>NC_051076.1:72200826-72542180 GCF_004664715.2 Peromyscus leucopus | reverse complement strand
CTCTGTGCCTGACACATCTGTGTGAGGCAGGTCTAGAGCAATCATTCCCATCCATGCTTTATATGAAAGGATAGTTTATAGTCAGGGCCAGTGAATGCCAATGATGAGCAGTTGGAGACTCTGTCATTCACAGTCTGCTTTGTTCTCTTTTGGAATGCATGATATAGTCAGCTTTCATCCATTTTTATTATACATCAGTTTTTCCTGAGGTCCACAATGACTTTCAAATCCCAAGAGGGATAAATAAACGTTCACCAATACATGCAAACAAGGCTGGACAGATCCATGAACGACAATGCTCAGCTGGGTATTAGAAATCTGTAAGACATTTCAGAAATGGCCGTTGTCATTGACCAATCACTTAAGAAATCTCTCTTGGGCAGTTTTTGAGATGGAAGAGCATGAGCAGAATCTTTACCTCTGATAGGACTGCGTAAGGTGTAAACAAAGAATAGGGTGTCTAGCCTACCTCATTCCTCTCACACACCTCACATACCAGACACATAAGTGCCAGGCTCATCTTCCTGACTGAATGCAAAGACTGAGAATCCTGTCCAAGGATGAAGTGCTTCCCAAGAAACACTTTCCACTCTTTCCCATAGCTCTAGTACTCCTCTTATGTAAATTGAAGTTTCTGGCCTGGGCTTTGAAGAGCAAGTGTCTCCCAGATAGTTCTTGGCAGAGAGAAAAGTCTTCTAAGCAGGGGAGTGGTATGTACAAAAGCCCAATGAGGGGGGGGGAGAAGCAAAAAGATGTGAAGGGCTGGTGGGATGGCTTTGTGAGTAGAGAGACTTCTTGTAAAAGGTGACATCCTGACTTGTGTCCCTGGGATCCACACAGTGGAATGAGAGAACTAACAACTGTGTGTTTTATCTTGACCTCTGTATATATATATCTGCTCCTCATGACAAGTTAAGAAATGTTGGATGATGCTTAGCAGTCTAGGAAGTCATTGTGAAAACAAACCCAGTGTGTCCTTTAGGACATAGGCTAGTGTGTAGTGAGTGAAGAATCATGAGTAGTGCAGCTCCTGCTTTCCAGGCTCAGACTTAGACCTTCTCAAGAGCAGGTGGTAACCAGGCAACCACACAGCACCGGTGGCGAAGTACTTTGCTACTCAACCTAGGTCCTGCTTCCTGGCAAACGTGAGTCCAGTTGACAGAAAGTAGCTGGGACTAGGAGATAGTTCAGTTTGTAAAGCACTGGCTTTGCAAGCCTGAGGACCTGAGTTTGCTCCCCAAGGACAAATGAAAGCAGGCTGTTGTGGCACGCGCCTGTAAGCTCAGCACACTGAAAATGAGACAGGAGAATCAACCAGAAGCTTGTGGGCCAACTAACCAGGAGTAGAAAGCCCAAAAGAAACAATACAAGAGATCCTACCTGTCCAACAAGGTAAGAGAGAATTAACTCTCAACATTTTCATCTGACCTCCATATGTGTTCTGTAGCATGTGAGCCTGTATACACACACACACACACACACACACACACACACACACACACACACCCAGATCAGGCATACACACATACACTATATATTCGTAATAGTAATATTAACAGAAGCTGGACACAGTAGTACACTCTGGTAGCTCCATCACTGAAGGGGGAGAGGTACTGATCTCAGTGGCTTGCTGGCTACTAGTCTAGTCTAACTGGAGAAAAAACCTGTCTCACACAACCAGGTAATAACAGCTGAAGAATGTTATCCTAGGTTGACGTCTGATCTCTACATGCATATGTGTATACACATGTACGTGTGTGCTCACAACTAGGCATGTTCTCACACACACACAAACACACAGATACACACAAGCACGCACATGCATGCATATACATGCACAAAGGAAAGTGAGTTGTAAACTGCATGTGCAGAGCCCCTGGGCTTCCCACAGAGTAACACTGATGGAGTGAAGGAACTTTTCTTACTCCCTACAGTGGTCCCTGGAAGTCAAAAGTAACAAATAATATCTAGTATAACAAGTAATATTCAGTCAGCTGATCAAAGAAGAAAATTTAGAGTATTGAACTATATTATGAAAAGTTCAGCAAAGAAGGGTGACTTGGGCACTGAAACTCATAAATAAACTCCTAATCACTCTTTTATTTGAAAAATCTGTATTTAAAATCATGGGATCTTACTACCTACTACTGAATTATTGGCAGCTCACAGATTCCAGAAGACAAAGAAGTACAATATCCAGCTGTGTACCTTCTGGTGAGCCTGCTAGACTGATAGATAATTCCAAACACATGGTCTCAGTTAGGCTCTGGAAGACAAAAACTAAGACAAAAAAGTCATGAATATAGAAAATATATTTGCAGGAAAACATCAGGGCTGGCAGGGGTGTGAGGGAAGTAAGGGGAGAGGAGTAGTAGCCAGAACACAATATATATGTATATAAAAATCACACAAAAATTTTAAATTTGAATTAAAAAAAAACCCCTAGAATCCCTAGATGTCTAACAGAAAGAAGTATAAGACAAAGGGAGGCATGTGTATATTCATGATTTCACATGGTGCTGGACACACTCAGAAAACATAGCATGCCTCACTAATGTGTGAGAAACCAACTCCCAAATCCAGGTCCGATATGATTAGGGAAACATGAAATTATCTGACTTTGTCATTGCAGAGAGGCTATTAATCAATGAAGGAACCACAATTGCTTTCATTTATGAGCCCCGTAATTTAGTACATTAAGAGCACTTCTTGGTTAAAATGTCGGTGTCCTCTGTAGGTGTTCTCCTTTGGAAAAACCTAAATGGCTGACTTCTCCACATGATTTCTGAGGTTGCAATTCTCACAAAAATCTCCTCACATTTCAACTAATGATTTTTCTAAGTAGCTTACCTTCCTCCTCCCAAAGCATTTGATTCCTGGACAGTTCTGGACATTGTTTCTCTAAGACTGTGGCTACTGGTTACAAGTCAGCCCTGGGGATTGCATTTCCCCTCTTGCTGGTGCTCAGTTCTCTTCTACCCCCCCCCCCCCGTGCTGTAACAAGTTCTAAAATTCACCTTCCTTCAACTAAGAGAGTAAGCCTGTTGAAATGTTTTCATTTTTTTTGTCTACTCTATAATAATAGAACCTAGCAGCCAAATAAATGCCATCAAAACAATAATAATTTCAACTTTAAAAGTAACCAGTTGGGGCTGGGGAGGTGGCTCAGAGGGAAAGCGCTTGCTGTGCAAGCGTGAGAACCACACTCAGTGCCTAGAACTCATGTGAAGCTGGATGGGGTAGCACACAAGTGTGGTTCCAGTGTTCCGGAAGCGCGATGGTAGCAGAAACGGGAATCCTGAGAGCTTGTGGGCCAGCTATCATGATGTACACATCAGTGAACAACAAAGAGAACTGAATACAGATAAGGTAGAAGCTGTGCTCTGACCTCTACAGGCACCATGATGCACACACACACCCATAAATAGACACATACAGATCAAAAACACGGCTGAATGAACTAATGCTTGTCTCTATAAGCTGCATTTGATGTTGGCACCAAAAGTCTCCTACCCTGATAAATATTGGAAGTAGGACATGCTCTGAAACCCACCATTTATGGCAATGACATGCCACACCATGGGTGCTTATAAATACAATGTCTGCATAGAACACGGAAACACCCTGTGGTTTGAACTCAGTTCTGCAGCATCCTCAACAAGCATCCCCGCTAAGAGAAAGATCAGACAGCTCTAACTCAAAAGACACCTCTAGTTTTCTAGGCAGGTTTTGATGAATATTCCTAATATTCTGTAAAAACGGACATAATAAGCCTCTAATCTACAGCAATGCTGAAGAGTTATTTCCAGGTCTTCAAGAAAATAGAAAGCAAATAACTTGTCAGATTTTTAGCTCAGTGTTCTGATTGCCAAAGCCCAGCAATATTAAAAGACACCTTTTAAAAACAAAGCACAAACATGATTTTACCTACTGTTTATACAGTGTTTGTCAATGCTGGCCTTAGTTGGACTCTTTACAGTCCTAATACCTATGATGGGAGGAAGGAGGTTGCCACAGTTCGTGAACATGCTAAGATTCTGGGGCTCACACTGCTCAAAGAACTCTGAAAAATCACACACACCCCTGTCTAGTGCCATGCAACAATTAGAATATTGGTTCAAAATTTAAACCAATATGCACTAAAGAAAACTCATTTCTTTTTATTTTATGTGTATGGGTATTTTTATCTGCATGTATGTCTGTGCACCATGCCACAGAAGCCAAAAGAGGGGTCAGATCCTCTGAAACTAGAGTTTCAGATGGTTGTGAGATGCTATGTAGGTCCTGGGTACTGAATCCAGGTTCTCTGGAAGAGCAGCCAGAGGATCTTAACCACAAAGACATCTCTCCAACAACTCACTAAGCTTTTAAAAATCCTAATATTTAACTTCCACAAAATACTACTGCTTAATGATTATATAGAAAAGCAGAGAAGAGCATGATGCACGTTTTTATCAAGTAGACAACCAGCCACATCTTACAGATACCAATTTTCTAATCTCCTCCTCTCATGTGTACATGCATGTATGTGTGTGTCTGTGTGTGCTTGCTTGTGTATGTGTACATGTGTCTAGGTACACATGTGTGAGTGTGTATGTGTATATGAAGACCAGAAGTCAACACTGAGGGTCCTCCTCTATCACTCCACACATTTTTTGAGACGACGTCTCTCACTGGGCTAGAGTTTATTACTTGAGCTAGACTGACTAGCCACCATGAGCCTATGACTGCTGTTTCAGTGTTACAAATACAGACACACACTTGGCTTTAATGTGGATGCTGGGTATGTGAACTCAGGGCCTCAGCCTGGTCCATGAAGTACTTTACCCACTAAACTGTCTTCTTAGGCCTCCGTTTTCTTTATAGAAGACTATTTTAATACCTTCTGTTTTTTTCTAACCAATATATGCTGTCAGGACATTTAGATATCTAGAGATTAGAATATAGATTAGACTAGTGATTAGATATTTAGAGATCATTTAGTATCTCCCAACTATTCCATCAATTATATATATATGTATGTATATATATATATATATATATATATATATATACACATTTATTTATAGATATATTTATATATCCCGTGTGCTGGGATTAAAGGCGTACGCCACCACCGCCTGGCGAGAGTGCTACATCTTGCAGTTACCTTAAGTCTGCTTATTCTCACCCAGAGTGAAGCTTGAGATAAAGATCTCAAAGCCAGCACCCACAGTGACTCACTTCCAGCTCAAGGTGTGACCCAGATTAAAGGTGTACCCTCCAGCCTCAAGGTCAACAAGACCACATTTCCTCTCACACAGCCACACCTCCTAATAGTGCTGCTCCCTATGAGCTTATGAGGACCAAATACATTCAAACTGCCACAACTGGTCCCTTATTTTTAATTTAATTTAATTTAATTGATGTTGGGGGTTGAACCAAGGCCTTATTCATGGCTAGATGTGTGCTCTGTCACTGAGCTATATCCCCAGACATGTTTCTGGTCTTTGACTTCAAACCTGAGCTTAATTTCTGTGGCATATTTTATTCAAATTTTACATTCTGTTCCAGTCAGTGTTCTAAATCCTTAAGGAAAATGAAACTATCATGTAATGGAGATTGATCATACCCAAGCACCATTCTTTTGTAAGGGGAGAAAGGGATAATCCAAGTTCCCAGGTCAGAAAACAGCCCATTGCCAACAGGTATTGCACAGTGAGTACTTAGGTAAAGTTGCATTGCAATGATTACAAGAAGATGTGCTTGCAGACTCTGATGCACTGTTAGGAGAAACAGCTTCCTGTCTGACCCTGGATCAACAGTTGAAGGGGATGTCTTTGCACAGTATTGAGATATCCTGGGAACTAAAGAGACGCTCAGTTGTTAAGTGCTTGACTTGAAAGGATGATGGTAACAGTTGTGCTTGATACCCAGAATCCACATAAAAAGATGATTGTGGCAGTGCCCATGTATAATCCTAGTGCTGGGGGTAGAGCTGGAGGCAGCAGGATCCCTGGTAAGATCTGCCAGTGAGAGAAAACCTGTCCCAAAGTCAAGGTGGGATCCTCCTGAAGAATGACACATAATGTTATCCACTAGCATTCTCACATGAATGCTTGCACACACAGGCACACACATATATGATCACACATACACACAGGTACATGAATACACAAATATGCATGAACATATAAGCACACCCGACTTAATGAACACATGCACAAATGAACACAACAAGCACACACATACAAGAATGCACACATACCTGAACACACAAATCACACACATATACACACAAGCACATATATACATGAACACACACAAACACGCATACATGAGCACACACAGCATACATATACATGAACACACACATGCAGACACATATATGAACACATGCACAAAGGGAACCTCATAGCACAGTTGAGCTCCTCACTGCATAAAGATAGATGGTGTTTGGTGCCTCCCTCTGCTGACACTGTCTACTTCCTTGATTTAGCAGCGTGATGTGTCCTCCTTGGACGATACCATGTGCATCAGTCAGACCATAGGGATTCTTCCCTCGCTTAGCACTAGATAGCTAGTTGATTCAACACTGTCACTTTCACAGTTAACTTACTTTATCCTAGTCTTGTCTATGATGAAGCTGCAGATAACGGGGGTGGGGAGCTGACTCAGTCATAAAGTGCTTGAGTTCGCTCTCCATGTAAAACAAGCTAGGTGTGGTGATGCTGGCTTGCAATCCCAGCACTGTAGAGACAGAGACAGGAGACCCTGGGGCTTGTGGCCACACAGTCCAGCTAATTAATGAGTGCTAGGAACAGTGCGAGGCTCTGTCTCAAAAAAAAAAAAAAGAGGGAAATCTACTCAGAAAGATAACTGAATATTGATGTCTGGCTTCCATCTGCACATGTACCTGCATACAGTCACACAGACACACACACACACAGACACACACACACACACACACACACACACACACATACACACATGCACACACATGTCCATATTCATATGCACCTGTACATATGTAATTATTTTTGTCCATAATCCAAGAAAAGTAGTTTAGAAGAGAAACTAAAATTCAATTATGGTGGTTCATGCATTCAGGAGGCTGAAGCAGGAGGACTCTCATACATCTAAGTTTAGGGGGCTACAGTATGAGACCATGTCTCAAAAACAAACTAGAAAAGCAAAACAAACCCCAAGAGAAACCATAAACTATACCCTTCCACTAGCACCCCCTCTGTGATTCGGTCATTACTTATGTGTTGTCCTCTTTGCTACTTGCGTATACACGACTGAAGGATTCAAGGTGTGCACCACATGCACACAGTATTTTTTGAGGCCAGAAGGGGCAGAAGATCCCTTGGAACTGGTATTACAGACAGTTGTGAGCTGCCATATGGGTACTAGGAATCAAACCCAGGTTCTCTGGGAGAGCAGCAGTGCTTTTAACCACTCAGCCATCTCTCCAGTCCCTGCTTCTTCCTTTTAAATGTGTTGAAAATATAGGAAATGTTAATTACAACAATGAAAATTGCCATGATTCTGTTACGCAGTGAAACCCAACTTTGAGAAAATCCATCAGATTTTAATTCCTTTTTCCTAAAAGGAATGCATACTTACAGACTCATATGTATGAGCTTCATTCAGTTCATTCAATTTGATATTATTTTTTTGTTTTCCTTAATTATCACTGTTTCATATAGCAAAGTAGCCTATCACATGTATGTATAAGTATTTACCTAACTTTTCCTGTAATTCTAGATGCAGTTTTATTTTACTATAAATAATAGTGTCCAGTTTATAAATTTTCATCAAGTTTTATTATTCCTTTAAAACAAATTTCTAGAAGTGAGAGGGGTATGTCTAAAAGAGTATTAACATTTTGGAATGCTTTAACTTGTATTCCCAAATAGCTTTATTCTGTTTAATAGCAGAAATTAAAGAGGACTCAGAATAGAGTTTAACCAGATTTAGATCTTATATGATATGTTCATGTACTGATACATCATAAAGTAGGAGTCCTATTAGTGTACAGTTTTTATAGTATCAGCTAAATACACTTAATTAACATTAAAAAGAGGTATTCAGAATAAAGTTGCTTTTGCTAATCTTCTAATTTAAAACTAAGTTCGTTTAAACTGAATCATGGGTCTATTTTTCAATCTCTCCCTCCATCTTCAAATCCCCAAATCTTCTCTGGATTTTGTCTTACAGTAAGGGTGAAAGTTATTTGAAAACATTAAATGCTTTGATAGGAATTTTGTTTTTAGTGCCCCAGAGGAGAAAAAGGCAAAATTTAGGCTCCATACAGAGATATCAATAGCTGGGGGATCAAAACAGAATCCGAAGCGAAGCCCCATCTTTGGGGAGAGACTTGTGACGGAAAAGAAGTAGCAAAGACAGCGGTGAGCCAGGTCACTGTGGAGCTGGCTCAGGCTGTCGAATACCTGCCATTCAAGTGTGAGGACCCAGGGTCAGAACCCACCACCCGTGTAAAAATCTGGGCATTGTGGCATGGGCCACCAAATCTAGATGAATTGGTAAACTCCAGGTTCTGGGACAGACTCTGCCTGAAAAACTAAGGTGGAGTGTTTGCAAGATGAGTTAGTGTCTAGAGGCTTGCCAGGCGAGTTCTGTTCTCACATCTCACTTAGTAGAAGGAAGCGACTGACTCCCACAGCGAGTTGTCTTCTGACCTCAATGTGTGATTTATGGTATGCACACACTCACTCACACACACACACAGAGAGAGAGAGAGAGAGAGAGAGAGAGAGAGAGAGAGAGAGAGAGAGAGAGAGAGAGAGAGAATCTAAGACCAAAGACAGTACCTAGTTTCTGTGAGCCTCTCTTTGCTGGGTCTGTGGCTGGCAGGACTGGCAGACCAGAGGAATGGATTACAAGGAGATCTCCTTTCCCCTTATGCACTTTGTCCATTGGCGGAGCTCTCCCTACAATATCACAGATATTTTCCCCTAGATATCCTTTAATTGAACCTCTGAAGAGCATGGTCTCTAAACTGGAATACCTCCTTTTCCAGAAACAGAGCATTAGCATCCATTGTCTCTGGATGCCAAGCACCCTGTTTTTTCTCAAATTGTAATGGACACCTTTCTGGTTTATGTTTCATTTTTGTTTGTTCATCTAAATTCTGCTCCCAGCTCGACTCATTCCTAGTTGTCTACAGAGCTCTAATCAAAAGAAACTTCCTGGAGCCCAGGTACTTGCTGTCACAGGAAGACACATTCCACCCTCCTGGCTCTTGATCACAGTGGTGACTGCATAATCTCTGAGCCTCATTCTGTTGCTGTGCAAACTTCAGGTGGTCAATGTCTAAGCGTGACTTTCTCCAGACTTCTGTTCTTAGCCAGCGAACCAGGCTTGACCTGGCATGAGCTGCTTATAGACATCTGTTGAATAAATAAATGAATCTATGAAGGAGCCTATTATTCTCCCAGACATGAAAAGGAGCCTTAATTTGAATCTGTGCCCTCCCTGAATTTGTAAATCAAGAAGCACACAGGCAGTCTTTCCCTACATTTGCTGGTGGCATGCCAGTCACGCTGGCTAGTTTTCAGATAAATCAAATTAGAAATGGTTATAGTTGTTTTGGGAAAAAAATCAAGAACTGGCTTTGAAATCTCTCCCCACAAATTAGATTGAATCAAGATCATTTTTTCCCTTAGCTTATAAATGCTTGATTGGCTTCGCCTGGTGCTTCGTGACTGAAGCTCAGCCTTGAACTGCTGGTTTTATTTTTTACCCAGCAGCATGTTGTATTGGTTGAGGGATGATTAGAAACACAACAAACACCCACACTGAGCATTCTTTGTAAATAACTGTTCAGCACAGTGATAGAACTCTGTAAATAGCCCATCTAACAAAATCTAAAATCAAAGTAAGAGAAACTTCAAGCTGGGTCTGCTTTCTTGGGGTACAGGGGTAGGTGTGTCTGAAAAATTAGGGTCAAGGGCTGAGTGATGGCTCAGTAGTTAGAATGTGTATCACTCTTGTAGAGGATCCAAATTTGCTTCCCAGTACCCACACCAGGTGGTTCACAACAGAAATAACCAGCTCCAGGGAATCCAATGCCTTCTTTATGCCTCCATGGGTTCCTGCATTTGTGTGCACACTTAGACACACAAAATTAAAAAAAAATCTTAACAAAAGTGTGTCAGCCACAGCTGACTTATCACCTCCAATCAGAGCAAAAAAGAAAGGTGGGCAGAGAGTGTCTCCACATTTCATTTTGATTAGATTTGGCGCATTCCAGAGAGAGGGGCTGCACATCTGTCCTCCGAGTTCCCGTCCTGTCCATGAAGCGTCCACCTTAGTCACTAGTCTACTTAAACTTAACCTCAGCCCACTCTGATTTGTGACCTTAGGCCTTTTTAAAATGGAGACTAGATTCATTACCCCCTTTGTGTTATTGCAAGGTAACTCCAGTCCAGCCCAGAGTTTTAATGCCAAAAATGATCAGTGTTTGAATGGTGAAATTGTTGTGGACATATTTGTGAGTCCCAATGCATTTACAAAGTTTTCAGGCTCTTATGTCCCAGGCCAGAGAATTAGGCCAGAGACACATGATTAGAAATAGAAATGAGTCAGGCGGTGGTGGCTCACGCCTTTAATCACAGCACTTGGGAGGCAGAGGCAGGTGAATCTTGTGAGTTCAAGGCCAGCCTGGTCTACAGAGCAAGATCCAGGAAAGGCACAAAGCTACACAGAGAAACCCTGTCTCGAAAAGCAAAAAAAAAAAAAAAAAAAAAAAAAAAAGAAAGAAAAAAGAAAAGAAAAGAAAAAAGAAATAGAAATGAGAATACTTTATGAAGAAAGGGAAGTGGCTGGTGAACTGAGAGTAAAGCCCGGAAGCACTGGGCCACAAGGCCACAAATGACACTTCATGGCATATTTATGTAACTTCACCTTCCCCATGTTTATATATCCTGGGTTTCTGTTGAGCATAATCTATTTGTAGAGAATGGTTTCTAGTCTTTTCTTGGCCAACTGGCTTATTTTATATTCTGTTTTTAATGTTTCCCTCTCTAACTCCTACACTCTTGCCATGAAATGAAGCACCCAAGGCAGAGGCTGGTAGTAGGGGTAGTTGAACAAACAGTCCAACTGAGAATGACTAAAGATTAATGATTTGCCTCTCTAGCTTTTATTTATAGTTTATATCCAGGTTATCATTTCATGCAAATGATATGACAGTTTTCTTCCTTATTTTTAAATATTTATTTATGTATTATATCATTAATAACTATATATTGCATAATTGCATGTGTGTGTGTGTGTGTGTGTGTGTGTGTGTATGCACATGTATTTGTGCAGATCTACACACATGTTCAGAGACCAGAAGAGCTCATCTTGTGTCCTCCCCACTCACTCTCCTCCTATTCCTTTGACTAAGCTTCTCCTTGAACCTGGAGCTTGTGCTTTCTCAGCTTGGCTGGGAGTCAGCAAGGCCCAGCAGTCCTGTTCTTCCCACTTCAGAACTGAAGCTTCAAGCTTGTGTCAGACACCTGGCTTGTTACAAGAATGCTGGGACACAAACACCACTTCTCCTGATTGTTCAGTCAGTGCTCTTAACCGTAACCTCTTCACCGTCTTTCCAACCTACAACATTATAGTTTTCCAGAATCTTCCATGGGGTGTTTAATTTGAGTCACTAGTAGGTAGTCAATTGATTTTTCAGCTAGAGAGATGTTCAAGAAAAATGCACTTACAAATCCAAAACTGTGCCAAAAGTATGGCAAGGATAAAACAACTGCCCATACTTGGGAATTATAGATAAACTCTATCAGAGATCATTTCAGCCATAACTCACGATTTACAAAGCCAACACAAATTGACAAATAAATAAGACCTTAAAAGAGGGTAGATTTCCAACATAGAGATGGGCCAAAGAGCCACACTAGTGGAAAGTTCCATCAGCTATCTTTCACTGTTAAAGTTTAAGTAGTCCTATAAGTATATAAACTCAACTAAACTCAAAGTGTTAGCTGGGTCAGCAGGGTCAACACTGTGCAGCTTCCAGGAAACAAACCTGGTGCAGAGATTGATAGAGATGATTTTAATTCATGTCTGGGCTCTACCATTATACACCTTATGGAAGGGCAGTCCCCTTTCTCAAAATGGAAGGTTTCTGTGCTTGGAAAAGTTCTTTCTATAAGCATAGATTCTTTGAGGGAGTCACAGAGTAGAGAATTGCTCTATACCTTTCTTTGGAAGTTTCATTAAAGCTTGACCTCTTATATCCCTGCTAAGGCACTATTTTTAATTTATATAAAAATACTGTAAATTTTCAGGTATAAAATGTTTGTCCTAAGACACCTACAGTTTCATCTTATGAGACTGATTTTGTCCTTTGAAGATTTTAAACATGCAGATAACGCATTCTAATCGCTCTCTAATCGCTCTCTTCTTCACCGTTTTTTATCTCTCTTCCATTCCTGTCAAGTCCCATCTCTTCCCTACTTTCCTCTTGTCTAGATTCACGACTTTTAGTTGTGTTTTGAAACACATTTAGTTTAGTCAGGGCCATGTGTGACCACTGAGTTGGAAATATCCTTTGGAGCAAGACAAAGTTATAGTGGGTATATAATTTGAGGCAATGCCTTCCCCCTCCCTCGGTCTACTGGTAGCATATAGTTCAACAGTGAGAGGTGGGGTCTAGTGCCCATCCTCCATCCGTGCCTGGCTGCTGATGGGTCTATTCTTGGGCAAACTCAGTGCAGGCATCTGCAGCTGCTGTGAGTTCAGAACTGCCATGTCTGTGTCTTACCCAAAAACCTTCACAGCCCTTCTCTTTTCTGCCCCTTATACTCTTTCCCACTCCTCTCTTTTGTATCATTTCCTGAGCCATGGAGGAGACAGTAAAAGTGTCCTGTTTACGGCTGAGCAATCTTCCCTATTCTCAGGATCTGGTGCAGTCATGGATCTCTTCATCATTATTCACTGTAAGAAGAGGTTTCTTTGATTAAGCATAAAAGTAGCATTTGTTTGTGGATATAAATGCAAATAATTTAGAAGTTAGATTGATGCTATATCAATTTAGCTAAACATCAACATTCAGTTTTCCCTTATGGACTCTCACTTCCCTGGCCATGACTTTCTGATCAGGTTTACAGTAGCAGGAGTGAATTCATTCCTGCTGTGTAGAACTCAAATCTAATCAGAAAGTGGTTACCACCATAACAGTAGTGTCACTGATGCATAAGTGGACCCATACAACCTTGTAGATTGGTCTCATATTTCCTAAGGTTCACAGATGTTTAAGACTACTTATGACTTCCCACCCTCACCCCCAACAGCATACATAGCAGGGAGGAAGCTTCCAGCTCACTTCTAGCTTGAGTCCAGCTCACTTCTAGCTTGATTTCTCTGTATCATGCAAATAAGGTGTTATTGCACTAACTTTGGGTGTGAAAAAACTAAATACCACTGAATGCTTCTCCCTAGAACTTGGGTTTAGGCTGTTACAGAGAACTGGGCAGGGGAAGGAAGGTGCACTTGACAGAGCATTGCTGATCTTGAATTATAGAGTTCAACAAGGTTAATCTTTCCTGATAAAGCATTCTTACTGTATGAATTCACTCTTACTTTATCTCTGTGCTTTTTAATCTCTTCTGTCCCAAATGGGTACTGTTTAAGCATAAAAGTAAAAAATGGGTTCCCAGTAATCTATTCTTTACAAATGTCTCTCAGAAGTCTCAGTTCTACCAGCTCCTGGTCCCAGCTTAGTAAGTTATGATATTTCTCAAATATGTTGCAATCTGCCTAAAGTGCTGTTAACCAATGAACCTATTTTGCATGTTGGATGCAGAATGTTCTAGAAATGTCAACAGCAGGGTTGGAACCATAGCACCACCAGTAGATACACAATGTCTTTTCAGAGACATCTACTCAGATCAATCTCAAGAATTATGGCTTCGTTGAGGAAAGACTTTCAGGATGAGCCAATATGAGGCATAGTTGGAGACTTATTAAAACTAGAAAGATGACACTCTGAAAAGATGACACACTAATATCATAGGCATCAGATTCTCAAAGGAAAGACATGCTTCCATATCTTTATATGTCCACATAGAGAATTTGGGTAGCTCTCAATTTACATTAATTTTATGAAGTGTATTATTTACATTTATGAATGAGATGAAATGCTAAAAAGAGTCCTCAAGGTTTTAAGTCATTTTGATTTTAAGAAAGTAGTTTATTTATTTATTTATTTTTGACATCTACAATTGAGAGTTCTGCAGGAAAATATGCTTGTCTCATTAAGCAATTTGGGCTTTATCAATGGTATCAGGAGTTTCATGATTCTGTCTTCAGGAAAGACAAACCAGATGTGTTTTCTTATCCTGAGTTGTAAACACATAAGCTCATGTCAGTGTCCACAGTGTCTCAGAGCAGCAACATCTTATGAACTGATGTTTGTGTATAGAAGACCAGTGCCAATGCACTTGATTTATACTGAAGTCCCATCACACAGACTTAAACGGTATCCAGTCCTCCCTATCAGAAGTCCTTCAACAAGAGCTGCTGTCATGATACCCTACCCATCAATCATGAGGAAATCACTATAATTGTGTTATTACTACAAGATCTCCGTTTTGATGAGCCCCTCTGCCACAGTTGAAAGCTTTTAGTTGGATGGATTTTATTGGATTTCAGTCAGCATTTGACACACTTCAGCTGTGATGGCAGAATGACCTGAATATATTTGGAAGGAGAAGCCTGCTCAGAACTTGTACCCACTCTCATTGGTTTCCTCTGCTTTTCATTGTGTAGCCCCTGGACCGGCACCTTGCTAAGCTACTGCATATAATTCTCTCACTCTATCATCTCCAGTGAGGTCAGCCACCCTAATTCTCTATCAGAGTTCGGTATTAACCAAGCATTCTCCTGAGAAAACACTTCAGCATGGAGAGGGATGAGAGAAGGAATAGCCAGCCAGTTGGTTGTCACTCCCTGCTGAGGGCACTGAAAATACTGTTTCTAAAGTTTTATCTGCTAATTTGCATATATCATTGGACTGGGAGATAGTTCACCTCATGATGTGTTCCTGCTATGAAAGCAAGGGCGTCTGCATTCTACGCTGGCACTCGTATAAAAAGCTGGGTGCAGTATCATGTGCTTGTACTGCCAGTACTGAGAGGTGAGGATAGGAGAATGTCTGGGACTAATTGGCCAACCAGTCTAGCTGAATTAGTAACTCTCAAGTCTCAATGAGTGACTCTGCTCAAAAAAAAAAAAAAAAAAAAAAAGGATATCACTTCCAAGGTGATACTTTATAGAAACATTCAAACACACATGCACACACTCATATACACACGTGTGCACACATACACACACAAATGTACTCATGTACACACACATGCATACTCACGTTATTATCAGTCATATTGATTGATTATTGGATTCTTTCCTGCAATGAGTCAGGAATTTGGAATGGAACCCTAATGTTCCTTCTTTACGTGCAGTATCACCCAAGGACAATGACTTTTAAGATGTAAATGCTTAATTAGATTTCTCATTGCCACAGTAGAAAGATTCAGATGTAACTCCTGCTACAAAGAAAAGATGTGACAAA
Organism: Peromyscus leucopus; assembly: GCF_004664715.2. Classification (NCBI taxonomy): domain Eukaryota; kingdom Metazoa; phylum Chordata; class Mammalia; order Rodentia; family Cricetidae; genus Peromyscus; species Peromyscus leucopus. The sequence continues at coordinate 72,526,600 of NC_051076.1, read as the reverse complement.
GATGTGAGTGTTTAGTCTCCAAGAATGGGGGAACCTGTGAGAATAATAGAACCATCTGCTCCAACATCCTAGGTTACAATCAAGAAAACTCATATAAGACCTGGGAAACATGGAAGCATCAGACAGGACCAATACCACATGTGATTTCTTCCACTTGAATTAAGACCTGTGTTACCATTCTCCTAATACAGCAGGAAATAATGAAAATACCAAAAAAAAAAAAATTGTGGGCTTCCCAGTAAATATTCATGACCAGAATCCAGTTCTGCCATAATGCAGCCCTCTCAATTTCTTCTCAAAATTTAAAGCACAATTGCTCTGTATTCAGTTTCTAATGGGCCATTGCTATAGGAGCAGAAAGGGATTTAGAGAGTGCCTGCCAAGATTTCCTTGTTTTCGTGTCCTAGCATAAATCATTGGACCAGGGACACAGAGAAACAGAAGAAAGATAGTTTAGTAAGAAAGGAAAAGCCACTCCTTAGAATGGGCATGGACATTACCAGAGAAGAAGGAACCTCAGTTGAGGAAATGCCTCCATTAGATTGGCCAGTTGACAAGTCTGTGCGAGTATTTTCTTGATCGATGATTTGTATGGGAGGGCTCAGCCCACTGCAGGTGGTATCATTCCTAGGCAGGCAGGTGGTCTTTGGTCCTTTAAGAAAGCAGGCTTAGCAAGCTATGGGTTGCACATCTGTAAGCAGCTTTCCTTAAGGGGTTCTGCCTCTGTTCCTGTCTCTAGGTTCCTGCTTTGAGATTTTGCCCTGACTTACTGAGTGATACACTGTGATCCATATATATATATATATATATATATATATATATATATATATATAAAAGTCAAGCTTTTGTGGGGAAAATATGTGTTCCAAAGCCCTGGGCCAGGCATCATTAACACTGCACCCATTTTCTGGCATTTCTAGTGCAATTTTTCTTTTTTACAAGTAACCTAGGTTGAGAAGGGTTTTTAATCTTTTTCTGTTATCTGACTTCTTTATATGGTAACCCAGATCTCTCTCCTTCTTACTTCCTTCTCTCTCTCTCTCTCTCTCTCTCTCTCTCTCTCTCTCTCTCTCTCCCCCTTGTCCTCTCTCTCTCTCTCTCTCTCTCTCTCTCTCTCTCTCTCTCTCTCTCCATATACTTACTTTCTGTCACACTATTATATCCTTATACATTTGTCAAAAAGTAGCAAACAAGTTTTCTAGATTGTTGTTAGAAATATGCAAATGTCTACAGATAAAACACCATTTGAAGCAACCATGGAAGTCAGGACTCGTGAGGCTGTGGGTTCTTTCAAAGAGCTCAGGTGTGAATGAAGAAGAGGGATCACAGGGAAATTAGGAGAGAACACAGGATGGTGGCTGTGAAATCTGGAGAGGTAACCTGTGGTAGAGGAATCAGGCCCCAAGTGCACTTATGAGTCAGGTTGTCATAGAAACAATACCAAGTGATAGATGACTGAGTTAAAGGCTTCATTTGCTATTCGGGTGTCTTCACACTCTAGGAGGGATGATGTAACACACAAACAAGGCAGGTGATAGTCCTTTAGCAGTTAGGAACCCTGTGTTCTTTCCTGATTGAAGTTTACTCAGTGTGTCAGCAAAGGGTTACAGGAGCCAGCTTCTGCTACTCACTCAAGTGTACAGGCAAATGTCGTGAAAATAAGTTTATTATTTCTTTTCCCCCACTGCTATTTATACTAGTCAGCTTTATTTCTCCATAGAACCAAGTAGGGGACACACACACACACACACACACAAAGTGTAGACTTGCTAGAATCAGAGCCTATGCTATGACAAGGTTGACTCAGGTACCTTTATTCAAGAGGCCAATTAAACATACAAGTATTAGTTAAAAGCAGAGAATGGAGATCTATTCCATGTGACCATGTTAGCATGAAGAATAAAGAGGTCCAGTGTGCCCCTCAAATCCATCTGAGGAATCTTAATAAGAGGTTTAGATTTAAAAACAGGCAAGTATCATTCATAGCTAAGTGTACCTACCCATCCTCTGTGTCTGAGCAGCAGTATCTCCTGCAAGGTGGTCAGAAAAGTTGTCATAACTGTACAAATCTCTTTCAGAGAGACAAGCTCCCACTCTGGCTGAAATTAACCTTCAGCCTTTTTTTTCTCCCATCCTGGAATTCCTCAAGGAGTTTCAGTTTCTTGGAGTCCATTATTTAAATAGTTCAGTAGCCAAAGAGGAGTATAAAATTCTCTTTCTTTCCCACTTTCCCACCAGGACAGTCACATATACACAAGCAGACTGATGTTGAAGTTGTTTATAATGAGTTTGCCCACTGGATTATGGTGTCTCGGGAGTATCATGATCTGGTATTTCTTATCTGGACACACACCCCCAATATGATATAAGCAAATGAATAAAGAAAATCTGTGATGTACCCAAGTATGAAGTTTGAAAGTTGGAGAAACTGGCAAGCTGGGCTGGTGGTATAAGTGCCAGCTGACAGCTACAAAAGAGAAGAAGAGATACCCCAGATCAAGTAGGAAACTAGGTAGAAGGGAGTTATGAATGCATCTTTCCTATGCTTTGTACCATAATGGAACACTAAATGGAAGAGATACCTTCATTCTCCTGTCTGATTCAAATGCCAGTCCCCTCTGTATTGAGAGCTGCTGGTAGCAAAAGACCATGGGAATATACAGCAGTGACAACTAGTATTCAGAAGGTCAACCTATCAGAACTAAGGGTTCTGTTAGAGGAAACCATCACACAAGGTGTTATGGAATTACTGCCTTTTGAATGAATTGGCTGTCTCTTGTTGTAAACTTCTTGTGCAATAACAGCAGTGATTCTCCCCATTTACCATGCATTTCTATGTTATATGTACATATAATCTCATGATTGCATCTCAGTTTTATGGGCACAACTCTCCTTATACATTTGGGGTAATTGGATAACTTTCCTCAGCTGTGTTTATATTTCATTAACATAAATCTGCCCAGAGCCATTCTCTGGACAAAAGTATTTCAACAAAGACACCCTTTTCCAAGGACAAAACTGCACATAGATAAACATTAGCTCCTCTCACCCACAGATAGAAAAAAAAAAAACAAAACAAAACACTAACAGTTAAACCCTCAACTCCTTACCTTCACCCTGAGTTATTTACACAAGACCCTAATTTAAGAGATTTACAGTTCACATTCCTGGGTGAAGTTTTAGCCACTTGCTAGTTACTGAGTATAAAGGTAGTTACTTCCCACTGACCCAAGGAGATTGCCTTCAAGGCCAGGCAGGCATAGATGCCTAGCTTCTTTTTTTGTGCAAATTAAGTTTGAATTCCTCCTCAGCCAGGTGCTGTTCCTAGATTCCCTAATTGATCTTAGCCTTTAGTTGACCCTACCAGAGAACTCCCCTTTAATCACTCCCCTTTTGGGTTGTAATTGGAAGCTGACAGTTATTGCTTTATGTGTGTATCCTTATCACCTCTCTCTGCGACCCTGAAAACTTCAAGCCTGGCATTGCTTTGCCTAAGAATTACTGGTGTGTATATATACTGGTTCCCTCAGAGCAGGGGAATGGATTTAGAAGAACAAAGATGAGGACAAAGATGGAAAGAACTAGGTAGAGATAAGAGAACAACAGAAGGGACTGAGAAGAGCTGAGTATGAGAACAGAAAAGAAACTGTAGATAGAACTGACTTAGAAGAATAAAGTGAATGGACTAAAGAACTCAGTGTGCTTAGATTAATTTGATATCCCTTGGATGAGAAACTTCAGCTGGTTGTTAGACTCTTCCACAGACCCTGGAAGAAAACAATAAAGGCTGGACCTATTATTGTTTTCATTACCTCTGAACATGCCATGTGGAACCAGAAATAATATTTAATCTGCACATCATTGATCCATGTAGGCTTTCTGAGTCTTTGACACTATAACAAGACACTTTCATGTACAGAGTTCCTGGTTGAGTACTGCTCTATTAAATTATAAAAAAGCTTCCATGTTTTCAGTAAATTCATATTTTTGTGTTGGGCCTCAGTTATAGCTGTCCACAGCACCAAGGTTACAGATTGGACTTATCTGGAAAGCTGATATGATTGGTGTTAGTTTTGGGGGATTGAAAAGAGGGAGGTTTGAAAGAAAGGTACAGATATGGGTTCTTCAGGGCACAAGAATTATTAACCCCAGGTATAGTACATTGCGGGATTTGGAAGAAAATGTTTTCCCCAGGTGAAACAGGTGTCTTATAGGTGTCCTAGGGAGGAGGTCCCATCCCATAGTTAATGATCAGCCGTAGCACTGTATTTGCCCACATAAGGTTGCCTCTGAATTCAAGATAGCAATTGAAATATGGAGGTTCTGTTCTTTGTAGGTAAGGATCATATCTCAGGGTCACAGCTCAGCAAAAAAACGTGTGCTTTTCTTGCATAGTTCAGTTTCCTGTACCTATATCAGGCCGCTCAAAACCACCTGTAAAGACAGCACTTTTGACTGTGGGCAGTACACGCCAGTGTGCACTTCCAGCAGCATTGGAGAAATATACCCCTTGCTCCACATCCTCTTCATCATGAGCTGTCACTTGTATCTTTGATTTTAGCCATTCTGACAATTGTTGTTTGCTTTTGTTCTTTGACTCTTTTATTTATTTATTTTTGTGGGGGGGGGGCTACCACCCAGCTCCCAAATAAATCACACATGGAGGCTTATTCTTAATTATAAATGCCTTGCCTTAGCTTGGCTTATTTCTTGTCAGTTTTTCTTACCTTTAGATTATCCCATCTGTTTTTTGCCTCTGGCTTTTCCCTTTTCTTACTTCTGTAAATTTTACTCTTACTCCATGGCTTGCTGTGTAGCTGGGTGGCTGGACCCTGATATCCTCCTCCTTCTCTGACTACATCTTTCTTTTTCCCCATATTGCTTATTCTTTATATTCTCTCTGCTTGACAGCCCTGTGTATCCTTACTTCTGCCTTGCTATTAGCCATTCAGTTCTTTATTAGACCATCAGATGTTTTAGACAAAGTAGCACAACTTCACAGAGTTAAATGCAACATAAACAAAAAATAACAAACTTTAAAATAATATAATAGTAAGATGGAATGTCAAAGTCATTTTGATTTGCATTTCCCTAATGGCTAAGGATGTTGAGCATTTCTTTTAAGTATTTATCAGCCATTTGAGATTACTCTTTTGAGAATTCTCTGTTTAGATTTTTACCCATTTATTTATTTATTTATTTATTTATTTATTTATTTATTATTTATTTTTTTATTTTGGTAGTTCAGTTTCCTTTAGTACACAGGCTTACTGTTGTTTCTGTTGTTGTTGAATTCTAGCTTTAATCTGTGGTCTGGAAGGATACAGGGGGTCATTTCAATTTTCTTTTATTTATTGAGACAAGTTTTGTACACAAGTATATGGTCAATTTTGGAGAATATTCCCCAAGGTGCTGAGGAGAATGTATATTCTTTTGTGTTTGGGTAAAATATTCTGTAGATGTCTGTAAGGTCCATTTGATTCACAATGTCTGTTAGCGCCATAATTTCTGTTTAGTTTTTGTCTGGGTGACCTGTCCATTGGTAAGATTGGGGTGCTGGAGCCTCCCAATGTTAATGTGTGAGGTTTGATGTGTGATTTAAGCTTTAGTAATGTTTCTTTTACAAATGTGGGTGACTTTGTGTTTGGGGCTTAGATTTTCAGAATTAAGACATCATCTTCAGGGATTTTCCTTTGATGAGTATGAAATACCTTTTTCATCTCCTTTGATTAATCTTGGTTTGAAGTTTATTTTGTTAGATATTAAAATGCCTGTACCACCTTGTTTCTTGGGTAAAATATTTTTCTAACCCTTTACTCTGAGGTAATGTCTATTTTTGATGTTGAGGTGTGTTTGTTGTATGCAACAACATGATGGATCCAGTTTTCATATCGATTCTCTTAATTTTTGTGTTTTATTTGGGGAAATTGAATAGATTGATATTGAGAGATATTAATGACCAATGATTATGAGTTCCTTTTATTTTGTTGCTGCTGCTGGTGGTGGTAGTGGTGTGTGTGTATGTGTGTGTGTGTTCCTTGTTTTGGTTTTGCTGGTATGACATCTATTTTTTTTGTTGTTGTTTTCATGTGTGTAGTTAACCTCCTTAGGTTGGAGTTTTTCTTCTAGTACCTTTTGTAGGGATAGATTGGTGGATAAATATTATTTAATTTTGACTTTGTCATAAAATATCTTGTCTTCATCTATGGGGATTTATTATTTTTTTTCTTGATACAGTAGTATGAACTTCCATTTGTGGTCTCTTAGAATCTAAAAGTTATCTGTCTATGCCTTTCTAGCTTTCAGAGTTTCTGGATTTGGGTAAAATTTTAATAGGTTCTACCTTTATATGTTACTTAACAGTTTTCCCTTGCAGCTTTTAATATCCTTCCTTTTTTATGCTTAGTGTTTTGATTATTATGTGGAACATTAATTTTCTTTCCTGGTACAACCTGTTTGGTATTGTTGAACCTTTACAGACAGAATATACTTTAGTTTAAAAAAACTTTCTTCTACAATTTTGTTAAATAAGTTTTCTGGATTTTTGAGCTGGGATTTCTTTTTCTATTCCTATTATTCATATGTTTTTGTTTTTTTATAGTGCCCAAGATTTCCTGGATATTTTGTGTTAGGAATGTTTTAGATTTAACATTTTCTTTGAACAATGAATGTATTTTTTCTAATGTATCTTCAATACATGAAATTTTTTATTTTCTTTTCCATCTCTTGCATTCTGTTGTTGATGTTTGTGTCTGTAGTTGCTGTTTGTGTACCCTGATTTTCCTTTTCTAGGATTCCTTCAGTATGAGTTTTCTTTATTGCTTCTATTTCCATTTTCAGGTCTTGAACAGTTTCCTTCACCTCTTTCTTTCTTTCTTTCTCTCTCTCTTTCTTTCTTTCTTTCTTTCTTTCTTTCTTTCTTTCTTTCTTTCTTTCTTTCTTTCTCTCTTGGCTTTCTTGGTATTCCATAAGGAATCTATTGATTTTTTCAAATTTTTTGTTTGTCTTTTCCTCAATTATTTTTACTTCTTCTCTTTTTCCCCTTTCTTTCTCTCTTTCTTTCTTTCTTTCTTTCTTTCTTTCTTTCTTTCTTTCTTTCTTTCTTTCTTTCTTTCTTTCTTTCTTTCTTTTTGCCTTTTTCAAGACAGAGTTTCTCTGTGTAACAGAGCCCTAGCTGTCTTGGAACTCTCTTTGTAGACCATGAAGTCCTCAAATTCACATAGATTCAACTGCCTCTGCCTCAGGAGTGTTGGGACTCTGGCTTTCCTGAGTTTCCTTAAAGGATTGTTTAATTTCCCTTTTAAGGACCTCTATTATCTTTGTAAAGTTAGTTTTAATGTTGTTGTCTTGTTTTTCAGCTGCTTAGACATATTCAGGTCTTGCTATCATAGGATAGCTATGCTCTGGTGGTACCATATTGTCCTAGCTGTTGTTGATTGTGTTCTTTTTTTCACCCCCTGATTGTGTTCTTTAACTGGCATTTAGGCATCTGAGTTTGGGAGGATTATAGGTCTTGGTGCTGATTTATAAGTTTGTCTTTGTTGGATGGATGTTTTATTCCTCAGTTTCTGTTTTCCATTTGGACTTCTGGTCTTTGTTGTCTAAATTTCTGGAAGCTAGCATGTCTTATGATCTAGTAGAGAGTCTCTGTCCAAGCTGAGGACTGGACTTCTGGGAGATAGCTTGGCCTTTGATGCAGAAGGGGTCTCTGGCCAAGTTGAGGGATGAGATATGGTGATGAGGATATAAGTGGGGATTGGGGACAATGAGTGAAGAGAGAAGGTCTAATTGTATAATCTATTTGGTTAAACTGACTACATGCTTGTTCTGGGATTACAAGTGCACATTGCACACCTGTATCTACCTGCTCCTTCTGGAATTATAGGTGCACACCGCACATATGGGTTTTCATTTGGATTCTGAGGACCTGAACTCAAGTTGGTATCCTTGCATAGCAAGTGCCTTACCCGCTGAATCCAAGGCCTGGGGATGTCTTTCCTGGAAAGTACTACTGTGGGTTAGACTCCTGGCTTCCTGGTCTGCACTGAGTATCTCCTGATGATACTTGGACCCTGGGTGGAAATTGATTTCAGGCAGTTGCTCCAGATAGTCTACTCTGCTGAGGAGCCCTCCCTGGTTTTTACAAATGCTATTGGCTTGGGTAGAAGGTTCAGAGAAATTGAGCCCTATCATGCAAAAGCTGCTGTTTAATGGCTTTGGAAGGATGCCTCTGCAGGGGATGTGATGTGTGGCACTTTGGGATGACATTAGCAGAGGGGCACTCATTTCTGGGGAGATTAGTTTTCAGCATCTAAAGGAGATGTGTAGTGCAAATGGAGGTATGACATGTTTGGATGTAGAGTTTGTTATCCAAACATAAAATGTCTTTCACAAAAGAACACTTTTCCACTGTTCAAACATTAGTCCAGCCTTTTCTTCTCCACTCCTCTACAGAAACAGACAATATGTGGGGTAGAGCACATGAATTCATTCTTCAGTTCATTATAACTTCCTAATTTGAAACTTGTTTTGTTGGTTTGGATACACAAGCGTCCTTGCAAATAGTAATCTGCTTACTGCTTTCTCTATTTTAGTCAAAACTGGTTCTTTTTGTTGTCTCATGTAGCCCAGGCTGGCCCGAAACTCAATAAGTAGCCCAAGGTGAAGGTGAACGAACTTCTGAGCCTTCTGCCTCTGCCTCCTGAGAACAGAGATGACAGGTGGACAGCACCAGGCATAGCTTGTGTGCTGCTCGGGATTTACTAGGGTGTTTTGTATGCTAGGCAAGCCCTCAGCAAAGCGCACTACATCCCCAACTAACACACTCTTAGAGTTCCCAGGTTCGCCTCTCCTGCAGTTCCTACCCCATGCAATGGCAAATATCCTTACTAAGTTAGAAATGTAGCCAACACCACTTTAGTGTTGGTCTCTGTCCCTGTCTTCTGTCCTCGGCATTTACTGCCTTTCTAGCTCCTTCCATATCTCTGCTGTTGCCCACTTGTTTCATCTTGCTAATTTTCCCAAGGTTTTACAATGGATTCTCTGCAGACAATGACAGTCACAGCACATTCCTCCCTCTCCTTGCCCATCTCACTTTCATAAAAGCATCATTTGCTTAGAAAACCTTTTCATCACTCTCTTTTTTTTCATGCCATTCTTCCTTGGGAGCCAGGATTAATTTCCCTTTTATCACATTCCTCTTTGTAGCAGTATTTTCCTATGTGTATCACTTTCAATGCTATTCCAGAGTTTGTCACATGGTTGACTCACCATACAGCTTTTCTCGGGGTCTTAATGGAATTATTTTTATGTTTTTTGTTTCCCTAAAAGTGTTGATTCTTTCTCCTCCCTCTCCCTGGAATTTCAGACTGCCTTTACAGATAGATAGCACTGGGATCTTAGGACATGAACAGGAAGCAGTCTTGTGAGTCTGTCTAAGCAAAGATAACATATTTTTCCCTTTAAGATCATGAAGCTGAATGTGGAAAGATCCTGAAATTAAGGTCAGCACTGTGTGGTTGTTTATACCGACTGTCAGATTGTGGAATAAAAATGGCTTTTATATGTTTGCTTTTTTATTGTTTTTCAGGGCAATGTCACTTTCTCCTGCTCAGAACCACAGATAGTCCCCATCACATTTGTCAACTCCAGAGGCAGTTATTTGCTGCTGCCCGGCACCCCCCAGATTGATGGACTGTCAGTGAGTTTCCAGTTTCGAACATGGAACAGGGATGGTCTGCTTCTGTCCACAGAGCTCTCTGAAGGCTCAGGGACCCTGATGCTCATGCTGGAGGGTGGGACTCTGAGGCTCCTGATTAAGAAAGAGGCAGGACATGGAACTGAAATCCTTACAGGTACAGTCATTGCAGACTTCCATTTAATCCCCCCACCCTCCTCTCCCTTCCTTATCTTTCTTACTTTCTTTTTCTTTTCCTCCTTCTCTCCTACCCTCCCTTTCCTTTCCTGCTTCACCTTCCACCTCTCCTCCTCACTTTTCTTTACTTTATAAAGGATTTTCTTCAATCTAAGTCAACCAAGGTTGAGTTTCTCCCCAAAACACACCAATTCATACTTAGGGATGAAGAGTGGTCTACGGTGGCAAGTTGACTATAAATACAAAGGGGGTTGCTCTGCCTCTCATGCATTAATTATACAAACAGAAACACTCTTTTTTTTTTTTTTTTTCCGAGACAGGGTTTCTCTGTGTAGCTTTGCACCTTTCCTGGAACTCACTTGGTAGCCCAGGCTCTGCCTCCCGAGTGCTGGGATTAAAGGCGTGCCCGGCCAGAAACACTCTTAATTAACCATGTGTACTTCCACAAATCTCTCAGTTGTTTCTCTGTAGGATCATCATGAAAGTGGATGTGAGATTTCCTATCCAGGAGTATTTAGCACCCTCTATACCATCTGTGGAGTGGTCTGCTTAGTCCTGTGTAGAGATCTCTCACATTGAGTATTGTCTTTACCATGGTCACTCCAGGAAAAGGCTGTTTTTCAGACTTTACACATTAGCAAATGGCGGGCTACAAAAATGTCTCCAGAATCACATGTTTCAAAATGATAGAGCTGACAATTTGTTTAGAATTTGTCTGGCTTTCATGTCATATTTCTATAAGATCTTGGGGATTTTCCTTTATAGTCCCTATGTTTTATTTCATATTAATTAGCGAGCTTTAACAATTGTATTTCTTAAATGCATTTTAAAGTTATTAAGTATATGTACTGTTATGTGTGGCCTCAAGAAATGATGAAACTTTTCTAAATGATTATAAATTGGCTGAGATCTGGGAAACACAGCCTTCTCTCTCTCTCTTTCTGTCTCTGTTTCTGTCTCTCTCTCTCTCTCTCTCTCTCTCTCTCTCTCTTTCTGTGTGTGTGTGTGTGTGTGTGTGTGTGTGTGTGTGTGTGTGTGTGCCTCTGTTGGCCTCTGTGTATGTGCCCTTAAGCATGCTGTGTGTGCAGATATGAGTGCATGTGTGCATATGTAGTAGACAGTAAAAGTCAGTGTTGAGTATTGTCTCTCAGCCTTTACTTATTTTTTTATAGCTTGCAATAAATGATCATACATGTGGTATTTATTATCTTAACAAAAAAGAGATGTTCATTATTAGAGAGAGTCAGTTTTATTTAAGGTGTAAGCCTTTACTTATTTATGCCATCTACCTCCCTCCCTTCATTTCTTTCTTTCTTTCCTTACTTATGTTTTTGAAACTGGGATTTTCACTGGCCTGTAACTTGCCAAGTATACCATGCTGAATGTTTGGTGAGATCCAGAAATCCTCCTGTCTCTGACTCCTAAGAGCTGGAGTTACAAATACTCATCAGCACATGGTGACTTTTTTTATATAACTTCTGTGAATCTGAACTCAAGTCCTCAAGCTTGTGTATAACAATCACTTTATTGACTAGGCCATCTTCTTATTCTTGTGTGGATTCTCAATCTCAATGGTATAGATCTGTAGGCAATTCTATTTTTCAGTACTACAGATCTTCCATCTGGATTTCTCTTATTATTTTAAAGTGTGTGTGTGTGTGTGTGTGTGTGTGTGTGTATGGCATGTTGTGTATATCTCACTTGTGTGGAAATGTGCACATTGAAGTAAAAAGCTGTCTCTCTAACCTCTAAGCTGAATTTCTTAAACTTGGAAGAATATAACCTTTTCCCACATTTTCCATTGACTTATGGGTATCTCCTGGTCATCAAGTAGCATCAAATAGCATGTTTTTCTTAGATGGCAAGTACTGAATGAGGTTGGACCATATGACAAGGTTGAGGCTGAGGCATCTGGGATCAGTCAACAGACCCTGTGAGCAATCTGAACATAAATAATCCAAGTCAAATCTTCCATTGTAGTGCTGTGGACCATCATCCACCACAAATTTCACTATAATGTATTATTCTCTGTTTAGATGGCAGTCTTTTTCTCATTGGTCCATGAATTTCGTTATTCTAATAGAGTAGATAAAATCAAGTTAAATATTAAAGATTATAATATGATAGTCAGTCTGGTCAGGCCATGGGAAAGCCTCAAGTGTGTATGTATGGTAGGGCAGTGTATACAGGAGGTCACTGGAGGTCATTTCATGTCCTGCTCTATCACTCCCCACCTTATTCTCTTGAAACAGGGTCTCTCACTGCAACTTCAAGACAGAAGAGTTTATTTCAGCTTATAGTTTGAGGTCACAGTCCTGGTGGCAGGAGCTTGAGGCAACTGGTAGGGCACATTGAATCTGCAGTCCAGAAACAGAGAGCGATGAATGCCTAGCTCACTTTCTTCTTTTTAGTCAGTCCAGGACCAGCCAGTGGAATGCCACCACCCACACTGATGGTCAGTCTTCCTACCTCAATTAACACAGTGTAGAAACTCTCTCACAGACATGCCCTGAGTTGGTTCTAGAGCCTGTCAAATTGTTAGTCAATAATAACAATGACAACTCCCCAAATAAAAATAGTCTTTTTGTAACCTAATCTTGGACATGGTAACCTATCATTTCTGCCATATCCCATTCATTATATGCCAAGAAATAAGTCCAGTTCATGCTTAAGTGGTCTAATTCTACTTTCAAGGCTTCAAAGATGTCTCAGTCATAGAGTGTTTGCATTTGAAGCAGAGGGACCTGCCATTGACCCCAAAATGCCATAAAAAGCTGGCCATGGTGGCATACACTTGTAATCCCATCCTGTGGTGATTGGGGACAGGTGGATCCCTGGATCTTGCTGGCCGGCTAATTTAGCTTAATCAGTAAGCACCAGGCCAGTGAGAGACCTTGTCTCAAAGGAGGTAAATTGTGTTCGTTAAGGTGACACCTAAGACTGTCTTCTGATTTTCATGTGTGTTCACATATACATGTGAACCCTTCCCTCACAAACACGCACATGCACAACCATACAAATGGCTTTCTAAGACTATGACAGCCATTAATGAGAAAAGCATACCTGAAACACTTAGCATGGCATCGAGAAGCTGATTAATAAATACCCAAATCCTCCATACTGAGTGAAGGGCCTTATCTTATAGGATTGTAAAAGCTGTGGGTGAATCTGCACTCAGGAACTTTCTGATATTTATTATATTCCTGCTAATAGTGGTGAGTTATTCACTTTGAATGATAATATTTTTCATGTTCACAATTATAAAATTTAAACCATGATCCTCCTTATTTGGAGAATAAAAAAGGGAGATGGCACTGAGTTGTCTCTCATTAACTGGTAAAATGTTTGAGCACAGAGATTTGTAGGCCTTGGTTCACAAATGCAGTCTGACTATGATATAGGCCCTGGTGGTGGGTCCTCTAAAGAATCCAGGAATGCTTCTACTATTAAGCACATATTAGTCCATTAACACACACTTTGGGCTGAGAGAGAGGCTGGTACAAGTTTCTGGGTTACCCAGCTGCAAGGACAAAAAAAGAATTGTATCATTTCATACATATGTCCTCAGTGCTGAACCAAGTGGAAGGAAGTTAAATGTATAACTTAACAAGTGAAGCTTCTGTTAGAGACTAGCCTATAATTCTTTCCCCAAGAGCATTTTCCTATACTTTACAGAATTTGAATCTCTTAACGTGTCCTTCAAAAGGACTAAGAAATTATTTGTTCTCACATATTTCTACCTGGAAAGAATGAGAGGACTAAAAAGGCAAAGTGAGCATTATAGATTTTTCTTGCGTTAAAGTTCTAAACAAATTTACTTTGAAAATAAGAGCTCCTTTTGAGAGCTTACTTGCTTCATGAGAGAGTAAAATCATATATACATAAATGGCAATTACATCAGGAAACTTTGTGTGTGTGTACATATTTGTGTGTATGTATATGTGCATGCCTATATATTCCTTTATACATATACAGAGGTCAGCGAGGACTACAGGGCACCTGCTTTGTCACTCTGCTTTATTCTGTAAGACAGGATCTCTCACTAAACCTGGAATTAAGCTGCCAGCCACCAAGGCCCAGGATCCTCCTGTCTCCACCTTCCATAGAGTTGAGGATACAGAGGCTTTTGATGTACAGGAGGTTTCACATTAGGTCCTCATGATGCTCAGACTTCTTATCTAATGAGCCTTCATTTCAGAAAGCTCTAAGAGCCAGTAAGTCTCCCCTTGACACATGATGTGCCTTGTAAAGCAGAATGTGACACTATTTATTAATAGCTCAGGGTATCTAGAGCTACCTGTGACTAGGTCAGGGTTTCTTGTATCTCTGTCTCAGAGGGAAATTGATTCTTGTGGGAAGGACAGCACAGAGCTATCTGCTACCTTTCTACTTACAATTTTTTTCCTACAAGGGCACTGCAGTTCCAAGATATTTGGGGTCTTTTGCCCTGAAAGTGAGAGAAAGGCTTGTCAAGTAAATAAAATCCCTGCATAGGAAGAATCTGAATTCTATTGTTTGGGGGAATGGAATTTAGAAAGAGTATTATAATGCCCGCCTTGTATTTTTTTTTTCTTTGTCTCTTTTCTTGGAAGAACCATACATGTGAGTATTAAGAGAGATACAGGACCCCATTTCTCTGTCAAGGAGATGATGTTAGATCTAGTGAGTATTGTGCAGGCTCTGTTGATCAGGCTAGACCTTATCACTGAGATTCATCAAACTTCATGATAGGGTAATTTTAGTACTTGCACATCTTGAAGAAATATTTATGAATTAGACAGTGAGCTCAAGGAACCAAAATGGCATTCACCAAGACCTTTCATTTAGATTGCAGCATGTCATTTTTGATGATTTCGCAGAAAATACTGGACAGGTTTGGCCTATTCGTTTCTTCTCCAAGAAATTGTAGAAAAAGCGACAGGAGTTTTAAAGATCAGACCATGCTCTCTCCAGGTCAGTTTCCTTCCTGTTGCTGTGATAAAATACCGCAAGAAAAGAAACATAGGGAGGAATGCTTGTTTTGCCTCAGTTTCAGGTTGTTGTCTATCATGGTGGAGAAGGCATGGCAGTGAGGGCTTGATTGATGGTGATGGTCGCATTGTATCCACTGTCAGGAAGCAGAGAGATGAGTGCTTGCTTGTGGTTAGCTCACTTGCTCTTTTATACGGTCTGAGATCCCAACCTAAGGAATGATGCCACCCAGAGTGGGAGGATAGTCCCACCTAATCAAGGTAACTGCCATAGACATACACAAAGGCTAATCTAACCAAGATATCTCTCACAGATGTGCCTGGAAGCTTGCCTCTGAAATGATTATAGGTCCTATCAAGTTCACAATTCATCCTATGCACTTGTCCTTGATAAAAAAAAAAGAAAGAAAAAAAGACAGTGAAGTCAAACAGAACAAGGGCACATTTAGACTTGAATTACTAAGATTCATTGTTTTGACTGTCAGTTCCTTAAATAACATGTATAACAAATAAGAAACATGCTATTTATAGGATCTATAGTTGTGTCTTTCTTTCCCAGATGTTTTATTCAGTGAGCTCATTCTGTAATTAGCTGAAATTCACACAAGATGGCAGGAAAGTTTCCTCTTTTTTTAAAAAAATAGAAATGTAATCTATATTAGCTGAGTTTGCTATTCAGTGTCATGTGTAGATTAATATATCAATAATATATCAATATAGAGTCAGTGAGAATTTTGCATGACATGTGTTATGTCAGACACCATGTATGTGGTGTATGCATGTGGGTGTCATGGCTGGACATTGTCTTCTTCTGTTGCCCTCCACCATAGTTTTTTGAAGCAAGGGCGATTTACCATGGAGCTCACTGGGTTGACTAGATTGACTAGCTAGCGAACCCCATGACCCACTTGTCTCCATCCCCAGTGCTGGTGTTATAGGCCTGGGATTCTAAGCTCAGTTTTTACATGTGCTTTGGTGCTCTACATTCAAGTCCTCATGTGTCAATAGCAGGTACCTTCCCTAGTGATCTAAAATATGCCATCTTAGATACTTTTTATCTCCAATGATTCTGCAGTGGGATTATCATCTATGATGAAGACTTAGGTAACATGAAATCTACCTCAGAAAGGACTAACACTCTTCCAGGGACTTTGACCCCTACCACAGAGCTCTTTCCATTTCAGGTCTTTGTACCTCCGTCCACATTCTGAGACCCAGAAACAACATAGGCACAGAGAACACACTCATAGCATCACAGTCCAGCAGGAGTCTGGCTGAGTCCACTCAGGACTGGAAAGTCTATTTAGGCAAAGCTCCTATGAGAAAAAGGCACTTGGGCTTCTTACTTGTTGTGTTCCTGACTCACTGTCTTCTACTTACTGTTCCCCACAGACTGCCATGCACTGTGGAGACACAAGGCTGTGTGGACCTGAAGTCTCAGCACATGTTCTCCTAGGAACATATAGCATTGCCTTTGCTTTCTCTTCTTTCTTTCCTCCTCTCTCCTTCTCTCCTCTAGCCTCTACTTCTCTACCCTTTCTTTCTCTCTTCTGTCTTCTCCTTCTCTCACCCTTTCTCCTCTTTCCTCCTATTCCCTATTTCTTCCCTCTTCCCTTCCCTTCCCTTCCCTTCCCTTCCCTTCCCTTCCCTTCCCTTCCCTATCCTTCCTTCCTTCCTTCCTTCCTTCCTTCCTTCCTTCCTTCCTTCCTTCCTTCCTTTCAAAATGGGACCTTGCTATATAGCCCAGCTATCCTTGAATTCTAAATCTTCTTGCCTAATTCTGAGTACTAGAGTTACACGGATGAATTGCCATGCTAAGCTCACAATCTATCATTTAAATCTTTTGTAGGTGTGATTCTGTGATTCTGTTCTTTGTGTGTTCATGTGTGGACTGCAGGCATGTGTGTACCACAGTGTATGTATGGAAGTCGGAGGACTATATTGTGTTTCAGTCCTCACTTTCACCTTGTTTGAGACAGGATCTTCTTATTATCTGTTGTACATACAAAGCTACCTGGCCCATGAGCTTCCAAAAGTTTTCTCATTCCCTCCCCCAAATTTGTTATTGGACTACTGGGAATCCTGATAGTGCTGCCTCATCTAGATTTATGAGACCACTGAGGACCTCATCCATGCATGGTACCTATTTGGCCCTATGTTCAGACCCATACCATATCTTTAAGGCTATTTTAAAAGCTCTCAAAGAGATGCTTAGAATAGAAGCTGGTATTGTCCAAGCTGAATACCAAGAGAACAGGATGGTTCCCAAAAGTAAGAGAAAGCCCTTGGTTCATTTTATAAACAAGACTTCAGGGAACAGCTTTGAATGTCATATAAAACATTAAATAATAGAAAAGGAAAAATAGCAAGGCTGTGATTCCCTTCAAAGACATGAGCACTTCATGGGATTTTTACTTTTCTTATGGAAAAACTCAAGGTGGCAAGAATAGGACAAAAAGGAAGTACAAAACCTCAGCTCTCAAAATATTTTTTTATTGTAGTGCTTTTCTCTCCCCACTGAAGACAGAGCCACAGCCAAGTGCAAGAGCTCAAGCCTTTTGGCCAGGGCACTGTTGAACAAGGCTTTGTTTGCCTTCAGAGCCAAGGAAGTCCAGTCCTGTAAACATCTTTGTCCTTTGTCACCAAAGGAAAAGAATATTTTAGAACCGACCACTTTGGCTAACCCTGTATACAGGCCCTCAAAGAGAAGAGTAAGTCAACCCCAACCCTTGATAT
This sequence comes from Peromyscus leucopus, assembly GCF_004664715.2. Lineage (NCBI taxonomy): Eukaryota > Metazoa > Chordata > Mammalia > Rodentia > Cricetidae > Peromyscus > Peromyscus leucopus. Next base: position 72,509,020 of record NC_051076.1, on the reverse strand, counting down.
TTTTAAGAAGATCAGCAAATCAAGAGTTGTTGGTGGAAGATAGGCCAAGATGACCTGATGATGTGTAGCCAGTGCCAAATTCCTTAAAATAATATGAAAGCCTTCATCTCTAAGCACAGTTGTCTCATCTTCAAAACCCCTGATTATAGCTCAGTCTTATTTTCTGCCTACAGGATATGGTATCAGCTCCTTCAGCTCTTCTACATTAAGCACAGTTAGAATATGCTCCAGGTTCTAAAAGTCCTCTGCCAAAATAGGCATGGTCACATAGTCAAGCACACTCAATAGTCTAGTGTGATTTAAAGTAGGTTCTTCAAATTTTGAATCTTAACTATACTCTGGAGAGCTGTGTTGAAGGTCTGGCCCCACTGAGAATGTTACTGAGAGATACTAGAACCTCTAAGAGCTAAGATTCCATGCTTCTCAAATCCAATATTTTACTGTAACAAATAGAATAAGAAAATGGAACTTTGAAAGTTTCATAACATGGTTTTGCAATGGAGGTGTTGTTTGTACCAGAGCACACACATCTATACCTTTTGGTCATCTATCAAAAATTAGGAGACAAGTATTTAAGTATGATTCTGGTAATCTTTTGTTAGTTAGCATTATGGTGTTATGAGAACATGCCTGAGATAAATAATTTAGAGGATAGGAAATCTCTTTTGGCTCATGACATCCATATTTTAATCTACAGTCACCACACAATAAATGAATGGAGTTGAATTTTAAAAGGGAAAAGAGCTAGTAGGGATTTTAATAAACCTTTGTATTAGAGCAATTGTATGCTATAGAGTATGTCAAACCTAAGAAGTAGATGTACTCAGTGGAAGCATCAATGAATTACAAGCCACTGAAGCTAAGAGATGAGAGTTGGCCGTGGTACAGGATGGAAGTGTTCTCCCTGGTTAAAACTAGTGGCCAGATGGTTAGAGTCTACAGCCTTGCAATTAACAGTGGCTCCCCTAATACTGCCCCCTTTTATGTAAGCCATTGTATCTCGCCTCCATCTGCACATCAAGTAATCATGATAAGTCTAGGAACCTTATCCTCAGCTTCAATTAAATTATCATTAATGGCTGAGTATTTTAGCTAAAATCATGTTGATAAGAAAACCCCATTAATGAGGGCAAATAAACACAGAACCAAGTGCCATGACTGTCACAGCAAGCTGTCTGAACAAGCACAAAGTTCAAGATTCAGTAGACAGAACTGTGAAGAGAAATTCCACATTGAGAAATTGAGAAAAGTGGTTACTGGACTTTGGAGATGTCTAGTTTTAAATCTGTTGCTGTGAGAAAACACTCTAACCAAAAGCAATGTAGGAGCGGAAAGGGTTCATTTTAGCTTATAAATCATATAGTCTGTCTTTGATGGAAATCAACTCAAGAATTCAAACAGGAACCTGAAGAAGAAATTATGAAATGATCCTACTTACCAGCTCACTGTCTGGATCATGCTAAGGACATATGTCCAGGGAATGGAAACTGCTACAGTAGACTGGATCTACCTGTGTCAATCAACACACAAGACACTCCCACAAACATTCATATGAGCCAACCTGTTCACAGCAATCCTTCAACAGAGACCCCCTTCTCAGATGACTCCGGACTGTGTCAAGTTGACAGTTAAAGCTACTTAGGATACAAGTCATCAAGCTCAAGCTGGAAATACCAGCCTAGTGGTCTCTGGCATTTCTGTAGCTTTCTCAGGCTTGAGAATTGGAAATAGCAAAGCTGAGTTTCTTAGTTCACTTCTGTATCTCCATGTTTACTCCAGCATGGATCTCAGGGAATTAGATTATTATCACTATTATTATTAAAGCAGAATAATCCAGTGGCCACACATGTCATTACTTCCCTTCAAGTTTCTGAGTTTCCACTTTGGTAATTCCTTTGTATAATTCTACTTGCTTCTCATTAATTTAAGCTCTAGAAGCCTGTATTCTGCACAGGTGTCTACATGGAGGTTAGATGGAAGCTGCATTCCCCAGCAGATCCTCTGTATCATTTGATGGTGAGGTAGGGAGTCAAAGGCTACAGGGAAGACACAGAAAGACACATGATGTGAGAAGGAAGAAAATCTTTCCATTTCTTCTCTATAATGAATAGAGTCTGACCAGGCAATTAACGAGGAGAAGGGTGCTCCAATCAGAAAAGAGACTTGGGATGAAAACAGCCATTTAAGAGTCCCTGAGAACTCAGGATACCTGGAGAGCAAATTTCAGAACAGGACCAGTACAGAGGAAGCAGGACTGGTTAGGGATGAAGGGTATCTTGGGGGATGGGAATGGTCTCAGGCTTGAACGTAACTTTAGCATGTAGTAATTAAAACTGTACAATTCAGGTCTGTACTAGAAGACCAGCAGTGTCACATTCAACCTCATTTTTGTGTCAGATACCGATGATGACAACACCAGATAGTTACCCTCTCATACACTGACCCAAGGCTTCCACATCCATGGTGCCTTGAATTATGAGCCAGGCTTGCACAATTAAGAAAGCTTGAGCCTGTCATTTATGGACAATGCAGTGAGAGAACCTGCTGCTGACATTTGGCAGTGGAGTTTCAGCTGCTTGGATGTCCCATCAATCAAGGAGCATTTGCAGAGGGCAGGACATGGCCGTGGCAGTGCCCAGGGAGACGCAGAAACATGACCCACACTCTGACCCCTAGCTACTTTTCATTGCACTGGGGACAGAAGGCTTACACAGACAAATTGTTAATTAAGAACACAAGGCCGTAAATAACGTGACCCAAATGAGTGGATCAGACAGTGGATGTTACAAACATTTATAAGGAATTGCTGAGGACCAGTGTATTTAAGAGAAACCTGTTGTCTGGTTTCTTTGTTTGTATGATTTTCTTTAATTGTTCGTTAGCCTGTGCTGAGGGCTCCATTACTACATTTTCATACGTGCATGTAGGTATTTTTATCATGTTTTCCCCACTGTCCTGTTTTGTTCCTCCCACTCCCACTGGACCAGTTCCTCTTCCAAATGCTCCTGTATATGCTCATGTCTTCTTTTTATGTGGACCAATAACTTTAAGGAGGATTGCTTACAGAAACTTGTATGACAGGTAATTCACAGGAGCATGAGAAACTTACCAGTGCCTATACCACTGAAAATATAGTCTCCTCCCCTCCGCTGCATTGATAACTGCCTAGAAGACCCTCCCAGCTCAATGATGGAGTGTTGATGGTCTCAGTCTTGCACAGGTCTTATGCAGGTTGATACGGTTGTTACACTATTGAACTCACAGTAGTTGTGATAACTTGTGCATATTTGACTTATTAAAGTTAGTCACATTGATAAGAAAATCACATTAATGAGGGCCAATAAACACAGAGCCAAGCACCATTACTCCACAACAAGCTGTCTGATTGAGCACAGAGTTCAAGATTCAGTACACATAACTGGGAAGAGACACTCCACATTATGAGAAGTTGTAAGACAAGTAAGAGGTTTCATTCTCTGCCTCCACAATGCACCTTAGGGGCATGTGCACTGATGTCATAACAAGCTTCCTCCTTGACTAGGTATGATGGCAGATGTCTGTAATCCCAGCACTAAGAGGCAGACATAGGAAAATCATGAGTTTGAGGCTGGCCTGGGCAGCAGTACGACTTTGTCTAAAAACCAAGGGCAGGGATACAGCTTAATGGTACCAGACTGAACTTTCTTGGTAGTTACAAGGTTCCAGCTTTGATCCCCAGCCCCACACAAAATAAAAATATATAAACAAATGGAACCTCTGTTCTTTAAATACCTGGGTGGCCTATACCAGAAGGAGGCAGAAAGTAGGACAGAGAGTGACAGTCAGGGATCCCAGCAGTGGAGATAAGAATAAAAGCATCAGAAGGATGGGAGGAAAGGCTTAGCAGGTACAGAGCATATATTACAAGCTTGAAGTCCTGACTTTGATCCCTAATACCAAGGTGTGTATATCAGGTGAACCATCACATCTGTTTCACAGTACCAAGGAGTCAAAGGCAGAGAATAAGAGGGGCAGAGGGGCAGAGGGGCAGAGGGGCAGAGGGGCAGAGGGGCAGAGGGGCAGAGGGGAAGAGGCAAGGATCCCCAAAGAATACTGGCAATCTTTCTCGTAGCATCAACCAGTGAGCTATATATAGGTTCAATAAGAACCTGTTTCAAAAATTAAGATGAAAAGTGGATGAGAAAGTATCTGATACTGACTTCTGGCTTCCACATGAACATGCATATTTGTATGCACATCCTCACGCATGTGCATAGATACACAAACACACAAGCATACAAAAATGTGGAGGAAAAGAATGCCACATTAACTAATGTGGTAATCCAGTCTACTATATACAAGGAAGAGCTATTCACATTTGATGATGGATAGACAAATGGTGTCCAAGAAAAGGGTGGCTCAGGCAGTAGAGTATAATAGTCCCAGTAGTTACAATATGTTCTTTTACCACTCAATTGGCATTTCAAGATTGTCTTATTAATTTATTTCTCTCTATATCCCCTTCTTGGTTCTCACAAAAATTGAAAATATCTTTGAACTGTTATGCAAGAGTAGATGATATAACATTCTGGAAAGACAGGTGAATTGGGTTTTCTGAGGACGAGGAAGCCTAAATTTCCAAGTCATGCCAATCTATTGTATATATTTTACAGAAGAAGAAACAGGTTTAGAAAGATTTAAAAATATGTCTAAGTTCCTGGAAATGATAAATGTCAGGGTTTTAAGTAGAGGGAAATGGGTAGGGGAAAAAACCTGCTGCAGGTTCATCAGGGTTGACAATGGAAGGCTCACTATCTATCCAGCCTGGGCTTGTGTTCCTTCTGCCTCTGTGTGTGACTGATAACCTTGTCTAGCCACAACTGGTCTTGATATGCCAATGCATTCCTACCCTAAGCACAAATAACTGCTTTTCCTTCTTCACAGCATCATGATGACTAGAGAAATGCTCCATTCAGTAAAGCATATGGAGCACCCTTAAAAAGTAGGTATAGCTGGGTGGTGGTGGCACATGCCTTTCTTCCCTGCACCGAGGAGACAAAGGCAGGCAGATCTCTGAGTTTAAGGCCAGCATGGTCTACAAAGCAAGGTCCAGGACAGCTTGATGGCCAGCCAGCCCAGCTGGCTTAGAGAGTCTAAGGCCATTGAGATACCTTATGCCAAAACCCAAGGTAGAAAGGCTGGAGATATGGAGGTTCAGCAGTTAAAAGCCACTAACTACTTCTGTAGAGACCCAGTTTCAAGTCTCAGAGCCCTCATGGTGGCTCACAGCCACCTGCAACTCCAGTTCAAGAGGATCTGATGGCCTCTTCTGTGGGTACCAGGCATGCATGTAGTGTGCAAACATAGATGCAGGCAAAATGTTCACACATATAAAATAAAAAATAATTAAAAAATCAAGGTGTAGAGTGGCTGAGGAAGACACTTGGGATTGATCTCTGTCCTCCACAAGCATGCACATACATGTTTCTCCCACACATACACACAGAACACACACATGTCCAAACTATGAAATCAGTATCTTAAGTTCAAGTGGTCCAGTGGAAGCATAAACTAGTAAACCTACTTAATAAATTTTGCTGTGGTTCTCCAAAGGGAGTCATGTGGAGTTTTCATGTAACCCAGAAATGTCACTTCCAATGTACATATAAGAGAATTGAAAACAAAGAATCATGATAATGTCTATTCTCAAATATGCATAGCATAATTATTTCACACTAATTCATACTGAGAGTAACACAAATATGAAGGAATTTGTACTTCCAAAACTTCCCCTGGGGATCCTTATTCCATTAAAATTGCTGTTCTACTATTTCTCTAAAGAGCTGGGGTTTTCCCATGGCTCAGAATGCAGGACCAGGGGATTGCATAGGAAACTGTCATATCACAAAGGGAGTCAGAGCACTTGCACAGATCCCATGACCTGAATTCAAACTCCACAGAAAGGGGAAGAACTGAGTCCACAAAGTTCTCTCAGACTTTGCCACATGCATACTGTGGCACATGTGTATCCCTATGTACACATCATACAAACACACCCAAATGAATAAGTAACACTTAAAAAAACCAAGAAAGTCAAGATCTGGAGAGATGCATTCATTAGTGCTTCTGCAAAAGCAGGAGATTCTGAGTTCAGATTCCCAGCATCCACATAAAAAGCTGGGTTCAATGGTACTCGACTGCATTGTCAAAAAAGTACAGATAGTAGGATCCCAGGAGTGTGATCACAATTCAGCTAGTCAAAAATACCATACTACACGTTAAATGAAAAATTTGCCACAATTTTTTTTCAGAGAGTTTTTGAGGAAGGCCCCTGATCTTGAACTCTGCCCTTCACATACACATGCACATACACACAAACATTCACACACACAATTAGACACAGGAAGATATGTATAATAATATTGGAAGGATCAGAAACCAGAATTCACATATGAGAAGATTAAGGAAGGCTCTGGCTCCTAATACTCTATCTTATCCATCTCCTCTGGTGCTGTACATCTGGGATGAAGCTAGATGGTAGACCTGTGCTTAGAGAGAACCTCAGTGGCCTCTGTGTACAGCCTTCTCCACTATGGGCTATGCGTAGCCAAATGCTTGAGTCCACGGTACTAACCAGACCCTGCATGGTGAATCATACTCCCTTTTTGTAGTCTGCCTTCAAATACAACCTCATGTGTCATGAAAATATATTTAAATTAGTATGCAAATGAAAGCAAAACAGACCTACTGTTGGCTTGCACCTCAAATACTCTTGTAAAATATCAAATGTTCATCCCTAGGAATCACCTGACAGAAGCTTTACCTCATTAACACAGTCTCCATGGCCAAGACCCAAATCCTAGCTTGTCTCTGACAGCTGCCTGTGAGAGAAGGTAGGGCCACCAGGTGGAGAAGCCTCTGGGTCTTCCCTCCACAGGAAGCAGATGTGAAGGGAACTGGCTGTCAACATGGTGGGTCCCTGCCATCTGGGCTCCTTTGAGCAGATGGGGCACAGCTGCCCTGGTGGGAGCACAGCTGGGTTCCAGGCTAGGTACTGAGGCTGCCCTTTGCAGATTCTCCACTCAGAGGCTCAGAGCAGCTGACTCTGCCCTGAAGACTCAGAGCCAAGTAGGCCTCTGACTTCTTCCCACAGGGCTTCCCAGGGAAGGCTCCAGGGGCCACTGCCAAGTCCTATCTAGTGTTCCTCTAGAAACAGCTGGAGGTTCAGCTCCTGGTTCACCCTTGGCTCTGCTTTTTCTGCTGGCACTTTGCCTATGATCCTGTCACCTTGGGGTGATCTTCACCTGTGGAAAGGACTGAAAAGCACTGTTTCTAAGCTCACATTGTCCTTTGAGAAAATGCTCCTCTAGCTTGGGTATTCCTAAATTGAAGATCCCTCATTGGTCCCTGTGTTCTGCAGCAGTGATTTGCATCTCTGTTTATTCATTAGATATATATATATATATATATATATATATATATATATATATATATATATATGAGACGGGTGATGTTGGTGCATGCCTTTAATCCCAGCACCTGGGAGACTTGGGAGGCAGAGCCAGATGGATCCCTGTGAGTTCAAGGCCAGCCTGGTCTACAGAGTGAGAGCCAGGACAGGCAGCAAAGCTACACAGAGAAACCCTGTCTCGAAAAAAACGTGTGTGTGTGTGTGTGTGTGTGTGTGTGTGTGTGTGTGTGTGTGTTAGGGGTGGGGAGGAAGGGAGGCAGGGAGAGATAAGTCCATTTGTTCCTATGTGAGGTCATGAAGCACCTGTCAGGGATATTGAGGCACCACATTATGCATGGAGAGTCAGAGGACAACCTCTGGGTATTGGTTGTCATGAGAAAGAGATTGAGACTCAGTGTGTCAGCAAGGTTAGCTGGCACCCAAGCTTTTACAAGTTCTCCTGTCTCCACCTTCTACCCCTCACAGGAACCCTGGGATTATAAATGCTTGTGTCACTGCCTTTAGCTTCTAGCTGGTTTTGGGGGATTGTCAGGCATGAACTGTAGGGATTCTGCCCCACTGAACTGAGTCCTCAACCCCATTCATATCATGGGGGTTTGGTTGTTGTTTGTTTGTTTTAGTACAAATGCCCAAATTCCCTTCATGGAGATTCTGAGGAAGTTGATTTGCATAAAATATTCTTTAGAACCCTGCTTGAAATGCTCTTGCTGAACCCTCTTAGCCTGGCACCTGAGGCCTTGGAGACTGGTTTCTCTCTACCTTCTTTGACTGGCATCCCTTGTCCATCTCTTTCATTTGTCTCTTTCTGTTTTCCATTATCTATTTCTTTGTTATCCGGGCAGCTGTCTGCCTCCTACAATATTTGCTCACTGGACTGAACGCTGTCTCTTACCTACTCTGTGAGACATTCTTAGACTTTGTGTAGGGAGTTAGCAATGCCTCTTTCTCCTCTGCCTCTCATCTCTGTCTCCCCTAGAGCTTCAAGTGTGCAACTCTTTGTGTTTGGGTTGACTTTGTCTTTGATTTTTATTAGCATATATTAACTGTGTAACTGGTATCATTAATAACGTTTCACACACGTGTATAATATATTTTGATCATATTCACCCATTACACTCTCACTCTCTTTCCTTGCCCCCCACTAGTTTTGGTCCCCTCCCCTTCCAAATTGGTCCCCTTTCTACTTTCATGGCTTTGCTTTTAATAACCAATGAAGTTCACTAGTGTTGTTTATAGGAGCATGGGTGTGGAGTTAAAGGTACTGAGGAACCTTAATAGTGGCTACACTTCTGAAGGAAGGGCCCTCTTATCCAGCAACCATTAACTGAGTAGAAATCATTGTGGGTCGAATTGTCACAAGCTCTTCACGCTGCCTGACAGGGTGTTTGTGGGTCAAACCTTGTGTAGATCTTATGAAGGCAATCATAGCTCCTGTGAATTCAAGAGTGCAAATAGCCATGCTATGTCCAGAGTCAGTCTAGGTGTCCATTGGCTAAGTTATTAATTTCATTGTCTTCCTCATTGGCCGAAAGTCAGAGGGTAGTGTTTTAATCCTTCCAACAATTGCCCCTGTGGCTCATTCCAAAATACAAAGGCATATGATGTTAACATTTGTACTTTCCCACCCCAGGGGTGTTTTGGACTCATGGTTTTGTCCATCGGTGTTGGCTCATATGATGCCCAGACATTGTAACATACAGCTATAGTAGTAGTTTCAGTCCCTAGAGCCATCTTCAAGTAAAGTCATTGCTCCCCTTTTGCAGATGGGAAAACTGAGGCAATCAGAAGGAAAGCAGCTCGGTGTACAGCCAGGCACAATGAAGATGGTTTGAACAATGAGGATGTATCAGTTCTGTTATTGATGCCTGAGCAGTCAATAGAGCCATTTCCCTCTATGTTCAATGGGCTATAATCGAGCAGTAGTCTCCATAGATGGAAAATTTTTGAAAGGAAATAACCAGCCCTTCATGATTAATTCCTAATGCAGCTTTCTCAGGAAGGTAGGTCAGTGTCGCAGTGCAGCTGAAAGAAATCTGGGGCAAAGGATCAGGACAAGTTACTTTTAATAAGCAAACTCTTGGCCCACCAAATGCTCTGGGAATTGTCCCCTGATTATGTTTGATCCCTGTAACAGTGATGCCAAACCGGTATGATCATATGTGCAGGTGATGAGCCAGAGATCAGGGGAGGCAGGTGACTTGGGCAATGTTTTATGATGAACTTAGAAAAAACTGTTGGAGTCCAGAGAGACAGCTCAGCCAGTAAAGGTGCTTGACGCTGAGCCTAAGCACTTGAGTTCTATTCCTGGGATCCAAGTAGTGGAAGGAGAGCTTCAATTCACACAAACTGTCCTTTGACCTCTACATGCTCTACATGTGCGCACATACACGCACCCTCACACGCACACATACAGTCAACTAAATATATTAAAATTTCTACAGTTGGTGTTCAATTAATCTGATCTTGACTTCAGTGGGAAACTCTTTCTACCTTACAATGGGACTGACCTTGTCCACTTCAGTAATCTGACATGAAAGTGGAAGCAAGCATGTCTGAATAATGAGACAGTGTGGGGCATGGGGAAGGCTGGTAGGATACTGAAGAGGATATGATCAAAGCATATTACACTCTTAAATGCAACTGCCCTTGTGTAGTGGTGATGATTAATGTTAATTGCCACCTTCATGGGACCTAGATTCATCTAGGAGCAAGCCTTCAGACACACTCAAGATGGATTACAGAAATTAAGGTTAGACTGAGAATATGTGTGAGGGACTCCCTGGATTATAGTAGTTGGTATAGAAGGACCCATCTTAATGGTAGGCAGGACCATTCTCTGGGCTGGGCATCTGATCCTAGACTGTAGAGTGGAGAAGGCAAGCTGAGCAGCAGCATGCATTCATCCCATCCTTCTATCTTTCCTAATTTTGGGTGTGATGTAACCAGCTGCTTCTGCTGATTGACTTCCCTGCTACCATGGACTATATCCTTGAACTGTGAGATGAAGTAAATCCCTTGAGTTAATTTTGTCAGGGTATTTTATCATAGCAATAGGAAAAGAAACTAAGACAATTACCCTGTGTAGCTGAAAATTTTTCTGTGTTCCATCTGGCCTGCAGTCAGGACAAATCTCTCTCACCCAACAGTCTTGCAGCCACTCGGACCCAAATAAACACACACAGGTTAATATTATTTTTAAACTATGGCCATGGCAGGCTTCTTGTTATTTAGTTCTTATATCTTAAATTAACCCATTTATATAAATCTATACTTTGCCATGTAGCTCGTGGGTTACCTGTACCTTTACATCTTCCTTATTCTGGCAGCGTCTGGCAGCGTCTCCCCTGCTCTGTACTCTTCCTTCCTCTCTCTCTCTTTAGAATGTCCTGCCTAACACTATTCTGCCTCACCATTGGCCAAACAGCTTTATTTATCAACCAATCAGAGCAGCACATTTTCACAGCATATAGAATGCCAGTCCCCCATCAACCCTGTATAATTAGGCTCAGGAAAAGAGACTATGCCATAAGGCCAAGGAAAGAGCTGACCCTTGTGAACTAGCCCTTCCTGTTTCTTTTGCAGGCAGTGACTTGAATGACGGCCTGTGGCACTCTGTCAGCATCAATGCCAGGAGAAACCGTGTCACCCTCACACTGGATAATGACGCTGCTTCTCCAGCTGAGGACACCTCCCAGCTGCAAATTTACTCTGGAAATAGTTACTACTTTGGAGGTAAATTCTCTAGCCTTCGAGACTTCAAATAAAATGACAGGGGAATTATTCCACCACGTGATTTATCAAAAACACAATCTTCCTCATAGCCCTACATGCATACATACTTGCACACAAGCTCCAAACAGTGAGAAACCATTTCCTCAGACTACTGTGCAAATGTAAGCTATCTAGGACAGTGTTGAGGACAGAAGGACCTGGGTCCATAAGAGCTGGGTTACGTAACTCATCAAAGGAGATTCTTGTAGCCAGGCCAAGCTCCTTGGTCATGCTGGAAAGGAAAAACCTCCGCTGAGACCTTAGAGAAAAGGAGCTGAGTGTCAACAAGTACCTGCAAGGGGGAAACTCAAGTGGAAGGCACCACCAGCCTGCTCAGCCATCCTGGTCGGTCCACTGCCACCTTACTTGTGAGCCTCATCTCCGCTGTTCGATGTCTTGGAGACACCCACACCATGGAGGGAGGCAGAGCAAAGGGGACAGGAGCTAGGGCTGCACAGGCGGAGCCATTGCTCTTTCTGAATGGCGGCTCGTTCTAGTGTTTCCTGAGCCCTGCAACACTTGTGACACAAACGAAATCAAACGGGGTGGACAAAGATTTTGCGGCATTTTACCATTTTTAAAAACACAGCCATGTTGAGTATTTTTTCAATTTTTATTTACTCTTCTCCCATACAATACATGCCATGCATTGTTTAATTTCTTAACTGTATCTTTTATTAAAAGAGATAGTGCCTGTTTCTGTAGTCATGGTCTGTCTTATAGAAGCCACACCTAAAGGGAACTTAGTCTTCATGTCCTTCTAACCTCAAGCTCTTAAGATACAGTCCCTGGACTCACTTTCCTAGAACACAGACAACAAATTTAAGATTTGCTGGAAGATAGAAGCAAGAGCAGATTCCAGGCTTAATGAAGCTTAGTGGTGTAGGGCTTGCTCAGCAGGTAAAAGGCACTGGGCTCCATGCATAGCACCACATGTACACCCAAACCCTATGCACACTCTCCACACCCAGCACTATATGCACATCTAAACCTTATGTACACTCTCCAGAGCCAGCACCATTTGCACACCCAAACCCCATGAACACTCTCCACATCCAGCACTACATACACATCCAAACCCCATGCACACTCTCCACACTCAGCACTATATACACACCCACACCTCATGTACACTCTCCAGAGCCAGCACCACATGCACATCCAAACCCCATGTACACTCTCTAGAGCCAGCACCACATGCACACCCAAATCCCAGGCACATACTACACACAGAGCACCACATGCACACCCAAAACCCATGCACACTCCCCACACAAAGCACTGCCCACACACCCAACCCCAACTCTCCCTCACACCCTCCCCTATACAGTGTAGAGAGTGGCACAAACTGGTTCAGATCTTGTCAATGTGAACAAGAAATGACCTTGCCCTAGAGCTGACAGTTCCTTCCCATGAGGTAACTGAAGACAAGCACTGAAAAATAGCATTCACTAAAGAGATGGCAAGATGTCTTCCTGGGAAGAGGTGCTTGTTCAAACCTGAGGACTTGCGTTCTATCCTTAGAACCTGTAGAGTGGGCTTCATAAATCTCTCTTCTGAATTCCACACATGCATGGCTGCACATGCTTGCCTGCACTCTCTTTTGCTCATGCATAATAATAGCAATAAAACATACACAGTAGTTACCCGGAGTCTTCCACAAACTAATCATACCCTCTACATTGAGCTACACCCCAAACCCTATTGTCTCTTAGCTCCAAAATCTACAAATCATCTCTTTCTTCCCAAGAAATATATGGAAGGTTTGAAACACCAAAGGATCTTTGCACAGGTACAGAAATCATATGTAGGGTCTCCTTGGAAGGAAGCAATGTGGAACAAGATCAGTGAGGTTGGATTTTAGCATGAGGAAGTGCCACTGTCCTTCACCTACAAATCACCACTACATCCACAAAAGTAGCATATACTTTTAGGTGATAATATCTCCACGTGATAGATAATAAGGCTGCTGTTTGTTGAAATAAAAAAAATCTGTAGGTTGGAGAGATAGCTTAATCATAAAGCGCTTGCTGGTTTGGATGCCTAGAGCCCCCAGAAAGCCAGCCTCTGTAGCACATGTCTTATCTTCAGGCAACTTATGCCAGTTAACCTGGTATACACAGTAGCAAACAGAAGATGCATTCTCAGACAAGGTAGAAAGCACCAACTCCTGTAGTTGTCCTGTGATATACATGCATGGGCTGTTGCATTTGTGCACCCATACTCACATACATTGTCACTCAAAGGTTAATAAAATCATAATAATCTGTAGACAGCTGTAGAGACAGCGTATATATGGAGAAGATTCAAATCTGTGTTCACTGCAGGCCCCTAGTGAAAGCAAATGAATGAGAACAAATGCAGGGCAATGGCCTCAACTCCAAGCTGTGCATTCTATATCACATACTATATTTTAGCAATGAAGAAAGACTGATGGTCAGGAATTTATTTGCAGGCAAAATGGCTTTGAATAATCATGTTAAAATAATCATCTGAAATATCACAGAAGTAAAATGGCTCTCCTCCCCGTGCTAGAATATTGCTAAATTCTGGGTGTGTTTCCAGGGGTGCTAGACTTAGAGTGTGAAGATTTATCTAAGATTTGAACAGTGTTTAAACAAACCCTCACACACAGACTGTAAACTTAAGGAAGGTGAAAAACGAGCTTCAGCAATAATAGTCAACTTCCATAAATTCTCTCTACAGCTTCAATTAGAAGTTGTAGCATCTCTTCATTTTATAGTGTGCCTGTGAGCTGTTAACCAGCTGCTGGGCTTCAGCCCCGCAGTGACTGTCTATTAGAGATGGCTGAAATAATTCCCTATTATTTATGGCTTATTGTTGTGTTTTCAAGCTCACATTCCCATATGCTCGGAACCTATTAAAACCACCGAGATAGAGTTTGTAAGAGCACACGCACTCATCTACCTGCTTGGTCTTCACCTGTCTTAATGAGGAGTAGGCTGTCCTGGCTGCAGGTGATGCTAAACAGGGGCAAAGCATTTTTATCTCTAAAAGAACACTCTTTAAGAGGTGTGGTGTTAACCTTTCGCATGTGCTATTACAGCCTATAACCATGTGCACTTAAGCCTGCAGTTCTCTTAATATCTGGATTTGCTTTGCACAGCATGTCAAAAATCCTGCTTGGCTTCTGAGAGTACCTTTCTCATGAACTAAGCCTGTTAATGTTCCACAATTAACCAGACAATTACTCTGCTACCATCCTTAGCAGAGCATGATTTCCTTAGAAATAAAGTGTAATTCAGAATTGCATTGTGAATTTAGATGTGTATTTTGAGACAGAGGCAACATTTTCAAGCACTTACAATATGCGAAGGATGTCATTCAAAAGAAAGATGAATAGGTTTCCAGCAGGAAAAAAAAAGTGTGTGAGTGTGTGTGTATGTGAGTGTGTGTGTGTGTGTGAGTGTGTGAGTGTGTGTGTGTGTGTGTGTGTGTGTGTGAGAGAGAGAGAGAGAGAGAGAGAGAGAGAGAGAGAGAGAGAGAGAGAGAGAGCATGTCATGAAACACCTTGAATTCCAGTGCTGAGATAAACAGGCTCCTGAGGCTCTCTGATAACCCAGTCTACCCCAAACAGCAAGCTCCAGGTTGGGTGAAGGGACAGTGTCATAAAAAGTAAAGAGTGAATGCAGATCCCTGGAGCTCATGACCAGTCTATCTATGTACATTGGTTCACAAAGAGACCTTATCTCAAAGAATAAAATGGAAAGTGGTAGAAAAAAACATACTGCTATCAACCTCTGGCTTCTATACGTGCCCACATAAAGCACTGAATCTGCAGGCAAACATACACACACACACACACACACACAACACACAACACACAACACACACACACACGAACACATGATGGGAGTTAAGGTAAAAGTTATACCAATGATATTCTTTGTGGTAGTTTTTTTCTCCTTTCTAGTGACAGAATATACCCATTTTACATCATTTCTGCCCCTTCTCCTGAGCTAGGATTTACAACAAAAGTGTGTCCTGTTGTGAATAAAAAAGTGCCCAAATAATTAGACCTCAAGGTTTTCCATGAATAGGTTGCCAAAGCAATGACAGATCATTTCAGTGTTCTTCATCTTTTTTCTCTGTCCCACAGGGTGCCCCGACAATCTCACCGATTCCCAATGCTTAAATCCCATTAAGGCTTTCCAAGGCTGCATGAGGCTCATCTTTATTGATAACCAGCCCAAGGACCTCATTTCAGTTCAGCAAGGTTCCCTGGGGAATTTTAGTGATTTACACATTGATCTGTGTAGCATCAAAGACAGGTAATTATTGTCTCGTCTCCTCTGTTTCCCCACCCCTTCCCGTTCTCACTGTTCTTTATATGAGTTTCTTAAAGCAAAATTCTAATCCGCTCACATTAGACACATTAGACATAATTGAGTCACCTAATGGAAAATATTTCTGAAAGGATTTCAGGCCCACAGAAAACGGTTTAAATTAGTTGAGTCTCTCTTCGTGTTGACTTGAAGTAAATGGGATATGCAAATTAAATCAAAATACAAATTTGTGAAAGGATTAAAATTTTATGCATAAACAACATTTGATTACTTTGAAGTTAAGAGTAAAGCATAAAGGAGGGAGGAATTTCTTCTCCCCTAAACTATTTCCTTCTTTGCCTGATGTGGGTATCCTTCTTATAACAGCACAAAGCTTCAGGAAATCTCCACTAAGGGTTTTGCTGTGTTCAACATGGATGACCTCAGTTCCTCAGTTGGGGATGGCTGGTCCTAGCTGCCACCAACCCCACCCACTGTTTCTTTAGTTCCAAAGAGACCAGATAGTAAGCTAGCAAGAATCAGTTCTTACATTCTGCATTGCAGAAATCTAGCATGACACCCAGTGTCCAGGTGCATCTCTCTTGGGATTTGGCTCCTCTTATGTTGGAAATTTCTAGATTTAAAGTCAGAAAATCAAGAGAATGGACAGTGAATTTCAGCAGGATTTGGCCATATTCCTTATTCACCTACTTGCTCCATTTTTTCTGATTCTGCTTACCCCTTGAAGATATTAATGTGCCAGTGGGTATGATTTGTTAAGTGTTTACATATGTGCTTGTATTAGAAGTCCTTGGTTACATTAATTAGTTGTTGCCATAGTCTCAAACACACCTCTTTGTGAACCATGTGGTACCAGTAAGGACACATGGGACCAGTAAGTTGGTACCACTGTGAGACTAAGGACTGAGACTGAGGAGGTTGGGAAGGTGATGGCATTACATCTTAAAGGATAAGGAGAAACCACCCTTGACAAAGGTGAGGGTAGCTGGAAGCTGGGAGGAGACAGCTCCACAGAACTGCATGGAAACAACATGGCTCACAAGTGTCATCAGTTCAGAATGCTTTTGATTTTGCACTTAAAATCTCTAGTAATGGGAAGCATTTTATAACTAATAGCATATGATAATTTCCTTGGCAACACTTATTTCCTGCATAGCAAGTAACTGATGGCTTGTCTTGCAGTTTACCATATCTTAGGTTCAGTTCCTATAGTTCAGCTCATAGGTCATGCAGGGAAGGCACGTGGCTTTCATAGAGCTGGGGACATGAACCTGGAATCTTCACAAAGAGGGCTTTGTGTTTACAGAATTTGATTCCCCGCTCTGTGTAAGAACTAAGAAAGAACACCATCAGATTTGGTGGATAGAAACATGACTTTGGAAAATGTAGGGCAGAGTTAAGGGAGTTTGGGAGGTGAGTGTCCCAGTCCAGGAGAGAAATGATGAGAAGTATCACGTGCCTTTCCTGGGGAACATGGGAAATCAGCCATACAGAACATGGTCTCCGCTAATGCTGGAAATGACTGCTGTAACTAGATGGAACATAACACACCGTTCTGATAATAAATACCATTTCACATGGGATCACCAATACACCACACTGACTTTTTTTTTTTTGTCCACACCGACTTCTTGATTTTTGTGCCTTTTTTTCCCATTTGACCAGCTGTGAAAGTGGGTAATAAAATGTGTGCTTCATTAAAATGTGCTAATTTAGAAATCTCCAAATCAAAGCTATTAGGGGGAATGGCTACCACCCCAAGTCTATATTCCCGGCCAGGGAGAAGCTTCCAAATCCATCAGCTGGTGCAGTATTTTATGTACTGCAGATCAATACAGGGACGTTTGTCAATTGGGATCTCTTTGATACCTTAATATACAATCAAGGAAGCTCTCATTATTTTTGATTACATGGAAGTCATTGCCATCTACCCTGCATCATTACTTCTGTATAATTGTAGTCTTGAGTAATTATATTACATACAATTGTGGTTTGGTTAATTGTATAATGAGGAATGTGTTTCGTTTAGTGGGCAAATGGTATGTTTCTGTTGATTTGCAGTTACTTTCTCTAACAAAATGGAAAACTGTGGCCATAGCTTTGTTTGATCTCTTACTGATCTAATTTACATTTGCTTGACATCTGTGATGGGGGAGAAGGGTTACAAAGGCAGGTTTCCTGAGTTTTGTGTTTTCTTTTTTATAATAAAGATAAATGCCATAAAAAAGTGCCTGTATATGTAAACAAGGAGCAACAATAAATGTGTAAAACAAAGAGGCTAGAGGCCAGAGGTCAGAGGTCAAGCAAGGAGAGAAAAGCCTCACTGCTTGGGGAAGCAGACACAGGGGGACCTCTGGGGCTCCCTAGCCAGCTGTAACAGTGAGGTTTCGGGTTCATGAAAAACTCCTCTACTTTTTTTTTTTTTTTTTTTTTTTTTTTTAATCATCGGGAGATGCAGTTTATTTACACCAGCAGCCATGGGGGCAGAGAGAATCCACAGCGCTTACAAAGTTAGCTACCTGTACAGGATGGATTACATATGCAAAAATAAAAATCTCAAGACCACAGTACAGCGTGGGCCCCATCCCTCCTCCTGCAATGACCCCAGCATGCTGTAATGCCAGGCGGGTGGCCCCTGGGCATGCGGGGCGGGGGGGGGGAGTGATGCTTGGAAGGAAAAGCCACCTCCACTGGCCATGGAAATTAGTACAGACCCCCCACAC
The DNA here is from genome assembly GCF_004664715.2 of Peromyscus leucopus. Lineage (NCBI taxonomy): Eukaryota > Metazoa > Chordata > Mammalia > Rodentia > Cricetidae > Peromyscus > Peromyscus leucopus. Next base: position 72,490,769 of record NC_051076.1, on the reverse strand, counting down.
ACAAACAGAGACCCTCGGACTCATGATTGGATACAGGATGGACAACACCTAGCCAGGGTGGGGGGATGGGAATTGAAACCCACGCAGCCTGCTGTTAGAGGGAGTGGGGAGTCTACAAGGTATGGGCCGGGGGCAGGAGCGGGTGCATACACCTCAGAAGGAAGGGGTTTGTTCCCTCAGGGTCCCTGCTGGACCAAGCCCATCTCTTACCCAGCCTGGGCAAGCGGCTCTGCCCTCAGGGTGAGCCAAGGAATAATAGGGAAGTATTTTGTGGACAAACCAGTTGCCAAACTACCCCCTCCAACCAGAGGAGAAGGGAGAGGTAGGAGAGCAGAGTGAGTTGGCCTGTGCTGCTGTCCCCTGACCTTCAGCAGGCTCCCAAGCCTGTGCTTGAAGGCAGCCTAGAAGCTTCTTCCCCCTCTAGTTTCCTCTCAAGAGAGAAAGCTGTAGAGGGCCAAGGACAGAGGGGCCCAGGCTCCAGGATTTAAACTAACTCCTGCCAAAATTGGTTTGACTTTTAAAAAAATAATCACAATGCTCGGGTTAAAAATCGGTTTGTAACCAGGCATCAGCCACAATCAGAACCACCCCAGGGGGAGACTGGGGTTCCAGACAGGGCACTGCAACCCTAACTCTGTTGTTCCCTTAACCCTCTAGGGTTCCAAACCCAAATCAGTCCAACCAGTCCTGGGTACTGGCTACCCAATGTGGGAGTGGCTCCTCCTGGGAACAGAGGCGACATGTATAGCAAGTGCCGGAAAACTTGGCTCAGGGTCAACCCCATTCCTGTCAGTCAGCTGTACTCCAGCCCATGTTCACATCCCCCAGCTCAGTTCCTACTTGGCAGGTGAGACAGTACATCTCTTCAGGATGTAAGCCAGATAGGTGGGTGCCCTGGCATGAGAGTCCCACAGAGGGGCAACAGCACCCATCCAACCTCCACTGACAGCCTGCATCTGTTCTATTTTCCATGTGTTAATCCATGTGAATTGTTAGCCAGCTGGTAAGAACTTGCCTGTTAGGGACAGCAGGGGTGGGGATGCTCTGCTGTGGTTTCCCAGCAGTTCCCCAAGGAGCACTGAGTGTCTCTTCTGGGACCTCAGACACTGGGACCTCTAACCTTGCCTTCTGTGTGGTTTTCTTCCTTCACAGCGAAATGGGGCCCACCTACACATCCAGGATTTTATTTCCTTGTTCCTCACTGTGCCTCTTACATATTTAAATGTCTTAGTGCTGGTCATGTTGGGGCAAGTCAGATATGGGAAGGTCAAGAAAAAAGGCACACATTTTCCATTTTCCAAAATCTTTTTTTTTTTTTTTTTTTTTTTTGGTTTTCCGAGTCACGGTTTCTCTGTGTAGCTTTGTGCCTTTCCTGGAACTCACTCTGTAGCCCAGGCTGGCCTCCAACTCACAGAGATCTGCCTGCCTCTGCCTCCCGAGTTCTGGGATTAAAGGCATGAGCCACCACTGCCCGGCACATTTTCCAAAATCTTAAGCAGCTCCTCCGTGGACTCTTATAGGCCCTTTGAAATTGTGCTTGCAAACTGGTAGGTTCTGATTCTTTCAAGTTGTTTAAAATCAGCCTTTGAAACATTGTTTTATGGTTGGAGACATGTAGCTAAGAGTACTTGCTTCACAAGCATGCATCCTGAGTCCAGATGCCAGCACCCATTTAACAAGCTATGGGTGGTGACACCTGACCCCTGGAGCCCTCCTGCTGTGGGAGGTAGAGCTGGGAGGTTCCTGGTGCTTGCTGGCTGCCAGCCTGGTTAGGGAAAAACACCAAAACAACATAATTACCACAAGCTCCAGGTTAAAGACAGGAAGCTGCCTCAAGAGAATAAGGAAGAGAATGATAGAGGATGAGGCCTGACACCCTCGTCCTGCCTCCACACTTGTGCACAGGCATGTGTATGTGCATATACATGCACATCACACACACACACACACACACACACACACACACACACACACACACAATGTTCATAAACCTTTATTAAGACTGACAGACACCGATTTTTATTCAGCTCTGAAATTTTGGATGTCACAAGTCCCATTCCCCGTGGACTGCCCTCACACAGCAATACAACTGGAGGAGGCTCTTGAATATCACCCAGTCCCAGTCCCAAACATACAGAAATGAACATAACATGGAGGGTGCAATATCAATTATGGAAGTAGGGGATATGGCCCTGGTCTCTGCGATTGTATCCTAAGGAGATGTCTTTCTATTCCCCTTGAAAATGCAAACCATTTGCTTTTTCCACTCGGTGGATCACAACAAAACAGTGTTATATTCAGTTTCCTGCAGCCAAATACGTTAGAAAACACAGTTTTCCCCTCCATAGCTGGTTCTTTTTCTCCTAGCACATTTTCCACTAAGCATGTGTCTCGCTCTCTGGTCAAGATTCTCAGCTTCTCAGCTTGAACATGGGGAACCACAAACACAGAGGATGAGAAAACATTATGTTGGATAACCTCCACAAACAGACTCTTGATACAGCCCACCCCATGTGTGGGTGTGTGTTAAAAACAGTGGGTAATATAAAAAGATTGCTTTGCTGGGTAATACATATGTCTGAGCGCTTATCTAAAACTGAAAGCATTTATATCAGGTGCCAGGAAAGCCATGGTAAGGGCAAAGCCCACACAATCTGAGCTCTTCTCTCTAAGTGAGAAATGCTACAATATGGTATTCTCCCTTCATGCGTGAAATGGGGCCAAAATCAGAACAGGCACATCTCTGCTGGTTTTTTTTTTTTTTTTTTTCTAATCCTTGTTTGCGCTGTTTCATGGAGGAATAGGAAAGGATGTATTTTGTGTAATTATTGAATAAACATTTTTTAAATATTATTTCCTTTGACTCTCTTCAAAGTCCTAGAAAACCCAAGTCATTCTTCAAGTGCAGCCCATGCACAATATCACAGTGCATAGTGCAACTTGTTAGAAAGGAAATGTCTAGAGCTAGGAGATAGTTCCACAGATAGAGAGAGCCCTTGCTGTTCTGGGAGAGGACCAGATTTGATTCCCATCACCAATATTGGTGGCTCACAGCTACTTGTACCTCTAGCTCCAGGAGACCTGACTTCTTCTTCTGGCCTCCATGGATGTCTGCACTCCCATGCACAGTCCTTGCACAAATATATACATATAGTTAAAACAAAACAACACAAAATAAATCTTAAAGGAGTTAGCTAGTCCAGAATAGGGTATGAAGGAACACATGCCTGAAATTTTAAGAAGTTCTTAGGGACACTCACATTTGAGATCTATGGGGTTATCACCAATGCCCAGGGAAGTTCACCAACTGATTGTTCAAGATCCCATGTTTAATGATCACAGGAGCCAGATTCAACCCCAGTGCTTGCCAATTCCTGAGTTTATGGACGTGTGCAGGGCCTGTTGCTAAAGTTCCAAGGAAGAGAAAGGGCTTGGGTAGCCTGAGCAAGTAGAGGAGTGTGCCACCAAGGAAAGAGGAACCTGAGGAGTAGGCTGGGTTTAGGGAGGTCAAGAAGCAGAGCCCAGGCACATGTTGTAGATGGCATAGTGTAGGACTGAGAATATGGGAGGTAGTGAGCATCTGCACCTGTTAACAGCAGTGCCTAGCAATGAAGGGAAGTCAAGACCCAAGGAACTTGCCAAAACAACAAAATGTCTGCAATCTAACTAAGAGTCAAATTAATAGTTTAAATAATACTTGCTATGAGCCAGAGCAAGTATGTGTGAGTGTGTGTGTGTGTGAGTGTGTGTGTGTGTGTGATACTAACAGTAGGGATCATCATTAACTACATTTTCTAATAAAGAATTTGAGATGCTAAGTAACCTTCCCAAGGCCTTAGAGCCAACATGTAGCAGAAACAGGCTAGGCATCAACAAATCTGCTTGGAAAGAATCAGGCTGTTCTCCCTCTAACATGCAGAGACCAGAATCTCCAAACTCTTTGGCAGGATTGTAAAGCAGAAAGTGATGAGTTTCTATGTTGGGTCAGAACTCACACATTGTAGTAGCTGGAAAGACCATTTAGTTGGTAATATGCTTGCTGCCAAAGCATGTGGGTTTGGAATGCAGCACCCACAAAAGTCAGTCAGAGTGGTATACTTACAGGCCCAGCTTGGGGAGGCAGAAACAGGAGGATCCTTGTGATTCTCTGGCCAGGTAGTCTCCCTAAATCAACCAGTTGCAGATTCAGTGAGGGAACTGGCCTTAAAAATACAAATGGTTTGTAGAATGATTGAGGAAGACTGATACCATTGATCTCTGATCTTCAAATGCACCACACAGATGTGCACATGCATCTTCAACCATGTGTGCATGCATGCACTGCAAGAACAGGGGGTTCTGTGAAGAACATACTGAGACCCAGAACATACTGAGATCGAAGGTTTCCAGTCAAAATCTTTGGCTTTACCTAGTTCTTGGGCATGATTCTGGAAGGGAAGAACTTCATAATTAGCCTGAATGACCAGACTTTGAGCTATTTCAATATGAACAGTCCATCTAGAACTCCTCAGTAAAAACCATACTGATTCCTCATCTCTTCTTTAAAAGGGTGTCCACCCCCACCTTGTACCTCTATAGACATGAAGGGAGAAGTGGGGCTTCTAAGGAACAGGAACCTGGATTTCATTACTGTAAGTTTCCTTGAAGGAGAACATTTGCACTCTCTTATCAGCATGATCTCTCTTGTCAGTTGTTTTTTACAAGGAAAGTTGATCAATTTGTTGATAATGTGTCACTTTTCTCTTGGGCAAAGGAAGGTGACTGCTGTGGTTTGAATGTAAAATGTCCTCCATAGGCACATGTGTTTGATCATGTGGATCCTAGCTGGAGGTGCTGTTTGGGAAGATTGTGGCAACTATTAGGAGATGGAGCCTTATTGGACGAAGAGGATCACTGGGAGTGGGCCTTGACATTTGATAGCAGAGCCTACTTCCTGTTGCATTCAGCTTCCCTACTATGGAGACAATATGACCAGCTGCTTCCTGTCTCGATGCTTTCTCTGCTGCTGTGGATTGTATCCCCTAGAACGGTGAACCAGAAACAACTCTTCCGCCCTTAAGTTCCTTCCTATCAGATATTTTGTCAAGGCAATGAGGAAAGGAACTAAGGGGGACACTAGGTGCTTTTATTCACAGAAAATACAAACCACCAACCACACTGGGGGTGGCACTTCATGCTTTCCCATAAGGCTGTGTTGAGAAGTTTCCCTCACTGACTGACAGTCTGAAATACTAATGCTGAAAACAAAGACATAACAATGGCCCAGTGAATTATCACTAGAGTTTGTTCTTAGGTCTATTGTTTGGCAAGTGAGGCGTGGAGTGGCTGTTCTGAGAGCTTTGAGAAAGGTGCTGTCAAGAGCTGCCTGCACTGCCTTCCTGAGAAATACTAAGAAATGCAGTTTCTGAAACACAGAAGCCAAGGCCGCTTTTGGTGTAGACGGATACATGAGAAAAGATGACTTTACATGCTCAAGTCACTTCTATGAGGCAGAACCATTGCTAAATTAATAATTAGAAAGACAAAAGATTCCTCTGTATTGATCTCTTCCCAAGATCAATACCTCAATGAGCCTTCCTCTGACACCCTGATAAGGGCTCCCCATCTGTTTATCATGTTAAAGAGGCTCCCTGTGACACAACCAGTGTAACATCTAGTTTGTTCCTTATCTCACTGATGTACATTACACTCTTTGGGCCTGAGAGGGAAAATGCTGGTCTCAAAGGAAGCACTGATTGCCATTGTCAGTATCATTAACAGATACAATTAGAAGGAAAAGTAGCTCAACAATTTGAGTTGGTGAGAAAATTGGATCTCGCATCCTAATAAGGTAGTTGACTACTGCTGCTATGAAAAATAAATTTATAATTTTTAACCATTTTTGTTTTGAATTCTGATCTCCCATAAGAAATTTACAGAACACAAATAATACCTTTATGTATGACATAGACTCTTTAAAAATTTTATATAGTTAATTAAGTAATTAAATTTGAGACAGGATCTCTTATAGCCCAGTCGGGCTTCAAACCTCTATATAGCCAAGGATGATCTTCTATTACTCTTCCTTCTACCTCCACATCCCAGGTGCTGAGGTGATAGCTGAGTGCCACCATGCCTAGGCTGAGTAGAACCAGATCAAACACAGGACTTCATGAACTCTAACCAACCACTCTACCCCCTGAGCCTCATCCCTAGTCCTTAAAATGACATATGCTTTTAAATGCCTAGCTAGATCCATCTGCTTAGGTATCATTGTTGCTTATGTGTGGTCACCATCACTCTAGATTTTCAAATGCCTAAAGGAAGTGCTTGTCTCTCTACTTGTGAGATAGAGAAACTAATATTAGCATACACTGTACATCACCTTACTTTATAATAGAATCAAACTCTAGATGTTGAGGTGGTGGATAAAGCCTCTGCTCTTTACATTTTGGCCCAAGCTTGCACACAACAAGCCATTTCACTCTTTTCTAGACAGCTGTCAGTTTTTCAGAGGGATACTACATACATCTTATAATTAGAAGGTGTTAAAACCAAATGCAGATAGCATTATTCTTTCGTGTCTTTTGGACTTTGGTCAAGGGTTGATTGAGAGCGAGAGATAGAAAGTCCTTCAGGTTCAAATCAAGGGAGACAGCAATGGATTTGGGCTCCAGGGCCAGCAGCATGTCAGGTTTAAAACCTTGAAACATGCAGCAGAGATGGCACATCCTTGAATAATTTACCTACATATATAACCTAGTGTATCTTCTGGACAAGCGATTAATGTTTTTGACTGAGTAGGGGAACAACTTTCAAATTTTCCCTAGAGGTTTACCCTTCCTTGAAAAGCATCCTGTCAGCATGGTTTACTAAGTCCCAGCAAAGGTTTCTATCCTAGTACTAGAAAATTCCATAGACCAAGGGGAAGACGTTTCAACATTGAGAAATGTGGACAAAAAGTCAACCAAAAGCAGGTAGTGCCTAGAGAGAAAGGAGATTAAGTTAGAAAATTTGGGTCTCTAAGCACTGCAGTCCTAAACTCACTGAATGTCTCTCATATCCAGAACACCATTGACTTCATAATAAGAAAATGTCAGAAGCACCCTTCCACCTGCTTTTGCATACCCTGAAAGACAAATTTTTGACTAAAATAGACAAAGAGGGAGACTGTCCTTCATTTGACCAACAAAGTCATCACAGAAATGGCTCTTAAGCAACCTAGGTTTAGAAAGAATTGACCAAATAATCTTACTAAGAATTCCAGGGGATGGGGAAACGGCACATTTGGTAACATGTTCAATTTGCAAACACGAAAACTGAGTTCTGTCCTCACATCCATGTAAAACAGCAGGATATTGTTTCAGGTTACCCTATCTGGACAGCCCTTGGGGGAGGGGTGAGAAGGCATGGCATCAATGACACAGACACCAGGAGTCAGTTGAGAAGCAAACAGCAGACTTGCTTTTTGGGGATATGAGGTGAACCCATATACCCCCTCCTGATTTCCCATTGGCAGCTAGAGACTCTCTTAGCTGTGTTGTCTCTTTCTCATTGGCCCCAGCATTCTGATGGTCATCATCATCAATCACCAGGTGCAGCAGCAGACTCCAAGTTGGCTTAGTGGGAGCAGCTGTAGTTTTATCAGGCTAGCAGGATGTACTCCTCCTATGTATCCACCTTTTATTTATTTTCTTTGGCAGCTCAGCAGGTGCTGAGCTTCTATGCCTCGGCCTTGTTGTCACCACCTCAGAGAACATACAGCATAATGGACTGTGACTGTCTTAGGTTTGTCTGCCAAACAGGTCCTTATTTGTCATTGACTACTAGCCCTCAAGGGATTGCTACTCTGGGAGTCGTGCCAGGGTGGAAGGAGCAGTAGTTTTGATGCAGCCTTATGTATTTCCATAAGCCAAGCCTGTATACCCTAATGAGAAGGCCCACACTCAGTAGACTGTAGCACCATGAGCACCTGGAGGGTGGTCTTATTGATGGACCATTGTTGTGACACATACTGTAACAGCTACTTGAAAATGATAATTATTAATAGGCAAGCCAAATTTTCATAGATAGTGTGTCAGAGTCAGGTGTCTGATGCTTAGTGGGGGAACTTCCATGGTTTATTAGGTCATAGCCATATGCCCACACAGTGTCTCCAGACAGGGAGCAGCAGTAGGGGAGCCGCTCCTTAGTTCCACCTTCTGGGGGGGCAGCCCTTATATGGAGGCACTGGATAAACTGAAATTGAAAGGTGTACTTCCTTAACTCGACAAATAGACAAACAAGGAAAGGGAAAGGGAGAAGAGGTCCCAGCACTCACCTCCAAAGGGAACAAAACCACAAAACAACAAGGGGCCAACTCACTGAACAATCATCCAGCACCAAACCACACCATGGGAGAAAAGAGATGTCCAAAGGAAAGCAGGCTGATGAGGTATGCACCAGGCCTAAGATCAATCAGTGCAGTGCTGGTTGCAAAGGGCCAAATCTCAGGACCCAAAAAAGGATTAAAGCAATAAAAAAATAAAAAAAATAAAAAAAACCCTAACCAACATGGGGTCAATGCCCATGCACACATGGGCACCAGCCCCTTGTTGGGTGTCATATGTTACAGTCCAAGCTGTCTAGACACTCCTGAGGGTTGAGAAGGTGCAGCATCAATGACACAAACACTGGGAGTCAGATGAGAAGCAAACAGCGGATTCATATGTTGCTGATATGGGGTGAATCTATATACCACCTTCTGATTTCTCATTAGCAGCTGGAGAATCTCTTAGCTGTGCTGTCTCTTTCTCATTGGCCCCCAACATTCTGATGGTCATCATCACCAATCACCAGGTGCAGCAGCAGACTCCAAGTTGGCTCAGTGTGAACAGCCATGGTTTTATCAGGGTAGCTGGCTGCGCTCCTCCTATAGGATATATTAGCAGACACTTGAGTATTATCCAGGGGAGGTAAAGAGAGGCGGATCATTAGGACCTAGTGGCAGGCAGCCTAACCTAATAGGCATGTTTCAATCTAAACACATAAACCCAAAGTAAGGTGGCTGATAGCTAAAGAATGACATTTGAGATTATCCTCTGGTCTTCACATGTATTCAGACACATATGCATTATGCATACATGTGCACATGTGTGCATGCACATGGACACACACACATACACACACACTCACACACATTTCCCCCTGGTTCTTGCACACAAAAAAGAACTCCAGAATCCCAAATATCCTTTATATATGCATGTACATGATAAAATCCCTCACAGTGTGGCATACTCCATTGAGTACTGACTCATATCTGGCTCCCACTTGTTGAGAGATAGCTTATACACTGTTAATATTGCTCTGTGGTCTTGTCAAATCTTTCCTCCCTACCTGTTTATATACCAGGTTCATTTCCTTGTCCTGCAATAGAGGGGTGAACAAGAAGGAGTGTCATTAATACTAGAGTATATGCTCTGGCTTGCTTGTGCCCTTGGATATATGAGGTCTGATTTCACTAAAATGGAACATTCATTCATTCATATATAGTGTTTGGCACATCTCAGCAGCCAGGTGCCTTGGTAATAGTTGAGAATGTAGTTGAACATTGAACACAGTCAATGATCTCTGTCTTCAGAAACCTCTGTTAAAGATGTTAAAGAATATAGATTATTATTATTATTTCTTCTTCCCTTTCTTCTTCTCTTCCTCCTTCTCCTACTTCCCCTCCTTCTTCGTTTCCTTTTCCTCTTCCTTTTGAGATGGATCTCACTATATAATCCAGGCTGGCCCAGATGTAATTCTCTTGTTGAGTTAGGTCTGGAATTCATAATAACCCTTCCACTTTAGCCTAAGAATTTGCAGGGTTATAGGCATGAGACACCATGTCTGGTTAAGAAACAGAATCTGGCCAAATAATTATGGAAATAATCCCATGTTCTCAAATTGGACAGGCACCTTGGTGTAGATGCAGAAGCATTAGAAGATAGTCTGAAAAAAAGGCTGGTATATACTGTGTGACAGGAAATTCGGGTATGGGTGTCCCTCTTATAAAACTCTGTATAAAAAGTTGTTCAGAGCCAGGCGGTGGTGGCGCACGCCTTTAATCCCAGCACTCGGGAGGCAGAGCCAGGTGGATCTCTGTGAGTTCGAGGCCAGCCTGGTCTCCAAAGCGAGTTCCAGGAAAGGCGCAAAGCTACACAGAGAAACCCTGTCTCGAAAAACCAAAAAAAAAAAAAAAAAAGTTGTTCAGAACTCACCATTGATCACTATCAATGAACTTCTGAGAGAATATACAGCTCTGGCAGAGGGCTCTGTGCCATGTTCTGCCTGGGTGTTTCTATTTGATGTGAGTCTGTGTGGTGTGAGTGCAAAGTTCTAGTCTCCTTTCTTAGGAACTTTCTAATGGATATTTAAGCTAAAAGTAAATCTCCTATGTGTCTTAATAATTGTCAACTTGCTAGAATCTAAAATTCTTAACAGACAAACCTTTGGCATGTCTCTAAGTGAATTTCTAGGTTGAGTTAATTATGATGGTAAGACCCACTCTGAATGTGAGTAGCATCATCCCATGGGCTGAGGTCAGGAACTGAATGAAAAGGAGACAGTGATTGGAGCACAAGAATCCATCCATTTCTGCTTCCTGACTTCATGTACCATCTGTCTCATGTACCTGCTGCCATGCCTTCCCCATCACTGTGCACTTCACCCTCAAACAGTGAGACAAAGTAAAGCCTTCCTTCTTTGAGCTGCCTCTGGCAGGTATTTGGTCACTTCATTGAGACAAATAACACTATACATACTATGTTTTCTCAAATTCCGAGTATATGTGGAGCTCCCACGTCTGTTTTAATACTCCCTACTTCCTTTTCTGCCTCCTCCCCAAACCCTTCCCTGGCTACAATGCATAAAGGGCTTGCCTATTTGTAATTAGTTCCTACTATCACAAAGGTTACACCTACATTAACTAGACATAAAAGATAAGCCTGCCTGTGTGTTCAAAGTCAACACCAGAGTGGAGGCGGGGTATTGTAGCTTGCAATTTGGTGAGTCTCAAGTATCTGAAAATGACAGGAGGAATAAACATTGTAAAGGTCGCTCCAATTAGCTCATGCTAAGGTGAAACTCTGGAGTTTGTGTATGAAGGCTTGCATACTGGTAGAGGGAGGGTGAAAACCAATCAGCAGTGGTTTGAACAAGTAATAAGGATAATGGTACAAATTACTGTTGTTTTCAGTGATGTTAAATAATTGTCCAACATCTACAGCATCTCAGAACCACAGGAAGTCAAACGTTGGGAAAAAGCAGCATATTCTCAGAGCTCAAGCAAGTCTGTGGTATAGTCTCTTCTAATACACACTCAATACAAATAATAACACAAAAGAAGAGGCTTCAAGAACAAGATGCTCCCTACATTCAAATTTCCATGAATAGTGATAGAAAAGAACTCACTCAGCAAAATGCTTTCCAGTACAAGCATGAATCCTGAATTTGAGTGCCAGGACCCACTTAAAAAAACCAAAGGTGGTCACATATGTGAGATCTCAGCTCAAGAAAGCTGGGGACTGGTGGATTCCTGAGGCTGATTCATGAAGCCGACTAGTTGAGTTGCTGGATGGAAAATATCCTGAGGAATGACAACCAAGGTTGTCCTCCACCTTCCACACACACATATGTACTGTCATGCACATGCATATGTACATACAAACACATACACACACACACACACACACACACACACACACACACACACACACACACATGTTAGCATAGTTATTTCCCCAAGCATAGTGAACTGGTAGTATGAAAATTCTAGATAATGTTATCTTAAATTATGGGAACATGCTTTAGACATGAAAATAAAGTAGCAGAGGATGATTCCTTTCAACATAGTTCATCCCTAGACCACATTCCCACTTCCCCAAATGAGCATTTATTACTTTAATACAAATAGAGCTGGCTTTAACTATGTATGTGGGTGTCTGTGTGGCATGTTCCCATGTGTGAGTGGATGCACAGGTACATGCGTGTCCTGAAGGCCAGCTGCTCACACATGCTGTCTTCCCCAGTCACTCTCCACCTTGTTTTTTGAGACAGAGCCTCTCACTGAACCTGGAGTCCACCAGTTTGACTACCATAGAGTGCTTGCCTAGCTCTTGTGAGGCTCTTGGAGCTATTCCCAGCACTGCCAGATGGAACTAAAGCTGCACACAAACCCTGTCTGCCCCTGAGCCCACACCCCAGTACTCCACACAGCTCTTTCCTTGTTTGACTAGATGTCCTTTACTTGAATGAGTACTTGTATTTTCTATTGCAGAATAGAGTTCTTGATGTCAAATGATACATTCTACTGCTAGCAGGCGCTTTGCCATGAATCGTAACTTGAACAGTCCAGACTTTTAACGGAATTTGCTCTCAGTGATTGGGGATGAGCCACACATGAAGCTTACACAAGTAACCAGCATCCTTTGGTGTTGGCTACAAACAGTATTTACTCAAGAGTAAGAATGAATTTGGAAAATATCCACCTAAAACCCTTCAGACTGGGGAAGAATAAGAACCGGTTGGTAGAGATCTCCACAAGTGTAAGGGAAGAACACACATCACTGAGGTTGTCCGTGCTAGTCAATAATTCCCCGGCATCTGCAGTGTGGCAGGATCACAGGAAGCCAAGTTTAAAGAGTGTGGCTCATTTTCCCAGCTCGATCCAGACTCTGTGATGCACTTTCCTGAAATACACACTCAACACAATTAAATAATGACATGCCATCTAAGAGTTAGAATTCAGCCCTTCACCTCTTTCTCATCTTGAAAATTTCCCACATGGTTAGTGCCAGATATTGCTCTATTTGAAAAGCAAGAATGCCTCATAAAAGCACCACCGGAGCCAGCTGTCATTATTCACGTGGTGTTAAGTGCTCCTTCTGTAACCACTAGATAGCAAGAGTATTTTTGTTTAGCAAGGCAATCATAAAATTAGACAAGCAAGCCACAGCAGTGTAATCTATAAATAATACAGTGGAAGGAAGCATGCTTGCATGATATCCTTATTACAGTGTTGTGTTTTAAGAAAAAATGGGGCAGGTCTATCATGGAAGAGGAGTGTGGAGAGAAGACAGTTCAAGAGGCAGGAGAAACAATATACGAGTGCTCTCCCCATAGTGAAATGTGGGTAGAAAGCCTGAGGAAGCCATGTAGCTCCTTGAGACATTGTTGGCAGATGTGATGTTGGCTCTGTTTGCCTGGTAGGAAGGGGAGAAGCTGTGCCACTGAAGGGTGCTGATAAGCTTGCATCCATGTCAGCTCCTGTCTGAAAGTGAAATTACTGAAAAATAAAGATTTCTCATGAACCCGGAAAGCAAGAATATAATCATACACAGTGTGAACTTTTACTTTTCCCCCAGCTTTATAAAAAGGGCCTGTCAGTGCCTTAAACAGCACTGTTATTTATTTTATTCATTCATTCATTTATTTATTTATTGGCTATGTCAAACTTCACCATTTTCAGGTCTATAAAGATGCTATCTCTGTCTCTGTCGTCTCTGTCTCTCTCTCTCTGTGTGTGTTTGTGTGTGTGAGTGTATGTGTGTGTGTGTATATATGTAGACCCAATATCAATGACAGGTTTCTTCCTCAGTTGCTCCCCTTATTCCTCTGTGACAAGGCCTCTTACTAAGATCACTTAGAGCTTTCTGGTTTGGCTACAGTGTCTGCCTAGCCAGCTCCAGGGATCCTCCTGTCTCTTCTTCAGTGCTAAGATTACAGATGCATGCCGCCATGGCCCACAGTTACGTGAGTTCTGGGGATCCAAACACAGCTCCTCCTGGTTGCATGGCAAGCATGTAACTGACAGGTCCATATCCCTAGTCCCTAAAATGTCATTTAACAAGATGAAAAATAATGATTAAAGAATATGAGATGTGGGTTTTTTTTTTTTTTTTTTTTTTTTTTTTTTTTTTTTTTTTTTTTTTTTTTTTTTGGCTTTGAAGTTTTTCCTTATCTTCTTTCTGTATTTGAGTCTAAGTAGGGTCACTTAAATATAGTAAAATGAAACAAATTCAATGCCAGAGCCTGCTCTCTACTAATTATCTGGCTCAAACCTTTGGAGCGCTATATTGGAGCATAAACACAAACTCTTCTCGTTTTACAAGGGAGCGAGCTGACACTGACAGGTGTTAAATGGCTTTCCCAAGTCACACTGAGAGCAAGCATTTTCATTAGACTTTAACAGGCGCCTGAGAACCTTCGAAAATTTCAAAGTAATGTTTCCCCTGGAAAGTTAAGCAACACACTGAGAGGGTCATTGTGAATCCTCTGAGAGATACGGGATGTCAACTAAGCAAAGCTGTACTGTGCCTGGCACAGGGATGCTGCTGCCCATGGAAGGATGCGTCACATGAAAAGGCTGATAAGCTGAGGCCTGAATAAGGAAAAGTGGATATCTGGATGTAATTGGACATGAGGATCTAAACAAAGAACTTGCTCACAAAGAGTGTTTGAAATAATGGCAGTCCATTCTCAGGTAAAAATATCAATAGGAAATAGTAGCAAAGCATCAGTTGTACACCTGTGTTCCTTACTCCTGGTGGTAAAGTGGATCAGAATATCTCCCCTGTTGTGGTTTCAGTGCAAACTGTCCCCCCGGGCTCATATGTTTGAACACTGGGTCTTCACCTGTTTGGGAAAATTGTGTGATGTTTAGGAGGTAAAGACCAGGTAGAGGAAGTGGGTCACTGAGGGTGGGCCCTTGATGTTTCATAGCGAAGCCAACTTCCTGTTCACTTTCTGTTTCCTATGGTTGCAATGTGACCATTGGGTCTCCTGTTTCTGCTGTCAGGTACTTCCTGCTGTGATGGATGGAATCCATCCCCTTGAACTGTAACTAACTAAACTTTTCCTTACATAGTCTTGATCAGGTGTTTTCTCACAGCAACTGGGGAAGTAACTAATACAGAGCACATGTAATTGTTAGGGTTGCAATATAATGTTTGCTTTAAAGAATCAAGTATTAGACTACACTACTCATTGGAATGTTTTGTGACAAGGAAAGTGTTCCATTTTATTTTGAAATGGGTACAGACTTTAGTGATGATTATGAACTTGAACTATGGTTATTGAAGCCAGAAACTGAATTTTTAAAATTTGTTAAATTTTAATAAATTTAAATTCTGATTGACATCCAACTTAGAAACCCTATAACTATCCTTATTCTGGACCCAGGAATAATTCAGAGTCTTTTCAATATTTTGCAAGTTCATAAAGATGAGGACAACATATGGTCCATCCTAGTGAAAACATTGGGCCCCAGTAAAATTATAATTTTCAAAATCAGCTTGTGAGATGAGAATCTTATATCCCACACTAGTCTTGTCAGATTTGTTTTCACAGATCACAGTCCTGGTGCCTGGTGATCCTATAAATCCACTGAGGGTGAATTTTAGGACTTAGGAGTTGTGAGTCTTCTTGGATGATGAGTTCCAAGATAAAGGCTATTTATATGGTCTCCATAAAAAGCTTGATGATTTCAGATGGTGTGTGTGTGTGTGTGTGTGTTTGTAGTTCAGAGGTTCACGTAACTCTTTCTGTACCAAGTGTACCTTAATTTTCAAGACAGGGTGTCTTACTGAATGTATAGTGATTTGAATTTTGACTAGAAAGCCCCAGGGATTCACCTATCTCTGCCTTCTAGCTCTGGGATTATAGGTGGCTGATGTCACACTTAGCTTATTTTTATAAGGATACTGGAGCTCCTCCGCCTTCTAGCCCTGGGATTATAGGTGGTTGTGACATTCCACTTATTTTTAGAAGGATATTGGAGATCATCATGCTATATTTTGCTCACTGAATCTCCCAAGCCCCTTCTGGGTCTTTGTACAGGCATAAATGCAAACTTTTCATGCCAGATTTCCAGCAGTAACCTACCACATATTTTAATGCTACAGTAAACTAATCTTAAAATTTGGTCCTGATTCTTTGGCTACTAGCTTCACATTTCAGAATGTTTAAAGATAATTAGGAAATCTTTTTAAGAGGTAGAATTTGGTACCCCAGAATCATAGACATTCACATTAAATTAATCTGGAATGAAGCCTAGGTTTTTGTTGTGTTAAACACCCTAGGAGGGCTGTGGCCCTTTTAGAAACATTGATTCAGCAGATAAAACACATTTTCTATTGGGCATGCTGTGGATATCACTCTGTATGCTGTGAATGTGTTGCTCTGATTGGTTAATAAATAAAGTGCTTATTGGCCAGTAGTCAGGCAGGAAGTATAGGTAGGACAAAGGCAGAGAAGAGAATTCTGGGAACAGGAAGGCTGAGTCAGGAGACGCTGCCAGCCTCCGGAGAAAGCAAGATGTAATGACAAAATTAAATAAAGGTACCAAGCCACATGGCTAAACATAAATAAGAATCATGAGTTAATTTAAGTGGAAGAGCTAGTCAATAGTTAGCCTGAGCTAATGGCTGAAGACTTCTAATTAATATAAACTTCTGAGTGATTATTTTATAAGTGGGCTGCAGGACTATGAGGGCTTGGCAGGACTGGAGAGAAACTTTCCAGCTGCATGGACATATCATAACATTGGCTCAACCAAAATTTTTTCCCTACATGGGAGGGAGCCAGACACCCAGCTCTGCTTGATGTTAACCCACAGTCTATAAAAATTATTTCTCTGTTAAATAAGTTTGAGAAATGTCGAAGTAAGAAAAGCTAAATGAATTTCTTAGGATCTCTCTATCTCTCTCTCTATCTCTCTCTCTCTCTCTCTCTCTCTGTTGTACAGATTTATTTTTCACATGCTTATAAACTGTTAGAGGGGAAGTCATCAGAAGCAGTTTACAATTTTTTCAAATACATCTGATCACTATAATGGTTAATATTGATTTTTTAATACGGTAGCATCTAAATCATCTAGGAAACAGATATATGAGCATGTCTATGAAGGACTTTCTAGATTGAGTTAATTAAGGGAGGCCTGTCCGAGATATGTGCAGCACCTGTGCCTGGAGTGGGTCCTGGAGAGAATGAAAAGGAGAAAGGATCTATCAGCAGCATCCTTCTCTCTGCCTTCTGACTACGGATGCTGTTAAGACGGCCTGCCTCAACCTGTTGCTGCACCTCCCCTGCTATGATGGACTGTTCCCTCAAGCTGAGCCAAGACAAACACATCCTCCTTTAGCAGGATTTGTCAAGTGGTTTGCAATTGCCACAAGGGAAGTGACTAATACACGCATGAAGCATTTCTCTAAATGAAACTGTTTCTCGGCATGTTTCTCAAAAGGCTGCTCTGGATGTCGTACATCATCATAAACACCAGGCATCCTTGGCTTTCACAGTGGGCACAAAGGCTGTACAGAAGGGAGATGGGGGCCTATAGACACTGGCATCCCCATTCCCCCTTCTGTGTAACAGAGGTTTCTGCTTTCTACTCTTTTCTCACACACGATTTTCCTCCCAGTGTTGCAGAACTTGACTTCTAAGATCTTTGGTCCACAAGTGACTCGAGTTTTGAGCCTCAGTTTTCTGAACATAGTGCTATTGTCTTAGGAGGTTGTTTATTGACCTGTTAGAATAATTTCTGTTACAGCCTTACTGCATCTACTTCACCAAGTGTGTGTGGGCTTGAATTCATGACAGACACAGTGGCTTTGTTGTACGTATAAGAGAATGGGGTAAGAATAAAAGGAAGCTGAGTCTGTGTTCACTACCTCTAAAGACTCTGAGGTTACCAACACTCAGCTTTAAATCAGCGTCAGTCAGTGTGTCTCATAATGGTCATGTAGAACTGGTACAGATTCCAGCCAGTGTTTGGACTTCAGGGAAAAGGGTTTGGTGAGTAAGATAGGCAATGGGGGCATGTGCCACAGAGGAGACAGAAAGGGTGAGATACAAGTTAAGTTTCTTAGCCTCTGAAGGGAAAATTTTAAACCAAAATGAAAGGAGACTCCTGGCAGCTCACAATCATCACATGACATTCCATTGCATATGAATGAAAACACAACTGATAAACAGTTAAGAACTGGCATTTCTGGCGTGGTTTATGAATGCTGATGCTAAAATGACAGAAGAATTTTCTTTGAAAGTAGGAAATTGTGCCTTCTTGTGTTGAAATATGTGACTGTAGGATGTCTTTTAGAAGCATCTACAATATGTGTGTGTGCATATGTGCACACACATGTGTGCATGTGTGATATGCATTCATGCGATGCATATGCATATGCCCCTGCACATATATTCATATATTACAGGAGGGTGTCATATGTCCTTTTCCATCACTTTCTATCTCATTCCCTTGAGACAAGGTCTCTCATTGACCTGGAAACAAAGCTAGAAGCCAGCAAGCCCCAGGAATGCGCCTTTTTCCTCCACAGTGCTAGAGTTACAAGTGCATGTGGCTATACTCAGCTTCATTTTTTAGCATGGATGCTGGGGGTTCAAACTCAGGATCATTCCTATGCTTGACCAGCAAGTGTTCTCACCTGCTGAGCCACCTTCCAGGCCCAAGCATCTTTAATTTTTTCTGTCAAACTAGGGCTTCACCATTACTAGTGGTGATGGCTAGTTTCTATGTCAACTTGACACAGGCTGAAGTTACTTGGGAACCGGAAAGTTCAACTGAGAAAATATCCCAATGAGATTGTTCTGTGGTTAATTTTCTTGACTGATAATTGATGTGGGGTGAGGCAACTCAATGTGGGTAGTGCCACTCCTGGCTTGGTGGTTCTAGGTGCTATAAGGAAGCAGGCTGAGCAAGTCATAAGGAGTGAATCAGTAAGCAGCACTTGTCCATTGCTTCTGCATCAGCTGTTGCCTCCAGCTGTTTCTTCTTTGTGAGTTCCTGCCTTGACATCCCTCAGTGATTAAGTGAGAGTTGTGATCTGAAATAAACTCTTTCCTCCCCAAGTTGTGTTTGGTCATGCTGTTTGATCACAGCAATAGAAACCCTAACTAAGACACTGCCACAAGGAGATCTTGAGTTTCCTCAGCAGCAGTCTCGTTCTGGTGTCCCCCAAAGAGAAGAATTCAGACAATACACAGTAATAAAGCAAACAGCCGAGAGTCTCATTGGCACAGACAAGGAAGCAGATCTTCATGGTTAGAGGGAGCAGATCTAGTAGGAAAGAGCTAGACTCTGGCAGGCATTGGGATTGTATTCCTCCTCTCTTCTCCACCCCTCCTGCCTGCCTCCTCCCTGCTGGGTACTGTCAGGGAAGAGATGCACTTCTTTGGAAGCCCATCTTACTTAGAGTTCAAACTGTTAGAAGTAGATGCACACTATGTAGAGGGATTTAAGAGCCATTTAAGTACAAAAGTTCACTAGAGGGAAGGGGAACAACATGCTGTACATGTTCCCTCAGAGAAGAAGGCAGGTCTGAGTGACTCAGTTCAAGTCCAACACCACCAGCTCCTGTTCTTTATATCCTGCTGTAGTGACTTCCATCATCGTGTCCTGTTTGAGGGGCCTGAGCTAGCCCAGCTGGGGTCCCTATCACCGATGGTTGTTCTTTACACATTCTTTGGGGGGAGGGTGCGGTGATTAGTCAGTCCTTCCCAGAGATCCCTCCTGCACAACATTACCACCAAGTTCCTCTGGAAGTTTTAGATTCTTCTTTAATGCTCTGCTTTTGCCACCATGGACTAACCCATACATCCATCCAGGTCAAAGATACAGTCTTCAAGATTCTCCAATGCGGAATGAGTGAGAAGGGCTGTTTTTATGGGGAATGCCTCAGGCTGCAGAGTACTCAAGTAGTGTATTCACCACTGGGGTGGTCTGGATGGAAATGCCCCCCTCTCCTATAAGCTCATGTTTAAATGCTTGGTTACCAGTTGGTGGAACTTTTGGGGAACTATTAGAAGGTGTGGTCTTGACACACCTCTAGGAGGAGGTGTATCATTGGGAGTGTTTTCAAGTCATCCCCAGTTAGCTCTCTCTTCCTTATGGTTTTTGTCTCAACAAACAAGCTCTTAGCCACTGGTCCCGCACCATGCCTGCCATGCTCCTCATTCTCATGGTCATGTACTCACCCTCTGAAACCTCAAGCCCTCAGATAAGGTTTTCTTCTGTGAATTGCCTTGGTCATGTTGTCTTATCACAGCAATAAAAATGTGACAAAGACACCCATGCAAGACCCTGGAAAGTAGGAAAAATGAACAGAAAACACAAAAGCCCTAGAAGTAGAAACTCTGTCCAGAATCAAGTCCCAGGCTTGGCATAGTGTGTGTGTGTGTGTGTGTGTGTGTGTGTGTGTGTGTGTGTGTGTGTGTGTATGTGTGTGTGTGTATGTGTGTGTGTGTATGTGTGTGTGTGTGTGTGTGTATGTATGTGTGTGTGTGTGTGTGGTGTATGTACATCATTTTCTCCTGCTGTAGATAGTTGTTCACATCATGTTTGAGTTCTGTACGCCCATCTCTTACTTTTTCTAAAATGGTTTAAATTGGGGTTTTGAGAATTTCCTGCCAAGCTTTTTATTAACATGAGACTCATTAGGGCAAAATATTCAGACTTTTAAACACTGAAGTGTCTAAGCAAGTTTAAAAGCAAAAACATAATAAATTAAAATAACCATGTTAAGGAAGATCGATATTGTCCTTCTCATGTGTGTGTGTCATATTTTATATATATAGCATGCGCAAGGCCATGGGTGGAATCTTCAGTCTGTCAAATCCTAAACCAGCCACCTTGTGTTTGCCATAATCTTCATGGATAACATCCACAGATTTTAGTTCGAACAATATTCAGAGTCCATTTTGAGGGCAGATAGCAAATTAGGAGCTGTAGTGCTGTTAGCTGTCTCTCTCTGGAACCATTAACAGCAACTGTTACTGGAGTTATTAGAGTCAGAGCCCAAACCCTGATGACCAACTAGCAAGCTAGGTTTAGTCACCCATCCTCTGTAGGCCAATTAAACCAACAACTTATAATAAAAGCAAAAAAAGAAAACTTACTCAATTTGCCCACATTGGGAGGAGGAAGAGTGACCCTCCATTACCCAAGACTATCTTCATAATCCTTACATGAGGTTCAGGTTTAAATTGAAAGCAAGAAGTGTTAATAGCTGACTAGAACTGCTAAGGTTTGGTTCTCTGGCATATCATATTTCTGCTGCAGTGTGTCTGAAGGTGGTCCACTGAGTTGCAAATCTTTCTACAGTAGACAAATTCCTCCTCTACTCACTACCTCAACCTCTCCTTCTCCCAGCAGTCAATTCCTATGGAAACTCCAATTTCTTTAGGTTCCTTGTTTTTGGATAGCCATACAGAGAATCACAATACCTGTAAAATATTTTCATTCCTGCCAGCACCGTGTTCTGTCTGTGTGGTTCAGGTCGCTGCCTTTCTTTCTCAACCCCTGAGGCCGATCTGCATGAAAGCAGAGGGGAGGGATCTGAGTTCTCTGCTCAGGTAGACAAGATGTGGATAGAAAGTAAATGAGCAAGACTGATGTGGGGCCTCTCTTAGCGGTCCATGTGGTTAGCAACAGAGAATAGAAATATGCCAAGGAGCTAACTAGGTTAGTCATGTGTGAAGTAGATCGCTCTCTTTTCTCCATAAGTTGCTAAAAGAAATAATTTTTTAAAGGAAAGAAAATAATTATAATCAATGCCTGTGTTAGGAGATACTTAGAATTACAGATGCAGTAAATAATGTTGAATTCACACATTTTCACATTCTACAAGACTATGTAATTCTCACAAGGATTTGGGTGTCACTTTTCTCTGAATTTTACAAATGCTGAACCTGACATTCAGAAAGGCATAGATAATTTCCAATATTCATTGCACTGGGACTTGAACTGGTTGCTTCTCTGAGATCTGGGTTACAGGAAAGCCCTGTGTCACCACTGTGAATGATCCCAAGCCATCCCTCCCGGGAACACACCAGGATGTCCCCAGCCAGCGCCAGCCACATCACCACTGTATCACGTACTTTTCTCATCTTTGTGAGAAGATGCATATCAAAACCAGCTTAGGGAGGAAGCTTGTGATTTAAAGGCATATAGTCCATCCTGGTGGGAGACAGAATGTCGGCAAGATCAGGTGGCAACTGCTCACCTTGTAAACAGCCAAGAAGCAGAAAGTGAAAACGCAGGGAGGCTGGGCTAGAAACATCCAGGTTCATCCCCCGGGACCCACTGCCTGTATGGAGACTCTACCTCCTAAGGGTTCCACAGCCTTTCTGAACATTCCCATCAGCTAGATGGTATTGTGTTCAAACACATTTACCCATGGAGAACATTGCACTTTGAATCCACAGTAGCCACACGGTTCCCATGCTCCACCACTGCACCCTGTGGTGTAGCCCCTTATCGTAGGTTTCAAGCACCAGCTTAATTATTTATCATCTCACATGACCTTTGATATTAAATTGAAAAAAAAAAACCTAGAGTTGTTTAAAACTCAAAAAAAAAAAAAAGAATTTGCCTCTGGTATTCAATCTGTCCAGAGGATGTGGTAGTGACCACAGCTATTTTAGCCATGAGGATGAGTTCAGAACATGCATACTTAGATTCCAAATTTTTGAGTTCTAGAAAAAAGAATCAGAGCAGGGTACTAGTGGGTAATTGTAGAAATAGAGACAGTTTCTTCAAAAAGAGGACTCCTTCAAATAAGGAATTGTGCAAGAATGTTGGGAAAGAAAGGATGTTTGAAGCTCAATGGCCTAAACAAGGAGTACTCGGACTATTTTTGGCTCATTCTGTAGATCCTTCTTACCTCTTCCTGTGTTCATATGCTGATGTATTTCTTGTTCATGACTCTTTCCTTCTAGGTAGTCCTTGGTGGTGGTAGGTTTCCAATCTTTCTCTATCATTGTTTATTAACATGCTAATATTTAAAAGTTTTTTTTTGTTCACTGTGTATGGCTCTGTGTATTGGTGTGTGTGTGTCCATCTGTGTATTGGTGTGTGTGTGTCCATCTGTGTATTGGTGTGTGTGTGTCCATCTGTGTATTGGTGTGTGTGTGTCCATCTGTGTATTGGTGTGTGTGTGTCCACTGCAGCTAGAGCTATAGGTGATGGGTGGCCTGGTGTGGGTGCTAGAATCTGAACTCAGTCCTCGGACAGAGCAGTACATGCTCTTAATGCTATAGCTTTCTCTCTAGCTCCTAATATGCTGATATTGATGCCTTTTTCTCTTTCCACATAGCCAGAAAAGCCAGCCAGGACAGTACTAGACACCACTAAAAAATAAAAATTTTTAAACTAACATACAAATAAATATAAAGTTAAAGATATCTGCATAATAAAATCAACAGGGCACCTAATAATGCTGGGTGTACCCTGAATCTTCTAAGCTTCTTGATTGAGTAGACTTTGATATTTTTTATTATTACTACTTTTGAAGTATTAGGGGTGGAACCTAAAGCCCCACAAATGAGAGCTCGCTCTACCATGGAGCTATCTTGTTTCTCTATTTTTATTTTGAGACCATGTCTTGCTACATTCCCTATGCAGTCCTTGAATGTGCAATCATTTTTACCTCAGCCTTCCTAGTAACTGAAATACAAGCCTATATCAATGAGTCATTCAGATCTAAATGGTTTTCATTAACTAAAACCACTTCATCCTGTCAAGGAACTATGTATAACAGATATGAGCAATGCCTGAAGATTAAATTAAACATTTCTAAACTTGGTTTATAAAATCGAGATCTCTGTGGGTGGGGTGAGACAGAGATCGTTCACCTGCATTGTGTTTGACTGTCCTGTTTCAATTGCTGATTACTAAGTACATTGTGATTTCCACAGTTAAGTAGCTTTCTCCTGCTAGGAGTACCATCTGCCTTGCTTTCCAGCATATACTTTCCACAGGACTGAGTTGGAAGCATCAGAGGCAGATCTGATTACTTCTCTAAGTTAGACTGAGAATGGTGAGTGTTCCTTGTGTGTACATGACTTAGATTGTTGTCAGCCTTTTCATTCTGAATAACACGGCGTGGTCTGATTCCATGCTCACCCCTCCCCTTGTTCTTGCTTTATTCCTGTGCCATGCAAAGGGCATGTGGCAGGACAGTGTTCTATGGCTAGGTTTACAGGGATGAGACTGGGGAATAGTTATGTGTTTATCTTGTCTAATTTTCCTGTGGAGTCCCAAGCAGAACTTGTGACTCATGATTTGTGAATGTGAAATTGTTCCACATTCAAAACATATGTGCCAGCAAGTCCCAGCAATCTCCTGTGAATAGAAGATTACTTGCAGGGCCTCCAGAGTTTCCCCAAACACAAAATGAGCATATTGTATAAAACTGATATATCACACATCTAAAAATACAACATTTTAGTTTAAGTCTAATGAAATGACTGAAATATGTACACAAGGACAGAAACAAGATAAAAGAGAATAAAAGGAAGTAATGACAATTTATATTTTCCCTGAATCTGGAACTGACCAGCTCTGAGGTTAGATGGAAATACAAGTGTAGAAAGCACCTTAGCTTGGGTTACATGCTGGAGCTACTGTCTTAGTTTTGTTCCCTTGTTACTGTGCTGAGACACCCTGACAGAAGTAATTGAAAGGAGAAAAGGTTATTGTAATTCTAACTCACAGCTCCATGTTCCAGCGAATTGTGGACCTGCAGTCCAGATAACAGGAGGTTAAAGCAGCTAGATGCACCACACCCCTAGTCCAGAGCAGAGAGGACCACATTGACGTGGTTCAGCTACCTTTCTCTACACTTAGGTGACTTAGGGACCAAAGCAGAGGAATGGTGTTAGCTGGTTTCACTAGGCTTTCCTCCATCAATTAACATAATCAAGGTGATTCTGCACAGAGCAACCTGAAAAAGACAATTTTCCATTGAGACTCTTCTCTGGTGATGGCAGGTTGCATGGACAAAACTGACTGACTGTCCATGATCAGGCTCTTCATTGTAAACACATTTTGTAAACTTATACATTGTCTCAAACACTAAAATTTTGCCTTTCATGTTTGTTGATGCTCTGAAGTTTATAAAGGAAATCATTCTGGTAATTTGAAAAATTCTATTATCCATGCATTCCCCACGAAACTTGTTTAAGTTAGGTGTCTCATTGCTGTGCCAAATACCTGAAAAAGCAACGTAAGGTAGAGAGGGTTTGCTCAGGCTCCTGATTGGTTGACCCTCTGCTCACTAGGAAGGCGTGGTAGCAGGACAATGAGGCCACTGATGGCATTGGGTCTGCTCAAGAAGCTGAGAGAGAAGAATGCTGGTGCTCAGCTCACTTTCTCCTTTTTATTCAGTCTAGGACCCAAGTCCACAGAGAATGCCACCCATAGTAAGTGACAATATAGGAATTTCGAAGCTTTTGCAGGAACCTGAGTTCAATTCCCAACATTCAGAGGATTCACAAATGCTCTTAACTTCAGCTTCAATGGATCCAAAATATCACACACACCCCCCCCGCCGCGCTCTGGCACACACATGCTCACTTACACACACACACACACACACACACACACACACACACACACACACACACACACTGCCCATACACATGAATGAAAAATAAATCTTCAGAAACTTTTGTATTTTTGATGTTTAGCATATTTTTGAGGGACACCTACCTCTTCTCTTTGTTTCCATTTTCAGTCTCAGAGGTTATAGGGTGGCCCGGGATGTGTTCAGAATTGAACCTGAGAATGCTGAGTCACTAGAGTTGCCCAAGGAGATTAGGACCTGACTTGTATTCTAAATACAGTTTGGTTTATGCTGAGATTCCTAGAAATTGTGGTTTGTAGCTGGGGAGGAAAAAATGCCTCAACCAAATGTTGTTAATTGTGTTGAAGTGTTTGATCCTCAGCTAGGGGAGACTTCATCAAGACCCTGAGGTGTGGAGCCCCTTTCCCTGCCACATCCACAAGAACTGCCCTGACTTTCTATCCTATCTTAAAAGGACATCCTGTCTTGTCAACAGTTTTGAATACTGTCGAGAATCATGCTGACCCTGAATGCTCTCTGCTTTGAAGAAGTGGCCTTGACAATGTCCTGGACAGTGTAAGGTTATCAACTTCATGTACTCAGTGGGAGGGGGTGCAGCTCAGTGGTTATCAGCTTCCGCTGAAGGGAGCACATCCTGCCTTCCTCCCAGTCTTCCCCTTCAGGTCCAGCACTCTCATCCCCAGTGCTGTTCTAGCATCGCTGATGAATTTGCAGGCTCCTTTGACCACCACTGCAAGCCCATTACCCGAGGATTTCCCCAGCAACAATCCACAGTGGGACTCTGCTGTGAGTCAGACCCCGGGAGATTTAGGAGACTGACTTCTGACTCTTTCAATTTTTATTCACTTAATTCCGTAATGTCTGCATCTGCTGTAATTACAACACATTTCAATTATAGTGAAGACCCAACCGTGGGGGTAAAATGGGATTATGATAATTGGTAGACTGGAGAGGCACAGAAATGGGTTTCAAAAGCTTTTTGAAAAAGCTATCTGACCAAACAAGATCAATGCAGTTGGCTGCTAATTAAAGGGAACAGACAAAGGAAGGCAACCTAGCTGATTTTAATGTATGAGCATCATTAAACAGCTTACATTAATCAGCTTGCCTTTTGAATATTATTGAATGTTTTGTTTTTGGGTCTCTAAGGAAAGCATATAGAAATTGAAACTGACCTTCAACTACATGTAGAAAGAATATGAGTTCTTAAAAGGGGAGACATAAAGTACACATACATACAGAATAATCAGCTCTGGGGTTGGAGAGATGCTCACTGGTTAAGAACACTTGCCAACCTTGTAGGAGACCTGAGTTTGGCTCCCAGCACCCATGCTGGACAGCTCATAACTGCCTGTTACTATGGCACCAGAGGATCCAACGCCCTCTTCTAGCCATATCAGGCATCCACACTTACATGTGCATGCTCACAGACACACATGAATAAATCATGTACAACATCAGTCATCTGAACTTTTGGAAATGGAGAGGCCTATCAATAGTGGCCATGCCCATCTAGACTCTTATGAGAACTGAACAAGCTGGAGGGTGGGGCGGTGTAACAGCAAGAAGATATTTCCTTATGTTTCTCTAGAAATACAGTGAGTGTTCTTAATTGTGATTTACTCTTTAACAAATAGCTTTCTTTAGATGGGTTCAGATTGAGGGTTTTAGAGGAGTGGGCTACTATTAATAGCACATCTGTATGAATTGTTATTCTTTAGGGCAGATACCCAGGCATACACTTAACAACTGTGCTGATATCTTTAGACAGGGAACATTTTATGTTAATGTTTACAAGTGACTTTTAAAATTTCCCCAGATCAATAGAGGACTATAGTGAATGGAGGTCATTAGGAGTGTATTACCAGATGGGCTTCATTCCAGAGGAGCACCGGTGTTACCTATTCAATTTTACTTCGAGAGTCAGAGAAGGAAGCAGAGTGGACACAAATGCCTGCTCCACTCTAGGTGAAAATGAGGACTCACTAGGCCTTGGGGACTTGTATAAAGGGAGCCTCCACCGGACAGTCTATGGTTGCCATGGGAACTGAACCCTGGCAATCACCCCAGATTTTACCTGGCATGTCCACTGAAATGCTTGCTGTCATGCAGTTTCAATGCTCTCCTGTTCAGGCAATATGCCACCTCCCTGTATCTTTGGTCTATTTGGTTCCATTTCCAGGCTGAGACCATTTCCTGCATGGATGTTTCTCTTACTATTATCTGATAACATTTTTTTTTTTAAAAAAAAAAAAAAAGGTATGTACAATGCTGGAAAGATTGAACAGTGTGTAAAGCTCTTGCCACACAAAGATGAGAATCCCATGTAAATTCTAGGTGGGTATGAAAGACGACACATAGTACCAGCATGTAAGAAGCAGAGGCAGGGTATCCGTGACAGAAGATGCCTAGCTAGACTATCCAAATCAGCCAGCTCTGGGCTCAACTGGGAGACCCTGACTCAGAAAAAGAAGTTGTAAACGATGAGAGGAAACACCAGAAGACAACCTCTAGCCTTCACATGCATGCACATGTACATATTCCTGCACTCAAGCACACACATCACACCTGCACATACATCCACCCACACACATGCAAAAAGCCATACACACAAATACACACACCACATTCATATAAAAAAAAGGTATGTATACACAAACAAAATGCAGTTGCACTGTGTAAAGATGTTTCAGCCAATGACTTCCACATATACAAGGCTGGTCTGTCAGTATTCTATCACTTGTGACCCTGTAGTCATCTTGATTTATGGAAGTACATTCTACGATGCTTATTCCTTGGTCCAAGGATGTACTCCCTTCAGAGTTCCTGTTGTGAGGTAAAACATGACTTCCAGACCAGCTGTAAAATACCATGAGTGGTGCAGACTTTTTAAGGGTTAGGCTAGTCTTTAGGGCTGGGAAAATAGCACCGTGCTTGCCTATCATGCTGAGGTCCTAGGTTCAATTATCAATAGCACAATAATATATCAAAACTCTGCTTCTGCTTTCACACTTAACCACCATTAATACATAAAAACTCGGTTTCCATCAGGTCTTATTCTTTCTTTCTAAATAACAACAGGGATCACAATACCACAACTACACATTTACTTTGCATGTTATATGTGTAACACATACACGTGAGTGTGTGGGTGCCTGTGTCTTTCTCTATTACTCTCTGCCTTATTGCTTTGAGACAGGGTTTCTGACTAAACCAGCAGCTTGATGTTTAGGCTAAGTTGTCAGGCTAAGCTTATATAAGTCAACTTGTCTCTGCCCACCCCACCCCAGCCCCGTGCCCCACCCTAGTGTTGGGGTTGCAGGTAAGCTCAGGCTTGCTTGTTTTTTTTTTTTTTTTTTTTTTTTTTTTCTCACATGATTCTAGTGAACTCAGGCCTTTGTAAGTGATCTTGCCTACTGTGCCATCTCCATTTAGGGTGTTTCACTGACTAGCATGATGCACACTGAGCTATCTCCTCCGTCCCACACAGTGTGTTTCACTTACAGGCATGTGGTCCATGGGGAGACTTCCCCATCCTCACAGTCAGACACAACTCTCCATTTTAGTTGCTTCAGCATTCCACAGTGTCAGTGTACTGCCATTTCTCTGTCCAAAAATGGAAGATTATACCCCCATGTTAGCTTTTAGTTATGTTTTTACCTTTTAAAGTTGTTATCCTTGTTAATAATTGTTTAGATGGTTTTGTACATATACATAAATATTTCTGGACCATTATTTCAAGATGAGGACTTGGAGGACAAGGCAGGCACACCATCTATGCTGATGGCAGCTCACCCAGATGTTAAAAGAAGCAGAGGTAGAGGAAGTGGAAAAAGACTTCAGGGATTCTGGGTATACCAAGGAATTTCTCCTGAGATTTCACAGTTTAGGTGAGAGGTGTACCCCAAATGGCTGTTGTAATTGTGGGTTAATCTTCTGTGAGTGGCCTTAGGAGATAAAGTTTAGCTGGAGGATAAGAGATCACTAGAGGTGTGTCCTTGCAATTGGCTCTTGTCTCCACCTGCCACTCTTCTTGGCCGCCCTGATATGAGCTTCTCTGCTCACCCTCTCACCATGATGGACAGAAACAGAAACAAACATACATTTTCCTCCTTTAACGGCTTATCTGGAGTATTTTGTCACAGTGAGAAGAGCTAACACTTGGGGCCTGGGTAATGGTTGTGCAGAAACAGTGTGAAGGGCAGAGTTATTCCTGGTCGTTAAGGTGAGAACAAGATTCAGGACCAGAAACAGAAGCCAGCATGGGTGCTACTGTGGAAGGTCTGGAGGCATAAAGGTCTGGGGGCTTTTATGTGCAGAACACATTATTAGTAAGGTTCCTTTCTGATTTTAAAAGGGATATTAAGATCAGTGCTGTAGTACATGCTTTTAGTCCAAGCAGAAGGGAGGCAGAGGCAGATGGGTTTCTGTGAGCTCAAATCTAACTGTCTATATAACAAGTTCCAGGTAAGTCAGAGCTCCATAGTGAGACTAGGTTCAATTTGAAGTAGTGTGTATTTTTCTGTGTCCCAGAATTACATGGATCTATGCAGTAGGTCATGATAGCAGAGAAAGAGAGAAGAGAAAATGGTGGATTAATATGAAATCTAAAAGGAGTCTATTTAGTAGTTACACAAAAGAGAATAAATGAATAAATCTTTGTGATTATTATCTAAGCCCCAAAACAAGAGAATAGTCATTACAAAATACAGATCAAAAAGATGTGAACACCATGGGTTACAGAAGATCAGCTAATACAAGAGGGAGGAGAGAGAGAGAGAGAGAGAGAGAGAGAGAGAGAGAGAGAGAGAGAGAGAGAGAGAGAAGATCTCAGTGAGAGAGAAGATCTCAGTCTAGGGAAAAACAGAATTATTTCCTTTAGCCACAGTTGGCTCAGGGATTGGTTTATATCCCTAGTGACCAGAATTTGACAGAAGTGTTTACAAGATGACTTGGTATCTGAAAATAAAGTAGAGACAGTCTTCTTTATAGAAAAAAGGAAACATTGAGGGCTGGCTCAGTTGGTAATGTGCTTGCCTTGTAAGTACAGAGTCCTGAATTTAATACCCAGAATCCATGTGCAAAACAACAGGTTAGATGCCTTGTACTTGTGATCCTAGCTCTGGGGAGACAGCTGGACTGATCACTAAGGCTCACTGCTGGCCAGCCCAGCTTTTTGGCAAGCTCCAGGCCAGGGAGAAAACAAAAAAAATTAAAGTAAATAACAATAAACTAACAACAAATAAACCAAAACAAACATGATGGATGGTGTCTGTGATTCTTTTCAATCCTCCACACACATGCAGACATGTGCACACACACCTGCCCCCATACTCACCTACATGCACAAACACCCACCAACATACAAAAGCTAAGATGAATTTCTTTAAAAGCAAGGAATTCAAAACCCCGTTTTTAAAAAATTCAGATTGACTAACCACACACAAATAAATATATTTTTAAGTCTAGTAGGTTCCCTTAATCAGGTCTAAAGGAATTTAAAAGGTTTAATGTCTAACTCACTTTAAGTACATATCTCTGGATATTTAAAAAACACATTTAAACTATGTTCTAGTTACTTTCTGAATATACCATTTTATTATATTAATGTTACATTATATATGTAAATAAAACTTAAAATCCAGAAAATAATTATTTAACTTCAGTGAGTATCATTCTGTCTTAGGAAGATTATACTTTAAGGTCTAAGTCAATTTTCTCACACATATTGAATTGAAAATTACAAGAATCAAAATAAGGGCATATTGTCATAAATTATAAATGGAAAATAATTATATAAATGTTTTTAAGGTGTGATTGCTATCTTGCAATAAGATAAAAGCCATATTTCTTACTTTAGAAATGTGGCATGTCTAGGAAGAAAATATGCCATATTTCTTGTTACACATAAAGTATAAAACATGAAAGTTGAAAATATTAGTAATGTTTATTAGGTTATTAATTTGGTGGCAGTTTAAGACCCTAATAAAGGCTCCTTCTGACATTAACAGCTGATGTTGAGTCATAATTCTATTATAATCTATTGCAAATATGTTTAATTAAAATTTATGCTTGTTTTTAAAATTTAATAATTCAAAATTTATTTCCAGAGTGATGCAGATTATATCATAAGAAGCTCCTGGCCTAGAG
Source organism: Peromyscus leucopus (assembly GCF_004664715.2). NCBI lineage: Eukaryota > Metazoa > Chordata > Mammalia > Rodentia > Cricetidae > Peromyscus > Peromyscus leucopus. The sequence continues at coordinate 72,459,240 of NC_051076.1, read as the reverse complement.
AGACTCACTTGGGACTTTATTTCTTTCAGTACCATACTTTTCTTTACCCCAAAATATTGATACTTTGTCTGATTACTTGAATTTTGACACTAAGTTTAGATAAAACAGTTGCATTCATGTGGAACATGTTTAACATGTTGAATGGTGGAATCTTGGGTACCTGATACTTGTGTAGTGTCCTCAGTCAGGCCTCACACTGTCCACAGTGGTCATTTAAAAGACATCCACAGAGCACAGAGGCATGCTAAACAGATCTTGATCTGCCTAGAGGACATTGGGAGCAAGTGGCCCAGCATTTAATCGAACTCCAGAAGTTTTCTCTATTGCTGAATATAAAGAACTCTTATATGGCTCTTAACCTATCCATAACAACAGTGTGTATAGTTTCAACTGTAACACAAATTTCTAAACGATCTTATTAATAAAAAACTCAGTGCCAGATGTTGGGGTAAATTCTGAAAGATCAGAGAAGCAGAACAAGCCAAAGCTAACCTCGCTTCATTAACTTCTCAGCTGATCTTGTTTCCTCAAACTGGGAACCTCTGAGTCCTCACCCAAATGGATCTCAGCTGAGCTGCTGCTAAAAACCTAAAAACCTCTAGTTGCTGGTCCTCACGCCTTATATACCTTTCTGCTCCCTGCCATTACTTCCTGGGATTAAAGGCATGTATCTTTCCTAAGCAAGACATGAGATCTCAAGTGCTGAGATTAAAGATATGTGTCACCATGCCTGGCTGTTTCCAGTGTGGCTTTGAACTCACAGAGATCTCTGCCTCCAGAATGCTTGAATTAAAGACATGTACTACCACGCCTAACTTCTATGTTTAATATATTGGCTGTTCTGTTCTCTGACCTCCAGATAAGTTTATTGGGGTACACAATATATCAACCACATTCAACACTGATAACTTAGGGTTTAACAGCTTCTTTATATGACCTGCATCCACTTGTGCAGCTCTTCAGAAAGTAGACAGTCTAATTGGTATTGTTTTTAAGTATTAGTGTTAAGGACAAGAAATAAAATACAGTAACCCAGATAAAACACATAGAAGAAGTCTGCTACCTGAAAAGTAGAAAGCTGAGGAATATGGAAGTGGCTGCCTTTTGGTCACTACAGCTTAAGGATTTCACAAATTAGTAATGAAGAACAAGTGAAAATGAAACTGTAATCTGCCTTTCCCATTTTAGGGAATCTATAGAATTAATTGCGTGTATTATCATTTTTATAAAGTATGTAAGTATATATTTTATTATATACTTATAATATAATAAAGTATATAATAATAAATATAATTTATTAGTTCTCATTAAGCCATTTTTATATTTTTAAAGACTCCTTTGTACTAATATTTATTTTGGGTATGTATGTTCATGTACATGTGCATTTTTATGTGTGTGTGTGTGTGTGTGTGTGTGTGTGCATGTGTATTCATCTGTGTTAGGAAGCCAGAGAGCAAACATTGAGTGTTATTCCATTTTTTTGTTTTTGTTTTTGAGATAGTGTCTGTAATTGGGAAATGGGGCTGGAAATAAGCAAGAGTGGTATCTTGCAATTCTGTCTCTACCTTCCCATTACTGAGGTTACCAGTGTGTGCCAACATGCCCAAAATATTTTACTGTTTAGGTAGGTTTGGAGGATTACTGAATTCAGGTCCTGAGGTTCACGTGCCAGTTTCCTGTTGTGGAATATTAGTTTAAGGTGTGTTACATTTGTTTATGCTGTTGAACATTTGTTTAATGATGCAAAGACATATTTCATTCTTTTATATTGCATTTGTTTAACTCTGTAAAGCTGTGTTACTTTGCCTAAAATACCTGATTGGTCTAATAAAGAGCTAGACATCCAATAGCCAGGCAGGAGAATGAATAGGCAGGGCTGCCAAGCAGAGAAAATAAATAGGAGGAGAAATCTAGGCTCGAGAGAAGAGAGAGGAAAGAGGAGAGAGAAAAGGAAAAGAGGACACCAGGAGCCAGTCACACAGCCACACAGTCAGCCAATGAGTAAGAGGGAAAGAAAAATATATAGAAAAAAGGAAGGTAAAAAGCCCAAAGGCAAAAGGTGCTTAAAGAGAAACCAGATAATTTAAGTCAGAAAAGGTGGCTGCAAACAAGCCAAGCTAAGGTCAGGCATCATTCATAAGCAAGAATAAGTCTCCATGTATTTATTTTGGAGCTAGGTGGTAGGCCCCTAAAGAGTTAAAAACAAACAAACAAACAAACAAACAAAAAACCCAAACATTACAGTTTTCCAACTGAACTATTACCTCAGCTCCCAAAACACCTTTAAGAAATCTAATCTGATAGCTTCATTTACTATCAGTAAAATCTTGGCGATCTCTGTGAAGATTTTTCTTCTTTCTCCTTGGCAGAGTGATGCCGTAATATGTACTCCAGGAGCTCGATTTGAAGATGAGCTCTGACAGAGGTAAAGGGAGAAAGTCAGTGTGAATGGCAGTTTCAGGCATGGCAGCTTAGAGGCCTGACTACTGGGCTGTTGATTTGTCTTTATCTAGTTTTTATATTTTTTTCACCTATAGAATGGAAAATAATACTATAAAGTCCAAATCTCAGTTGGGATTGTGAACACATGTCAAGATTTCATTTAGAGTTTAACGGCAGGACAAACCTTTGAGAAAGCCAATATCCAGTGGTCTCTGTGGAAATACTTGGAGAAGGCAGACAAAAAAAAAATAATGTTTGCTTTAAAACAATTAGGATATTTAGGTTATCTATCATTGAATATTTGGTTAAAGATTATGAGACTTAAGGTAAGATAAGTGGGTAAGTTGAATTTCATAGTGCACTTTACACTGTTAAAATATAAATGTATGTTTATAAAGTGAAATTGGAACTTAATGAATATTTTAATGTAGGATCATTGCACAATAATTAAGAAAAAGAGAAGCTCTTAGAAGAAAGTAAAGTGCACCCTCAAACATGGGTGTGGTCTTTTCACACACAGAAGAAAGGTAGAAAATGAGATACACCCAAGTGGGGTTAGACCCTCAAGCAAAAATCATAGAATAATGTAATTTGTTGTTGTTGTTTTTGAGACAGGATTTTGAGACCAGAACCACTGGCTGTTCTGGTCTTATCTTGCTTTGTAGACCAGGCTGGCCTTGAACTCATGGAGGTCTGACTGCCTCTGCCTCCCCAGCGGTGGGATTAAATGTATCTACCACCACGTCCAGCAAAAAAAAAAAAAAAAAAAAAAAAAAAATGTATATTTTTAAAGCAAAAATTATACACAATATTCATCAGTATTACTAGATATTTCATCTAAAGCTTTAATTTCCCTCATGCACACATATTCTACTTCTAATCCAGTTTGGAGAAATTATTTATAAGTCCTTAGGTAATAAGGTTGTTGGAGCCCAACAGCAAAATTCATTTGCCAGGGAAGTCAAAATCAGACATTCTTTATCTGCATCCCTAAACACCACAAAGGAGGAGCCAGTTTGTGAACCCTTCTTAACTTCTCTACTCAGATAAATTAATTTCATGGTCCCTTCCTTTATTTTTGTGCATGTGTGTAGGTATGTGTGGTGTTTGAGCACATGTATGTGAGAGTCTATATCCCCATGCATATACATGTATGATCCAGAGAAAGATTTTGGATATTTTGCTCTATCAGTCTCCACATGATTTCTTTGAAGCAAGGTTCAGTCTCTCACTGAACCCAGTTGGGCTGACAGCCAGCAAGCTTTAGTGATCCCTCTGACTCTACCCCTCACAGGGCTAAGTTACAGGTAAGTACATGGTTATTCTTGGGTGCCAAGAATTCAAACTCAGGTCTTCATGCTTGCATAGCAAGTCATTAAGCCATCTCCCCAGTCCCCATGGTGTTCCCCTTTCCCTCTGATTTCTGTTTACCATGAATTGAAGAATTTTCAGTACCACAGGCTCCTGCCACCTTGATATCCTGCATAATGCAGTCACTCAACAACAGACTGAATCTTTTGAAACCATGAGCAACAAGAGTTTTCCCTCCTTTAAGTCTGTCTGATGTCTTGGTCAAAGCTCTTTGAATGTAACTTACATTCTCCTTCCTTACAGTACCATCTCTTCACTGTTCAGTCTCCCATTCACATTCTACTGTATGACTCAGAAGCAGTCAGGTAGGTGAAGTAGAAGCTGGCTACACTGTGTCTTACTGGCAAGGCCTAGCTCAAAAGAAGGCAGTTCAGCTGGCTCTTACTCACCTGAGTATGTGTTCATTCACCCCATTAGCATCATCTATTGTAGGCTGGGATGTAGCTATGCTGGAAGAGCTATATTGTAGCTATATTGGCCTAGTATGTATGAAGCCCTGTTGTATAAAGCGAAGCAGAATTTTTCTGTTCTGACTACCTGGTCCCAAATAAACACACAGAAGCTTATATCAATTACAGAATGCTTGGCCAATAGCTCAGGCTTATTACTAACTAGCTCTTATATTTAGATTAACCCGTTTCTATTAATTTATGTATTGCCGCATGGTCCATGGCTTTTACTGGTCCTCTGGCATTTTGCTTTTTGGGCAGCTTGCTCACGTGTCCCTTGACTACACCCTCTTTATCAGAGTCCTTAAATTGATTGGCCTGCCTAATTTTATCCTGCCTTGCTATAGGCCAAACAACTTTATTATTAACCAATGAGAGTAACTTATATTTACAGCACCCAGAAGGATCATCCCACAGCACTATTGTTCACTTTCTAGTCCCACATAAACTGGGCCAGGTGGCAGACGGAATGGAAGCTTGAAGTCATTCTGAGATGTATAACAATTTCAAGGCTAGCCCAGACTGGGCTAAATGAGACCCTGTCCAAAAACACTCAATGAACTGAAAGAATTATAGGAAAAAGAATCAATGAAATAGTCATTTATTAAATGCTTATTCTGTTTGCTATTTGGGAAATGTTTGCAAATTCATTAATTTATTTTTACCTTATCATAATGATTATCATAATGGAATAACTAACATATACTATTGATATAGAAAAAAAGGTTTATTTAGTAGTTTTAGAGGCTATATGTCCAGGTGGCTCAATGTGAGCTTTTCCTTGGCTTCATCTTCTCATGGGGTAGATAGAAATGCGTGAACACATGAGAAAACTAGCAAGTAAGGACATGTTGAAGCAGGAACAGGCTGAACTTGCTTCTATTATAACCATGTTCCCCTAAGGGTCTAAATGAGAGCTGCCTCCTGAGCATACATTCTCAAAGACCTGAGATCCCACCAGGCCCCCACTCCATAGTTTCACCGCCTCCCAATAGTACCACTGTAAGGACAAAATATTCTGTCACTTCATACCACTTCATACAACACAAAATCCAAATTATAGCAGTGACATAGAGAGCAAGCAGTGCCTTGTTGATCTTAGGTTATTTAACAAGGGTGGCCGACAACAAATCCTAAACATCATACACAGAGAGGCACAGCTCCAGAGTGTTGTTAGAGAAACATGAATGAGAGCTGGGGAGATGGCTCACAGGGCAAAGTCTTACAATCATGAGGACCTGAGTTTGATCATAAATTAAGCTGGAGGTCATGGTATACACTTAACAATTCCAGCATTTGAGAGGTAGAGAAAGGTTAATATCTGGAATTCACAGGCTAGACAACCTGGCCTATTTGATGAGTTCTAAGCCAATGAAAGACCTTGTCTCAAAATCAAAACAACACAACAACAACAAAATAGAAAAACAAAACCCCAAAACATTTAACCACTAACCAAAGAAATGAACAAAAATGAATAAACTACAGAGAGAGAGAGAGAAAGAGAGAGAGAGAGAGAGAGAGAGAGAGAGAGAGAGAGAGAGAGAGAGAGAGAGAGAACAGGGGGCATAGAGAGAAAAAATAGAGAAAAAAAGAGATTATAATGAACAGCACCTATGGAACATCAGCAGTCAAGGTTATCATTTGATTTGCCCTCCACATGCCTGAGTTCACATTCACATGCACCCATTCATATGTATTTGCACAGAAAGAAAAAAGAAGGGGGAGAGAGGTGAAGGGGAGGAGAGAGGACAGGGAAGAGAGAAAAGAAAGAACAAAAAAGAAAATAAAGGAAGAGCAGGAACTAGAGAGATTTCTCAGCAGTTAAGAGTTCATATTGCTTTTCCCAGCTGTATGGAGCAACACACAACTCACTGACAATGGAGCATCCCTAATATGCTTTAGGGAAACCAGGATGACAACAGGGTCGGAGAACACACAGAAAAGAAAGAACAGACGAGGTGAGTTTAAAGAGTTAAGTGGGTGCAGTGTAGGTCAGTAGGAACAGGTTGACTTTTTCAGCTTATTTTAGCAGAAGAAAATAGATTCATTGAGGACGATTGTTCTTCATTGTTCTTCAAGTCAGTGAAGCATCTTCTCTGCTTTTGAGTGGTGAGTGAGCAGAGAAGTCAAGGGTGTAAACTGTCTCTCGCAGCTGTTCCTGTGAGAGATCCTGGTGATTCACATCAGCATAGCATCAGGGAAAGTGGTCAGATCTAGGCAGACTCCAGAGATATAAGCAGCAGGATTTGTTCACATCACCAAGGATTTGAGGTAAAGATGCTGCAACTCTCAAAAAGTGTTGTGATTAGTTTTCTTTTGCTGTGGAAAAACACAGTAACAGAAGGCAACCTGTGGAGGAAAGGGTTTTGTTTGCTTGTTTGTTTGTTTACAGGTTGCAGTTTATCATTGAAGGAAGCCAAGGCAGAAACTAAAGCAGGACAGGAACTGGGAGGCCAGAAAGGTAGCAGAAGCAGAGATCATAGTGGAATGTCACTTATTGACTTGCTTCCCATTGATTTCTATACCTGTTTTTTTCTTTTTGTTATCCAAGACCACTTTCCTAGATGTAAAACAGCCCAAAGTGTGCTGATCCCTTCCACATCAATCATTTACCAAGAAAATACCCTACTGACTTACTTACAAGACAATCACATTGAGGCATTTTCTCAATTGAAGTTCCCTCTTCCCAAATGACTCTAGCTTGTGCTAAGTGGATAGGAAACTAATGAGTATTACAGGTGACAGGGAAAATTATGGAGGGACCCCAGAAGCAGAGGCCAGCAACAGATGTGTAAGTCAGGGGTAAATGCACAAAGGTTGAAGGTTCTTCTGTGGTGTGTCCATTAGGAAGCTGAACTATATAAGTCTACAACTCAAAGGGAAACACAGCAATCAAGACATAAGCTTGAACTTTGCTGATGTGTAGTGTCACCCACTAATTTTGATCTATTACAAGGCAATATGGTTATTAAAAGAAAGCACAAAATTATATTTCTTCTGTAAACCTTGCCAAATTATGAACAAACTAGCAAGCTGCATTTTCCTGAACTATCTTAAATCCTTTTGTATTCATAATACTTTCACCCAGACTAACCTTCTGCCTGGCCCTGTCAAAGACAAGCTGCTGCATATGGAGAGCTCCCCTGATCTTTCCCTGATCCCTATGCTGCTGGTAGGCCAGTGAGTACCAGGAGGCTGCTTTTCTCTCCCTCCCTAGACATAACCTTATAGACACGTGTGGCTGAGTCTTGCTTTTGGGACTCAATGTCAGGTCCTCATGCCTGCACAGCTAGAGACAGAGCCATCTCCCTAGCCCCAGAAAAGAAAACTAAATTGGGAGTTTTGTTTGTTTGTTTGTTTTTTTAGTTACTGTATTTTACTTTTTATTGTTTTGATTTTTCTTCCCCTTCCATATGTAAGGTTTTCTTTGAATTCTCCATGTCTCCTCCTTAACCTCTTATGCACTATGATCTTACAAAGAGACAAGACATTTCACAGTGTATCTGCCATGCCCTTCAAGTCAGACACCCACTGTTAGCTTGTCTGGGCTCTTGGAAAGTCAAGAAAGTTGATATATTTATAATGAAACACTGCACTGAGAAACCACATCTGTCCAGAACTTTTACGTGTGTGTGTGTGTGTGTGTGTGTGTGTGTGTGTGTGTGTGTGTGTGTGTGTGTGTTGGGGAAGGGGCAGTTTTGCCTGATGTGTCTGGGTTCACTTTTTGCAGGTGAGAGTGCATGTGGAGGTCAGAGGTTGGCATAGGCTATCTGCCATCATTGACTTCTACCTTGTGTCCAGAGGCAGAGTTTGCCACTCAACACCACCATGAATGGACTTTATTTTCTAGCTAGTCAGCTTGCCCTGGGGATCCCCTGTTTGTGCCTCCTGGGTGTAAAGATCACAGGTGGGCTGTCTTGTCTGGACTGTCACATGGGTGCCAGGGATTCGAACTCTGATCTGATACTTTACCAGTACTTTACTCACTGAGCTGCCTCCCCAGCTCCCCATCATGACAATTTTTTACTAATAGCCTCATGCCTGAGACTACCAGTATCCACACATGCTCTTTATTCCCTTTTTTAGCTCTAGGACATTCTCTTTCTATGTTCGGTTCTAAAATAATAGGTTTGTGCCAAGAAGAAGGAAGAAAAGAAGCAAAATAACAGGTAAAATGAACTGATGAAAGAACTGTAAATCATGCTTCTGAAACAGCCTTCTTCTTCTTCTTCTTTTTTTTTGAGACAGGGTTTCTCTGTGTAGCTTTAGGGCCTTTCCTAGAACTCACTCTGTAGCCCAGACTGGCCTCAAATTCATAGAGATCTATGGTGATATTTTATTTGTACTGAAATGTGATTTTATTTGTATCTTAATAAATAAAGTTGCCTGGGGGTCAGAGCTAATAGCAAGCCATAGCAGAGCTGGGTGTTGGTGGCGCATGCCTTTAATCACAGCTCTTGGGAGGCAGAGCTAGGCAGATCTCTATGTGTTCAAGGATACAGCCAGCATTGAGACACACGCCTTTAATCTCAATACCAACCATAGAAGACCTGGAGGTCTGTACAGACAGGCAGTGATGAGGTGGTCATGTGGTTGGGTTTACAACCAATGAGAAGGCAGAACAGAAAGTCTATATAAAGACAAAACACAAGAAGTAGGTCTTTTGGCTGAAGAGGATAGCTGCAGCAATGAAGGGTAAGGCTCTTAGCTCTGACCTCTTGGGCTTTCATCTTTGCATTGGCTCTGTGTTACTTATTTAATAAGACGGTTACTTCTACAACTGCCTCTGCCTCCCAAGTGCTGGGATTAAAGGCATGCACCACGACTGCCTGACTGAAACAGCCTTCTTAAATAAGCAAATTGGGCTTAGAAGTCAGATATCAAGTGTCTGTGTTGAGATGACCTTTTCTAATATTTGTGCACTGGTCCCCAATGCACCTTGCTCTAAGGCAACTCTGCATGTTCTCACTCATTGTGTTCCTTATTCTAGGAATATTAGATTTTTCCATTTCCCAAATACGTTTTTTCCCTTACAGAAATACATCATTGATTCTTTCAGCAACCACAGAAAAATGACTTTGTAGCCTACACTTTCAATGCTAAATTGAGTTTATTAAGACTAGTGCAAGGTCTGTGGGAGGCTTATTAAAGATGTGCTCAAAGAGGCCAGTATTTCTGACAACTTGCCCCTAGCCCTCTTCCTCCATATCCAACTTGGACTTGAGAATATAGCACTGAAAACATAATGTGTATATTGTAGGAAAAATGATAGAAATCTATAGTTTTCATGTGTGTGTACCTACTTGTATGTTTTTTGTGTTGATGTTGTACAGATGCACTTGTGTGTACCTGTGCATATGGAGGCCAGCAGACATCCTTGGGTGTTCTTCCTTAGGCAAACTCACCTTGCTATTGAAATAGGATATCTCACCAGTCTAAACTCACCAAACAGGCTAGACTAGACAGCCAGTGAGTACACGGGATTTGACTGCCTGCACCTCCTTGGCACTGGCACTACAAGCATCCACCATCACATATGTGGATTCTGGGTTATTGAGCTCAGGTCTGCATGTTTGTAAGGCAAACACTTTACTGATTAAGCTATTTATTTCTTTCACAACTTTGGAGAGTTTCCTAGAGAAAGTTAAGATCCTGTTAGTTCAAAGTAACAGAATCTAAATTCCAGCCAATCTGAGTGAAATGAATATTTTCCTGGAGAACTCTTGATATATCTCACAGAATGCAGCACACTTTTACAGCAGTCCTCAGAAGGTCTGGGAGTGAAAGCAGATTCTGGGGACAAGAGAAACATCAGCACTCCCTCCATCTCTTGTTGTGCTGTGTGTTGCAGGTCACCAGATCTTTATCTATGTATCTTCTACATTCTTTATATGCATGAAGTTATGATCATAACAGATGTTGGGATCTTGTGTTCCTTAGTATAAACCACCAAAATCAGTCTGTTTGCAATTTTCTTGGCATCATAACTAAAAGAGCCAGTCAATGGTGATGCATGCTTTTAATCCCAACACTTGGGAGACAGGGGCAGGTGGATCTCTGTGAGTTCCAGTCCAGCCTGGTCTACAGAGCAAGCTCCAGGATAGGCACCAAAACAACACAGAGAAACCCTGTCTTGAAAAACCAAAAAGAAAAGGGAAAAAAAAAAGAAATCATAGAAAAGACATTGCTTATCTTTCTGTTGTTAAAGCAATAAATGCATTGTTGAGGCAGCAGAAAAGTCACGTGGTAAAGGTGCTTGCTGTCAAGGCTGACATCTTGAGTTCAATTCTAGAGACCCACATGGTGGAAGGAGAGAACTGACTCCCTCAAGTTGTCCTCTGACCTCTACACATCCTCCATGGCATATGGCCCTTGCCACCACATTTATACCCACTAAATAAGTAAATAAATAAACAAATGTAAAAAGAATATTTAAAAATAAACACTTGGTTGGCTGCCAGGAACAGACACATAATAACTGGGACCTTTTTAAATCTGCATGGGGCCAGGTAAGATAGAGTGAACGGGCATGAACTAAGTAAGCAGCCTCATGGGAGTCTTGGGAAGGTGAGCTCAGAAGATGAGAAGGTGAGCTTCTGAAGATGTTCAGAAGTTGGGTTGGAGAGCTGCCTCAGCAGTTCGAAGTACTTGCTGTTCTTGCAGAGGACGTTGGTTCAGTTCCCAGCACTCACATGGTGGCACACAACCATCTGTAACTTCACTTACATAGTATCCAATACCCTTTCCAAGCCTCCTTCAGCATCAGGAACACATGCATGTAGTACACATTCAAACATGTAAGGAGAGCACTCCTACCCATAACATGGGAAAAAATAAAAATAAACAAAAGGAGATGCTCGGAAGCAAGGTAATGGCAGGGTACAAAAGATGAGAGGAGTGCTGGCCAAGTGTGTTCAAAACAGTGTTGATCCCACGCTTTTTAGGAGGGGTGAGTGGGGGTGCGTGAGAGGTTGGGAGGTGATGTGTCTTATTCAGATTTTGTTATAAGGACACTATATTGGTTGGCTTAACTAGTAACGTCTTCAGGATGACTTTGGCACTTTCTGAAAAGGTAGGATTTTCTTGCATGTTAATTAGGGGAGGTATTAATCTTTAAACTATGGTCTGTGTCTGTAGGTTGAGATAGCTTCCTGGCCATCTCCAGAGAGAAGCACAGATAGTCATCTCCAGGATTGTTACTTTTTTTCCCTTTCCTTTCAAAGGCCGCCATACTCTCACATGTAAAGGAATAAGCCTTCTGCACTGTGTGCCACAATAAACACAGCATTCTACAGAGTGTTCCACTTCTGTTTAACTCTCTGCAATAGCGCTGAAGCTCTAACTAAAGGCAGAATTCAGCTCTGAGATCCCCACTACCCAGAAATGCAGGCAGATCCATATGGTTATCGTATCATTTAATTCTGACAATTACAAGACTTTAGCAGATCTGTTTCCCACTGCGGCTCCCAAAGTTTTTGCTTGCCTCTGTGTTCTAATCATCTTGGTTTATCTCATTCATTATGCATTATCTCCCATTAGGTGTTTGCCAAACTACTGTGAACATGGAGGACACTGTGCCCAATCCTGGACTACCTTCGACTGCAACTGTAGTGAAACTGGTTACACAGGCGCCACCTGTCATGACTGTGAGTACACACCGTACACCCACAGTGTGTGGGCACAGTTCAAGGAATGCAGTGTGGGGACCCCAACCATTCAACACAGTGCGGACACTGCTTATTGCTCTAGCATGAACTTTCCAATAGGATGTTATATCCAAATACTAAAGCAGGCCAGGAAAATGCAAGGACATAAGACATGTCTCTGTGGAGTTTATGTGATTAGGACAAACAGTGAACTTGGATATACGCTAAAATAGAAGATAATATGGTAATATAAGTACATAAGGAGCTGTGGAGCAAATGGCGTTGTCTTGATGGCTTAAGTTGAACTGTTACAACAAGTTACTAATATGTATCCCTGGTGCAAATAACAAGTGGCAAGATCTAGGTCTTAGTTACTTTCCTGTTGCTATGATAAAAACACTGACCAAAGCAACTTGAGGGAGAAAGGCTCAGTCCATCAAGAACGAGGAAGACGTGGCAACACCTGGGGAAAGTATGGTGGAAAGAACAGAAATCCCAAAAGGTCACTTTGTGTCCATACTCAGGAAGCAGAGAGTGAACAGGAAATGGGGTAAAGCTATACAGCTTCAAGTACCACCCCCAGAGACCCATGTCCTCCAGTGAGGTTCTACCTCCTAAAGGTTCTGCAATCTTCCCAAACAGCCCTGCAAGTCAGGGAACAACTGTTCAAATGTGACCCTAGGGAGACACTTCACATTCAAACTACAGCATGGGTAGACCACAAGTCCCTCAGACATCAGCTTGCTTTTTTCCTCATTGTCCTCCTTATGGTAGAAGTCACCTCATCTGAATGTTGCCATGGCTAAGGAAGGAATCCCACGGTGAGGAAACAAAACTGTATTGTGATTCAAAGGCTTCCATTGAAAAAGTGGTTGAGGGTTACTTCTCACATTCCATTGGCCAAATACCCTCCTGTCACCCCCAACCAGAGGCAAAATGCATTCAGACCACAGGAAGGGACACTATAGAACCAGAGTATTGGTGATAAGTCTTGATAAATACCTGTCAATCCTGGGCATTTGGAAAGCTTCAGTCTGAAGGTCTGTGCTGATCTTGTCCCAGTTATAGAAGGAAAACAGAAAAGGAAAGGGTTCTTAGAGTAAAGGAGCAAGTTGGATCCCCAGGTGAAATGGTGTCCTGTGGAGAATCTCTGCAGAATCCCAGGGGCTGGCGGAGGACCCTGGTGAAAAAGAGTAATGAAGCAGGAGAAGGGGGCTGGACTCAGACATGTGAAAAGGGGCTATATCCATTTTCCTACAGTTGGCGTAATTTTATCCTTGTTCAGGACAGAAAAGAATTTTACCATGTGTATCAACTACATTTTCATTATCAGTTCTGCTGTTGGCAGACACCTAGGAAGGTTCCATGATTTTGCTACTGCGAAAAGTGCTACAAACAATACTGATGTGCACATGTTTGTGAAAAACTGACTTGGGGTTCTTTGTGTAAATACCTATGAGTGGTGTAACTGAGTTACCTGGTTGGTCTAGTATTCAGTTTTCAAGGCATTTTGTCTCACTTGCAGGTCCTAGGTTGCATTAGATGCATCAAGTCATACATACAGGTGACATGAACACAGCAGTGAAGCATTCTGGGAGAAAGGGAGTCTAATGACAGGAGGGGTGATGAGAGCCATTAGGTTTGGAACCGAAGAATCAAAGATGCATAGCATGGTCCACGAGCTGTTGTTTCTTTCTGTGATATTGTGTGGGTGTATATGTATGTGTGCGCATATGTGCTTGCTTGTACTGGTGTACGTGGAGGCCAGGGGCTGTCAATTTCTTCTCTCCTTAGTTTTTTTTTTTTTTTTTTTTTCTGAGATGGGGCCTCTCACCTAACCTGGAGCTCACTGTTTTGGCTGCAATGGCTGGTTAGCAAGTCCCCAGGATCTTCTTGTCCACCACCTAGCTCTGGGATTGTAGTCACACAGCACTCTTGCTTAGCTTTGGCATGAATTCTCAGGACCAGATCAGGGTCTCATGCTTGTGCCCAGCAAGCACTTCTGACTGAGCTTTCTTCCAACCCCAGGAGATTATTATTTGCATAATTACTCTTCAGAAATGGTGCTGGGTCAAAGGGCATGTGCGAAAGATTTGACATCATACTTCCGACTTTCCAAAAGTCTTAGCATAATGTATACTTCACAGATCTCTTTTTTTTCCCCTCTCTGCCAGATTACTTAACAGATCAAACTATTACCATGTCTTTCAGTCAAGCATTTGGGTATTGAAATGGAGATTATCATTTGCACTCTTGGGGAGTCTCAGACAATTTTTTTCCAATAACGTGTGTGACAGTAGAATGTGTGTCCCATAAAGTTGTCCTTTATCATTCAACACATGCTCCTTCAAGCACTTCTGGCTTCAGTAGTCATGTGTTTAATGATTGCTACATACTGAGCTGGCTTGCTAAGTGACAGGGCAGTTGCATAGCAGCCTCTGTCTGCCTCCTATTGAGTGGCCGTCCTTGATCTGTTTAACTTCTGTCTGGTGACATTCGCAGGGGCACATTTAGGGTCTCTCTACCATGTCTCAGGCTCATCTAATCTCTTCACATTGTAAATCGCTGACATCCTTACAAAGTCTTTCAGGTCATTTTTCAGCTTTACAAAAGGATGTCAGCTTTCTTCTCTCATGTCTGATGGAATGCTGCTCGCTTTGGGCAGTCAATAGACAGATATCGACTGGGAGCACATCCAGCTGTCTGGCTCTCAGACTTAATGGTCATCACAGAGCAGGGAAGCTTTGCTAGTTCCTCTATAGGTAAACAGTCCTCTTAGTCACATTTGGATGATTGTACATGGTGAGGAAATTCTGACAATAAAAAGATCTACTTCAAAGTATCTTTTATATCTTTATCTCAGGTTTAACTCATATATTGAATTTATTATATGAGTTATCAAGATTGGTATTCTTTACTCTCGATGCCAATAGCAGATGGTTCACAACTTTAAGAGGACAAGAAAAAAGAAGAGGAGGATGAGAAGGAGCAAAATGAGTGGAAGGGGGAACAGAAGGAAAGAAGGGGAATGAGAGGAAGAGAAAAGAAGGAAGGAAAAAGAGGAGCAAGAAGGGGGAGAGGAAGGAGGAGGGGACAGGATGAAATGGAGAAAAGGCAAGAACAAAGAAGTAGAAGAGAAGGAAGAACTCTCTCTCTCTCTCTCTCTGTGTGTGTGTGTGTGTGTGTGAGAGAGAGAGAGAGAGAGAGAGAGAGAGAGAGAGAGAGAGAGAGAGAGAGAGAGAGAGAGAGCATGCACACGTGTGCATGGGCACATGAAGAAAACTCAACACTGTTGATGTCTGAGTATACTTCAACTATATTTTGAGACAGAGACTCTCACTGAACCTCAGGTTCACTAATTTCTCCTAGACTAGGAAGCCAGTAATCTCCAGGGATCCTCCTGTCTTCTTCCTCCCCAGCGCTGGTATTAGCTGCCCACACCCCACACCTACTTTTCACAGAGTGCTGGAGATTGAATTCAGGTCCTCATGTCTGTAGATCAAGCTCTTTTCTAATGAAACAACCTTTCTCTCTCTAACACTGATCTATTTCAAAACATATAGTAGATATCTGATCCTTGACAGATGCTTGAAAAACATGAGTGAGATTGTGATACTGCACACACCATGATGCTCTTTTACTAGGCTGCAAGTACTTTCCCTAGGAAAGGGAAGGCATTTCAGAATAATGGAGGCTTCAAAAGAGACTTGAAGGATGAAAAGGAGCTGAGTAAAAAGAGGGAGTCAGCAGGATGACTTTACATACTAGTAAAGGCTCTTGATTGGTCAAGCATGATGACCTGAATTTGACCCTCAAGACCCACATGGGGAAAGGAGATAACTGATTTCTATAAGTTGTTTTATGATCTCTGACACTCTTAATCACACACACACACACACACACACACACACACACACACACGATAAGTAAATAAATAAATACATGTAATAAAAGTATTTTCAAAGACCAAACTTCTGACAGAATTGCTACAAGCCTCAGAAAAATGTAATGGAATTCAGCTACTATCACAAAAGCTACTACTTGGAAAAGTCAAGGACTTCTCCAAAGGTCAAGCCATGGCTTAAGAAGTCTTGGTGATATTTTAGCTTCTTATATATATTAGCTGGTTTCTACAGTGATTTTCCTGTAATACTATGTGTGCTTCCAAGAACTCCTAACAGTTTATTTATCTAAAATATATATCAAGCATCCAAGGCCAAATGAAAAAACACCTACCTGTCTCCTAGCTCAGGAGGATAGTTTTATTTCTTGTGCAAATTAGGGTGAGACCCTCCTTTCTTACAGCCTTACTAATAGACTCTTAATTTCTTACCTAACCACTTCTAAGAGTGTAGATTGAGCACATGAAGCACTCATGTGGGTTGTAAAAGAAAGCTTGAGGCCACTGCCTGAGGAAAATTCTTACCTGCTTTTATGACCCCATAAGAATTCAAGCCTGGTGACCTGGCTGGAGGGTGAGGATTGCTATTGCTGGGGTTTATAACTGAATACCCTAGAGACTTGAGGGGAGCTGAGGTATAAGGAGAGCAAAGAGAGGATATTGAAGATTTTGGCTGGAGAGGATTTTTGACTAGAGAACTGGAGATCAGGATGGAAGATGAGGAAGAGCCAGACAGGAAAGTACTAGATAGGTAAGCAAGAGATGAGAAGGACCTAGATAAAGCAGAACTAAGATGAGAGAATTAAGATAGAACTTAGAGGGGACAGCAGATGAAGGCAGACACAAATCAGGCAAGAAAGGAACTAGGCTTGAGTACAGCACTGTAGCTGTGTAGATAGGATTTTATCCCAGAGGAATAAAGTAGATGGACAAAGAGCAGGGTGTACTTAAATTCATTTCCTGGTGAAAACAGTTCTGGCCTTTCATTTGTTTTCTGAGCCCCTAGGAAGTATATTCTTAAGGCTGGTCTTTTAATAATATACCAGAAAGAACAATCATGCAAAGGTTGAATAGCTTGGAGTTTGGTCTTCACACCGCAAAGCTCCCAGGCATCTAGTCTAGCAGGAATCCAATAGGAAGTGGTCAATAACTGCTGGAAGTGTGGGCAGAGTGAGCAGGGGCTAAACTGATTAGGAACACTCTGCTGGGCAGGGCAACTCGAGCACAATCATAGGTTGTTTTCACTTTAATGCTGGGAACAAACTTGCTGATATTTTTGATGTTGGTGTTTGTTTTATTATCAATCTCTTTTGGAAAATACAGCTCTGACGGTATAGTCAAACTTGTGACCCAGAAGCCCTTCTTCAGGGTCCTGACATGAGGTGCACGTTTGAGTAGAGAATGGAAAGTATGCACAGCTAAGCTGGCCTGGTCAAGGTATGGCCCTCACCCTTACCCCTACCTCAGTCTCTCCTGCAGGGAGGTTTGATGAATTGTCAGAACAGTGTGACTTCTCTGTCCTGGAGACACGGACTTGTGCAAGCCTTTGGCCCTTTCCATCTCGCAGCATGAAATTCCTGTAGAAATCTCAGTTTCTTGGGGACCGTTCTCTCTGTTGGTCGGATAGGGAAAGGAGGGGCATGAAGGTCCCTGTGAAATATCGTCATTCCTGCTAGGAGGGAATGATACCTGTAAAGTCAAATTTACAAAATAGGCTCAGGAAGGGACTATGACAGTTGGGGGGAAGGTAAAATAATTATGACAATGCACTGTAATAAATTTATTTAAAACATATAAACTGATTGTTTCTTGAATTCTTCATGTAACTTTTTCAAGACTGTTATTAAGCATGAGCAACAGAAATCTCAGAGAGCAAAAATCCAGTTAAGGGGACAACTCATATCCTGAGACTCCTAAAATCCTGCAACTTTACATCTGAGCAGGTTAAACTGTGGAGCCTCTCCCCAGTCTGCAACTTCACATATGCAAATATCTTGTCCAGAAGCACTACTTCTTTGTCCATGAAAACTGTACATGGCCTGGTCAGACCTGTTCGGAGCTCTGGCTTCCTCGGCTCCTCTTACGCATTTTTCTACCATGGTAGACAATTAATAAACATAAATGTTGTTTGCATGGGAAAATGTTTAAAGCTGCAAAACTAAAGGAAGCAGAATTTAAATTCAGTGCCAAGTGAATTAAAAGAATTTTTCTCATTAAAACATTTCTACAAAGAAGGAAGAATGATGCTAATTATTATATGGATCACAGCAAGATTTACCAACAACATTCACGCCATGTTTCTTATTAAAGACTGGAAGCAGCAAGGCAGGGTATTCACCTGGGATGGACTCTCTCCCTTTTGAAGACATCACACTCATTTTCTGGTTTCCCACATCATCTCCTGCGTGTTAATTTATTCCTTTTGCTCTTTCCTTCCTCTTTCTCTGTACATCTCCCTCCTCCTCCTCCCCCCATCTTATGTTCTATTTTGTGGAAGATACAAGAAAGTTAGCTTCAAATGATTGCATTGAATTAGCATCTGAGAAATGTAATCATAAATGTTGGCTCATAGAAGCAAGAAAGTACCCTAAATTTAAAGATGAGAATTAACTGAAAGCAAGTCAGTTGTTGATGTCACATCATTTGGAGTATGTTGATGTTTACTGTGAACTGAGCAAGAACTGTGAATATTTGTTCTTCTCATACATTTCAATCAATAGAGGACTACTTGTCAGAGAAAGGCAAATTTTCTGGGTGTCCTATAACTGAGAACCAATCTAGGCTAGTGGACAAGTTTCATAGGTTTGAATCCCCAGCACTCACATAAAACCAGATGAAAGATAAGAGGCAGAGAGAGGAACTTTCTGGAAGGTCACAGACCAGCTCACCTACTGCACTCAGCAGAAAATCAGCAAAGATATGCTGTCTCAAATAAGATGGAAGGTTAAGGACGAAAATAGAGGTTGTTGTGTAACCTCCTCATGTGTGCCATGATGTCTACATACTCATTACATACAGACACACAGACACACAAGCACAAAGACACACACACCATTGGTATACTCTCATATACATATTCTCCTTTAAAGACATAAAAAGAAGTGATCTGGAAGATATATCCATATTGAACACAATATGTGAGGTCTATCATCCCTTTGGACTCAGACAGATGAACGTTAGAGGTGGCATTTTTCATTAAATAATCTAACTTCACCCAGTTTCCATTCCTTCCTTCTAGCACAATTCTCTACACAGACTTTTTGGAATAGAAATAGAAATGCACAGAAAGAAAGTAACACAATAGCTAGTATCTAATATTTCCATGTTAAGTTCCATTGATTATGTATTGTAGACTCAAGTTCATCAAACTTCATGAATATTTAACATGGAATAGACAACTAATGATTGACATATTCCCAGACATCTACATCCTATGGATATTAGAGCATTAATGTTTGACACATTTCCAGATGACCATACCCTCTGGCTATTGGAGCAGCTTTCATAAATTTTCCAGTGCAGATGAGGGTTTGGCATAGTGTGGTCATCAGTGGGAAAACCCCAGGCACAGTTCAGATCATCACTGGCACATATGATCTCAGGGAACTCGCTGACTTCTTGTGCCCTATGATTCTTCATGAATATACATTAGGCTATGAATTGGTTTTTACTAAGAAAGACTCTTAACTCTCTCTGGAAACATGACATAATGACTCACTGTTCTATGTCACATTCATACTGTCCACTTCACTTTCTTTTTTATTCTCTCTGTGTGCTAATGTCTGACATCTGTACATATGTGTGTGGGTGCACACTCCAGAGAAAGATTTCTCATGTTTTGCTCCATCACTTTCCACATTATTCCTCTGAGACAAGGTCTCTCACTGGACTTAGATCTAAGATGGCAATCAGTATGCTTCGGAGATCCTTTTGTCTCTGCTCCATTGATGGAGGTGTAGGTGCATGTGTGCTATGCCTGGCTTTTTATTTGGGTGCTGGAGATTTAAATGCAAGTCCTTATGTTTTACAAGAAGCACTTTTACTCAGTGAGCCATTTCTTCAGTCCTCACTTTCCAATTCTTATATAAACCATTTTCTGATGTCCTTGCCCAGAAAAATATCTACATAACTCTCATAGTCCATTCCTTGTCTATGGTTCAGAAAACACTGGAGATTCTCTGGCAGTATTCTCCATGGTATCCCTTAAAATCGAAGAGACCAAACAAAACACTTGTTTTTCTTCCTTTCTTTCTTTCCTTCTTTCTTTCTTTTTTTTTTAGTTTTGTTTTTTGTTTTGTTTTTCAAGACAGGGTTTCTCTGTGTAGCTTTTGGAGCCTGTCCTAGAATTCAGTCTGTAGACCAGGCTGGCCTCAAACTCACAGAGATCCTCCTGCCTCTGCCTCCCAAATGCTGGGATTAAAGGTGTGCACCACCACTGCCCGGTAAAAGGCTTGTTGTTCTAAGAGTTACAGATATCTGTGGAGACAGTCCACAGATGTGAATCATGAGGATTTTCAACCAGAGAAGGGAAAATCAAAGAGTACTAAGCAGTAAAAAGATGTGTTGCCACTGATCAATATTTTATCAGTTTTATTTTAAACTGACTGACTTCTTTGATTACATTGTCCATCAAGTCAACAAATGCCAGCTTGTTCACTTTGAATGATGTGAAGTTATCTTGATTGTAGTTCAGAGAAGAGATGCATATTTCTCCACATGTTGAAGTTCTCTAACACATCATCTCTGTGACCTGTGTCAAGTTATTCTACTAATTGGAGCCTTGCTGGTGCCTCATTCAAGGGAGAAGTAATAGAATCCGCCCCTATTGCTGTTGAGATAAATTCATGAGTCAGTGGGCATGAAATCTCCCTGACAAGTCAGATCATAGCCCTCCCTGTGGTTCTTGCTGCATTTAATTCATTTTATC
Source organism: Peromyscus leucopus (assembly GCF_004664715.2). Taxonomy (NCBI): domain Eukaryota; kingdom Metazoa; phylum Chordata; class Mammalia; order Rodentia; family Cricetidae; genus Peromyscus; species Peromyscus leucopus. The sequence goes on along the minus strand of NC_051076.1, from coordinate 72,438,504 downwards.
CACATTGCAGCCTTGAGAACAAGTATTCTTTTTCATACAAAGGCAAGGGATGAGATAGAGAACAGTTCAGAATGTAGAGCCAAGGGCATTCAGTTACAAAACCAAGTAGGACAAAAGTCTGAATAGTGTAGTCTCTTCTAAGAAGAGGTTGGCTACATCATGCTCTAGGTAAGATCCATTGTTTATGGTAAATTAACAGTGTGTGTTTGTGTGTCTGTGTGTCTGTGTCAGTGTGTCTGTGTGAGAGTGTGAGTTTGAGAGATTGAGTTTGGGTGTCTTCAGCAGCCCCTCTCCATCTTCTTTTTTGGGACAGAGTCTCTCATTGACCCTAGAGTTCACTCTTTTGTATAGACTAGATGGCCCACAAGTCCATAGGATCTGTCTGTCTCCACATCCTCATGGCTTGGATTATAGGCACACATAACTAAGGATAGTTATGCTATGCCCATATTTAGTTGGTTCTGGGAATCTGAACCAAGGCCCTTGTTCTTGCACAGCAATTATTTTGCTGTATTCTAGCCCCCAGGGTAAATTTTAAGTTATATTTCTGTGGTTTCCTTAAAGTTGTTTTGGTTATATCACTGTGTTGTTTCAAATTGTTCAGAATCTTCATTAACTGAAAGTTTTATGTGTGTATGTATGTGCACATGTATATGTAGGTGAGAACATCTATTTGGAGGGTGGGTATTAGTGAAATTATTAAGGCCACTCCACGTAGTTAAAAGGGAGGTTTATTTTGTGTGGTAACTTACAAGTGAAGGGATAGGTAACAGGGTCTGGGAAAGGTGTAGCGCAGTTTGGCAGTGTTCTCTGGAGAACTCTGCTCGGTCTACCTCCAGCATCCAGGGTCCAGGAACCAAGAGAAGCTGGTACATCCAGATTTCTGGTCTTCAGGGCCCTCTCTTGGCCCTGCCTTGTAGGTGTGACAGTTACTGAAGCCTCAATGGGGGTTGGAACTTCCAGATCAAAGCTGGAATGGCTACCCACTACATCTGGGGACTTCAGGTCCCATTCCTTAGGAGCCATCTACCTTCTTTGTGACAGGAAATGGTCAACAGACTGGTCTGGCTGGCCAGGGACTGGAAGGGGTCCACATGTCTCTGCCTCCCCAGGGCTAGGGATATAATGGCCTCTACCAGCACAACTCCTTTTGTGGGGCCTCTGGGAATCAAACTCAGGCCACCATGCTCATAGAGCATGCACTCCACTAAATGAACCAGCTCCCCACTCCGTCCTTATTATCTTTACACATAGAGCTCTGCTGTTGGGCTCTGTGAGTGAGGCCTTCAGGCCCCGGCCTCTGAATCCTTTTCAGAGCAGCTCTGATCCACTGGTCCTTACTCAATCATATCAAGGCCTTCTCCCCCTTCCCGTCTCTTGGAGTTGTTTCCACTTAGCCACTTCTTTCTTGGTCTTACCTTGTCTTTCTCTATTTTATTCAGCACTCCCCTCACCATATCTGCACATGTGGTTACCGTAATTAAATTGTCTTTCTCTTGCTCTTTGAGGTCAGGAGTGTTGGCTTGCACTGTGTATGTTTTCTAAAACCAGCACCAGGGTTGTTTTTTGTTGTTGTTGTTGTTGTTTTTTTGTTTGTTTGTTTGTTTTTTTTGTGGGAAAAAAAAAAGGAACATTGTGCGAATAGAGTTGCAAGGTTTATCTTATTGACACTTCCTCCTACAAGCTCTACCCTGATGGAGGTAAAGACAGTATCATATGACCCAGAGCATATGCTAAGCTTCCTTTAACCACTATGTAGAGAAATTTCCCAATTTTAATTGGTTGAAAGGATTGAGTCTGTAGCTTTTCATTCAGTGTGTATCTCTTAAATCTCTCCACATTAAGTCCCATGAATTCTCAAAGGATCCTGTAAACCATCCTCAGTTGATATAGTTGTAGGAGTATCCAATTTTAAGATCCTAGGATAAATAGGACATGTGGATAAGTAAATATATGTACAGAACCTAAAAGAGAAGTAAAACCATCCACTGTCATAGGAGAACATGAAACTGAGTGTATTAGTCTGTCAGCTGAGTGCTTGTCAAAGTCAATTTGCAGCCGCTGAGATTTCCTGCTGGCAGCTAATGCAATGATGGAGACCCTGGCAATCATCCCCTCGCTCCTGCCTCCTCGATGCCACTGTCATCGTGGCTGGAAGAGGAAACAAGTGTTTTCTCTCTGCTAGCAGTTGAATTCCTTGCTGCCTGTTGTTTAAATGGGACACCAGTGGAAACACAGCTGTGTAATATATGCAGATGAGGGACGGCTAAGCTCAGGAGCTATCAGAGGAAAGGTCCATAGTCCCCAGTGTCCACTTCATAGGTACTTTCTGCTTAATGATATCATTAAGGGAGGCTCAAAAGATGGAGAACAAGTTGGCTGGGGAAATGGCTCCAAGGGGAAGAGTGCTTACCACACCACTATTAGGAACTGCAACTCTCAAATGAAAAGCCCATGCTGCCACATACACTTGTAACCCCAGAGCTGGCCAAGGTAGGAGGAGGGGTTTCAGAGACAAAGGATCCTTGCTGAGTCTTGCTCACCAGCTAGCCCAGACAGAAAACTGCAAGCTCCCAGGTCAGAAAGACTTTGAAGAAAATGAGACTGACATGTGGAGTGACAGGGAGACAATGTCCTCCTCTGGCCTCTGCACACATATGTGCAAATATGTGTACCCACAGGCGTGCACACACACACACACACACACACACACAGAGAGAGAGAGAGAGAGAGAGAGAGAGAGAGAGAGAGAGAGAGAGGAAATAGACCTGTTTTCTTTTAGTTTTTTATATAAAATGTAGCATGAAAAATGAAGTGTGCTTGAAAACCAAGGTAGACAGTTCTAGACTAGTAATAACCTAATCGAATGACAGGATATTATTCTACATTGAGCCTGGGCTACCTCTCTTCTCTAAATATTATGGTAGCAACAACAGCTGTAATATTTTGTAAGAAGATAGTAGATCACACACATAAGCTGGTGGACATAGTGTCTAAGAAGCAGATGAGCAACTTTTATTTTTATGTTTAAAAGTTTGTTTATTATTTGTTTTTAGGTTTGCTTTTAAGTTAATTTGTATGGTATTTGTATGTGTCTGTGTGTGGATATGTGCATGTGACTGCAGGTGCCATCAGAAACCAAGAGAGGGCATTAGGATCCATGGAACTGGAGTAATAGGTGGTTGTGAGTTGCCTAGAGTTCATAGTGGGAACCAAACGGGTCTTCTGTAAGAGCCACAAGTGCTCTTAAAGGCTGAGCCATTGTTCTAGCATCTTCATTTAGTTTTGGTTTCTTTTCTGTGACCCTGGGGTTTGAAGTTGAACCTGGTACATGCTAAGTAAGTGCTATGCCACTGAGCTATATCTCCACCCCAGAGTTTACACAATCCCTTGCCTCAGCCCCTGCTTTCCTCTACTCTGCTCTGCTGTGGATTAGAATGAAATTTTGACTTCTGTGTCTGAAGGGGCATCTGGGTTTGTGTTTCCTTGTATCTTTCCTGAAGCTGTATCCACAAAAGTGCCTGCCTTGTACCAGCTGCAACTTCTATGCTTCTCCGCTGAGATGTGGAGGAGTTGTTCTTATGATATGAAACCTGTCTCTTGCTTTCTCTAGTTATAGTTGGAATTCTAATACAGAGAACCCTCCATTGAAGCCCTCCTCATAGAATTGCCATGAGTCATCAAAAGGAGAAGACTATCATTTTTAAACATTAGTTGGAGATTTCTTTCATTTTTCAATCATCTGTCTGTGAATGTGTCCATACATGTAATGAAGGAACCTGCAGAGGCCAGAGTATGTGTTGGATTTCTGGGAGTTGGAGTTAGAGGCAGTTGTGAGCAAACCAACATGAGTGATGGGAAGTGAATTCTGGTCCTCTGTAAGAAAAGGACACACTCTTAGTCCTTGTACCATCTCTCCAGTTCTCACTGTTTCCCACAACCCTCACACCTCTGTCTCTCGCAGAAGGTTTGTGCTGGTGGAATGGACAGTTACTGAACTTGTTGGACTTAAAAAGTGTCTAAGAAATAGTTATCAAAATGAGGAATTTCTGTTGTTTTTAATAATCAGCATAGAGTCTGCTTTTTAAATCATAATGCAATAATCACTCTAGCTGACTTTCAAATCAGTCATCATACTTGATCCAACACTTTACCTTGTCTATGGTTACATTAGAATTCCACTGCCATTTATTTTCACTCAGCACATTTCTCATAAATCTTTTCTCTTTTAAACTCACTCACCTGTACAACACATATTTATATCAGTCATGTAAAGGTAAGTGTCTATGTTGGGCCCCAAATTAGACGAAGCATTGTGTATGACATTCAGGCAATTCAAGATATGATTTCTAAAGTCAAAGGCTTCAAAATAGAAAGACTGTGGAGAAGAAAATTATAATATGCACGGAAGATAATGTAAGGTTATATATGAACAAATCAACCTCAATTAAACATATGGCCTATGCCGAGCAGCAGTGATGCACACCTTTAATCCCAGCACTCGGGAGGCAGAGTCAGGCAGATCTCTGTGAGTTTGAGGCCAGCCTGGTCTACAGAGTGAGATCCAGGACAGGCACCAAAACTACACAGAGAACCCTGTCTCCAAAGAACAACAACAACAACAAAAATAAATAAAATGTGGCCTACATTCAACAAGGAGGAAGAACTAGACAGGGAGGAAGTGCACATGAGTTTTGAAGTTGAGCTGCACTCTCCAGCACAGGCATGATCTGCACAGTCACAGAAGATGAGGAAGGGTCAGGAACTCAGAGGATGTGAACTTGGATGGAGTGGGTAGGAAAGGAGAGGACTGGCCCGAATAATCTGGAGTTATTAATGAAGATTATGAAAATTGATAGACACCACTGATACCAGTCAGATAGTAGGCAGAAGAACAGCTAACAGAAAGGCATATTTAAAATAAACTTGTTTATGTGGTTGCAGGACCGTATTAGGCAAGTCTGAAATCTAAAGGGCATGTTATTAGGAGGCTGGATGCCGAGGATGGGAGCCTGAGCTATTTTCCACCAGTTCAGTGTGATTGTGAGTGTGTGTGTCCATGTGAGTTTGTGTGATTGTGTGAATGCAAGAGTGAATTAGGTGTATGTGCATATGTATGTGAGCGTGTGTTCTGTGTGTACATGTGTGTAGGTGAATGTGGATATTCCTGTGTAGTATGTGTACATGCATGTGTGTGCCTGTGCCTTCATGCATATGTCTGTGTACATTCAGGTGTCTATTGTGTATGTGCATATGAGTGTGTGCGTGTGTGCGTGTGTGCGTGCGTGCGTGCGTGCGTGCGTGCGTGCGTGTGTGTTGATGTAACCAATAGTCTTATTAAATAAGAAACACAGAACCAATGTAAAAGAGAAAGCCAAGAGGTCAGAGCTCAGAGCTAAAATCTTACCCTTCCTCCTACCTCTCCGAAAGGGAGCTACTTCCTGTGTTTTTGTCTTCATATAGTCTTTCTGTTCTGCCTTCTCATTGGTTGTAAACTCAAACACATAACTGCCTCATCACTGCCTGTAAGTACAGCCCTCCAGCTCTTAAAGGCATATGTCTCCAATGCTAGCTGTATCCCTGAACACACAGAGATCTACCTACCTCTGTCTACCAAGCACTGGGATTAAAGGCGTGCGCCACCACTGCCACGCTCTTGCTATGGCTCTAATAGCTCTGACCTCTGGGCAACTTTATTTATTAACATACAATTAAAATCATATTTCAGTACAAATAAAATACCACCATATTTCCCCTTTTCTATTTTAATAAAAAGGAAAAAAGCAAAAGGTTATAACTAACATAAGAAAAACTATATACAAAAGTACAATAACTATATACAATATATACAAGGAATAAATACCTAAACAATGTCTAGTCCATTTGTATTTGACAAATCAGAGAAAATAATTCCATTATCTATCCTATTTTGGTAAGTCCAAAATGTATCTAATTCACTTTCTATCCTAATTAATCTTCAACTATAACTAACTAATCTTCAACTATAACTAACTAATCTTCAACTATAACTAACTAATCTTCAACTCCCTCAGAGACCCAAGAAGGAAATAATATTAGCTAACAAAAATAAAAACAGGAAGTGCATGCAAGCAACTTCCAAAAAATTTGTGAGTTGACAGAAACAGCCAGCTGCCTGGACAGTCACCTGAGGTTTCTCCTCAGTGTTGGGGCATCATCTTCAGCCTATAGGCTTAGTGTATCTGACAGACTCGTTTGTGAAGTAGGATGTACACAAAGTCAACAGTTCAACCTCACATTGGGTGAGAGAAGTCCATGTACCAGAAACACCTGAATTCCACTAGTGTCCTGTCATGATTCAGGATTTTAAATTCTGGAAACTGTTGACAGTTTTTGAATTTAACTGTCCATTCTTCTTGGCTGTGTATATATGGCTTCATCTCAGTATGTGTGTATGTGTGATTTATGTGAGAATGTGTGTCAGTGCATATGTGTCAGTGTGCATGATGCCTGCATATGTGTGTACATATGTGCCTGTGTGCACATATGTGCACATATGTATAAATATGTATACATGCATGTGTGTGCATGTGTATTTTTACATCTGTATGTGTGTGTGTGTGTGTGTGTGTGTGTGTCTGTGTCTGTGTCTGTGTGTCTGTGTATGTGTCTGTGTGTGTTGGATAGGCCAAAGGATAACCTTGTGTGCTGTTTCTCAGGAACTGTCTGTACTTACTTTCTTTAAGATAGGGTCCCTCCCTTGGCAGGACTCACTGGTAGGGCTATGCTGGGTGACCAAGGAGTCCCTGTCTCTGGATCTCCATCACAAGGATTACAAATGCATGCCATCACATCCAGCTTTTTGGGTGTGTTCTGGAGATAAAACTTCATGCTTCTAGGCAAACATTTTATCGGCTGAGCCGTCTCTCAGCTCTGAGGCAATATTTCTTTCAAGGAAGACTCAGATCCACTTCGGATTTTCTGATGATTGCAGACAGCCCACCCTCATTTTCCGCATAGCCTCACTTAAATAAAGTCAGCTGCTCATGGATTTTAATCTCATCTACAAAACACCTTTACAGCAGCACTGAGATCGGTGATTCACTGGATAACTGGGTGCTGAATTCTTGCCAAGTTGATACATGAAACTCATCCTCACAGTCATATATCACCTTGGCCCTGTCCTTCTTCACTTCAGCTATATACAGCTATGCTCTTACCAAACATGACACACTGTAGCTCAAAATGCCTGGGCTCTCCTGTTTCCAACCTTGTCACTTAAGCTTGTCCAGCTCTGTGATGGTGACACTGGTCCAAATGTCATGTTGCATTTGATGAAGATCCAAGTATACTGCATCTTATGTAAACAAAGCACAGATCTCTGTCTCTTGTCCTTAATTTAAAATTTATATAGTAGTGTCTGGGGAGATGACTGAGTTGGTAAAGTGATTGCCTCACAAACAGGAGGACGTAAGTTTGATCTTCTGGACTCCTATGCAAAGGCAGACACGACAGCATGTTCTTGGAATCCCAGCACTGGAGAGATGTAGACAAGAAGATCCCTGGAGCTCATGGACCAGACACACTAATTCACTCAGTGAGTCTCAGGTAAATTAAGAGGCTTTGCCTCAAAACACAGGTTGGACTGAGGCCAAGAAAGAGACCCGTGGTTGACTGCTGGCTTACACACACACACACACACACACACACACACACACACACACACACACACATCAATGGGAAAATTGGCTCCTGTATTTGTATATTATCTTGTTCAAAAACCAGGGTCTTTCTTAAGCAATACTCATTCTTACAATTCTTTTATGTCATAAAAATCAAAGTTCAACATGTGAATTTAATGGCATCAGATCTAGTTTTCATCCCTACTGTCTCCTAGAAGCCTATGTTTTAAAGGCTGGACCCCAGGAGAGCACCATTAGGAACTAGATCCTTAAAACTGTGGAGCCTTTACGAGATTGTAGCTGATCCCCTCTGCCATCGTTTTGTCCTCTGGTGAGTTCATATGAATGGCTTTGCCCACCAGCACCTCCCCCAGGATGAACTCTCCTGACACTGGCCTAAGAGCAATGGGTCCTCAGCTTCATGGACTGAAGCTGTTAGCCCCTGTGGTGGCAGAAAACTAGCACAGCAGGAGAACTTCATGCAACTCTCATTCAACCCTGAGTTAGGGTTTCTATTGCTGTGAAAAGACACCGTGAGCACGGCAACTCTTACAAAGGAAAACATTTAGTTTGAGGCCTCACTTACAGACCAGAGGTGGAGTCCATTGTCCCCATGGCAGGAAGCAAGGCAGCATGCAGGCAGCCACGGTGTCTGATTGCACTGCTCTACCACAGCACCTGTTCTGCAGATGCTCCTTGGATCACACCGTTGCTTAGAGAGAAGCTAGGCACGGTTCTTATTAAATTAGTGAAATGTGGATGTGGACTTGTTGGGAGACATCAGAGGCCACAGGGAGGCTGGGTTAACTGTGTGGTCTGTAGAGAACTACATGCCTGGGGAGCCAGTGGCTGCCAGGCTGTCAATCACTAGCAGTGTGGGACAGCCAAGTCCCCTTTAAACTTTCTCGTTTTTTAGAATTCTCTGAACCACATTAGTTTTCTTCTTTATTATCAGCAAAGATCATTTTAGGTTTCTTAACTGTAAATGGAAATCATGGTGAGGTGGGAATAAAAGCAAAGTGGAGAATGGAAGAAAGCGGAAGTTGAAATAATGTCTCTGAACGAGTGTCAAATCTCTTTCTTTCTGCTTACAAAAAGTCCAATCTTCTAATTAGAAGATAAAGAATAAAAGAGAGAGCACAGATTCCCCTATGTGATTCCTCAGCTAAGAAATCAAAGCTCTTTAATTTTCAATTTTCCAGCATGGCTACATAAAACAATCTCATCAAGAGCTCTGTATAGCATCGGCAAAGGCTAGGCAGAGCTCGGGCAGCCGTGACTTAGGAAGGATGCTTAAGAGTTGGAGAGAAAGTCTGGGTGGGTCACTTCAGGTGGAAGGGTTTTTGGAAGCCGAGAGTGCACAGGAAGCTGATGCACACAGGGAATGATCAGTTTTGAGACAGTCTCAAGCCCACAGTGCAAAAAGTACAGAGCTGAGGCAAAACCCAGAATGATGTTGTGTCACAGGAAGATACGGGAGGAGTGTGGGATGACATCCCAGACACCGAGGACGAAGAATCTGTTCCTGGTGCTCATGGTGACTGTGTAGTACCCGAGGACAGTCATGTCACAGCAGACATAGGACAACAGGGAATGCTCTTTCTCTAGCTGAAAAAGGAGGAATTCTTTTAAGCTGGGACACTTTTACAAATAAGAGGATAGGAGGAAGAAAAGTACTTACTAAAGCAGATGATAAAACTTCCTTGTGCTTTCAATGTCCATTAAAATGAATCTAAGAGCTTACAATATAGCTTATGAGGTAGCAATCACACTCCTAATTCCAGTGCTCAGAAAGTGGAGGCAGGAGGTTCCAAGTCATTCCTGTCTGCCTTGTGAGCTCAAGGCCAGCTGGATCTATATGAGATTCTGAATCTTGGAAGATTGGGCTGTAGGTGATTGTGAAAGTCACACAATGGGAGTTCTTGCAGATCTAAGGCACCGCATAGAACTTTGAAGATACATCTCAACAGAAAAATGCGTTTAATTTCTGACACAAAAGGAGAAAAAAATCCACAGTCTGGAAACCCAAAAGCAATGTGAAGATCCTTGGGCACCAGGAAACACTATGCCCAGAAATAAGTCCTTCTGCTTGTTTGAATAAAGGTGTTAGCCCTTCCATACAAGAAAGCAGTTAGCATCCATAGAAAGTGACTGTGGAACAGTGGAATCCCAGTTCTGTGCTTGTCATAAAAGTGCCCTTATTTTTTTCCAAAGCGGCCCAACCTGAGAATTGTGACAGGAGGGGAGACTTGGAAAAGAGCCATAGTATTAGCAATTTATACATCAATTTCTTAGATAAAAAATACAATTTAAATGATGCACTTTTGTTGAATTTTGTGAATCTGTATTTGCAATATGATAAGGCTATGGTGTCTTTTCCAGCATTTTTCACCCTATGTATTTCTAGCCTAGGAGAGATGTATAAGTCAGAGTTCTTTAGAGTAATAGAACTTAATAGAATATATATATATATATATATATATATATATATATAATGAATATTTAGAGAGATTATAGAATGGATATATATGTAGAGAGAGACAGAGAAACAGACACACACACACACATACACACACAGAGGGGTGTGGTTATTAGAAGGTTGTACAGGCTATGGTTCAGCTAATCCCCCAATGGCTGACTGTGAATGAAATGTCTAAGAATCTGGTAGTTGCTCAGTTCACAAGGCTGGGTGTCTCAAATGGTCTTCAATAGATCCTGGAATCCCAGAAAAGTAGGCTCTAGTGGCAGTGGAGGAATGGACTTGTTAGTAAGGTAAGAGAGAGTAAGAAGGCAAAGAGCAAAAGCTTCCTTCTTTGATATCCTTATATAGGTTTCCAATAGAAGATGTGGCCCATATTATGGGTAGGTTTTCCCAGCTTGATTAACCTGAATTAAAGATGTGTCTTCCCACCTCAAAGACCCAGATTAAAGACCCATCTTCCTATCACAAATATCCAGATTAGAAGTGGATTTTCCTATTTCAAATTACGAAAATAAAACCTCACAAGTATGCCCACAATATTTGTGTTCTAGTTATTTCTAAATGTAATCAAATTGAAAAACCAATAATAGACATCATCAGGGAGACAGGAGAAGATATTCAAATGGCAGTATGAAAGATGGACAGGAAGCACTGACCTTTCTATAGTTAACACATTTGTGGATGGTTTGTTAATGCATCCTCCAGGTTCTCAGCAGGGGCTGGACCTGAAATTGCTGCATGTCCCTCTACATCCTACTTGCCATCCTCCAGCTCATCAAAGGTCTTGATTAACTATGTGACAAAGTTTCCAAGCTTGTGTGTGTGTTGGGGAGGGTACACAGAAGCACCAGCATGGATATCAGAAGACAGCCTTAGGTGGTATTCTACAAGTGTCATGTACCTTATTTGTTGAGATAGGGTCTCTCACTGGCATAGAACTCACGAAGTAGACTAGTCCAGACAGTCAGTGAACCCTAGTTATTGACCTGTTTTGTCCCCTCCAGCACTGTGATTACAACCACACACCATCACATAGTTTGTTGGGATCCAATCCAGGTCTCCCTATTTGCTTGAAAAGCCTTAACTGACTCAGCATCTCCTGCTCCAGACTTTCCCAGCCCTTGAAGGACACTATGAAGGTCAACGGCAATAGGAAAGTGCATGTTTGTGACTTCTGGCCTGTCCTTGCCTTCTCTTGTCATCCCCTCCCCACTGTGTGTCTCAAGAGTCATTATCCAATGCATAGACAAGTGCCTAATGATAGCTTTTTATCAGTTCTCACATTTCCATCAGATGACATCCTGTTAAAACAGATCTTCACACATCTCTTAACAGTCTACTTATCTGATTAAAATACCACCAACATACCAACATGCACAGTCTACAAAAACATAACCTCAAAAACATTTGCTAGGCTACAATTTAGCAAGGCCATCCTGAAGTTGCAGGTTCATTAGCTTCACAGTAAAATTACCTCCATCACAGAGGCTACCTCCTACCCAGAGGCTACACTGTTTTAGGAGTTGGTATTACATGAGTAATGGGGTAATAAATAGTTTACTGGCTGAGGAGATAAAGTGCTTGTTTTATAAACACTAGGACCTGAGTTCAGATCCCAGAACTGTTGTTAAAATGTACTTAGTAGCATGTTCTTGTAATGGTATTCCTGGGGATATGGGGATAGGGAGATACCTGAGGCTTGCTGTTAGGCAACTAGCTTGGTCTGCCTGGAGACTTCAAGGCCAAAACTTTTGTTAAAAAATTATACACACACACACAAACACACACATACACACACACAGAGACACACACACACACACACACACACACACACACACTATAAAGGAGGAGAAGAAGAAGGGCAACTCCTGAGAAACAAATACCTTAGGTTGACCTTTGGGCTCCACACACACACCTACATACACAGTTGCACAAACACCTGCATACTTACTCAAATGCCTACATGCATACTCATAAACCTGTACACACACACCTGTATACATATTTATACACCTGTATATACATACACCTGCACACATACTCACATACCTGCACACATATTCAAACATGTACACACACACACAAATACACACAAGGGGTATTCAAAGCATGATTTGAAGGAAGGGTTACACCATGTTTTAAATTTAGAATATAGTCTGGACATGAATACCCTGTGGAATATCCATTGAGACACCTGGTAATAGAACTTCCTATTCTCCCTAAAAGTTTGCTCATGGCACATTTGTTAAATACTTGTGTCAAATATCATGGGACCCGCAGAGCTGAAAGACATACATTTTTCACTGCAAAGTGTCTTCTTTGCAGATTAAAAACTAGGCATTTGCCAATTCATACTGGAAGATGAATTCTTTATGGTATATAAATGTAAAACATATCCATTTGTATTACCTCTGTAGCTCCTGTGTAGAAGGCTCGAGACTCATTAACAATGATGGCACAGACAAATCCTGTGTAAATAAGATGCCCTCTGAGGACTTCGCTGGAATTGCTCATGTTTACTCTGTCATGTTGTGGTCAGTTTGCAAACTTATGAGTGTAGTACAACTATTTTTTTTTGTGTTTTTATTTATTTCTGGCATTTAGAGGACATAACACAGTGTTTGTAGTTAGAGAGTCAATATCAGATTCTCAAATACAGTCCACACCAGCTGGATGGCTTGGAGCAAAGTTTTTGCATTACATGGGCTCATTTGCAATATCTGTAAATAGATAGGTTTGGAAGACAGCTGTTTCCCATTCAGTCTCCCAGCAACCGAGCTAAAGTTTAAGGACAAGTGTTTAGGGGAAAGTAGGCTGAGGAGATGAATAGGAGTCAGTACACGAGTATCTCTGTTTTATTTCAACTTGTTTTATTTTTGCCGAAGAGAATGACAAATCAAAATACTATGCCATCCCTTCCTGGATAGACAACATTCCAAGACAACTGTATAGGCATAAGAAGTTTTCAGTCTTAGAATGAATCCAGTCTACAAATTATACTCAACATTTCACAGAGATCTTACTGTTCCATAAAGGTCTGTAGATTCTGTCATCATCTATAGACTCTGTCATCTTCTATCTCATTACTTCATTCCACCTTCCTCCTAGGTCCTAAAGAACTTCTAGTCTGTCAGTCAAGGGGGAATACATAGGGAATCTTGAGTGAAAATGTTAAAAGCTCATGCTTAGAGTAGAGCTTGTGTCCCGTCCATTTCTGCTCAGAAGACTGGAGTGCTCTCCTTGGGGTTGTACTTTGTGGGGTGGCTAGCCATTAACTATCAATTTGACAAAGCTGGTGCCACTTGGGAAGAGAGCTTCAACAAGGAGCTACCTACTTTAGGTTGCTTGTGGGATGTCTGTAGGAGATTGGCTCAATTAATTGGTGAGGGAAGACGCAATTCGGTCTGTATAGCACCATTTCCTAGGCAAGGAGTCCTGAACTATTTAAAAGTGGAGAAAATGAGCTGAGCTCAAGCAGGTAAGCCAGCAACATGTTTGCATCCTTCTCTCCCTCCTCTTCACTGTCGAAGCGGCCAGCTGCTTCAAGGTCTTGCTGTGTGATTTCCCTGACATGATGGACTGTAACTTGATAGATGTAACTTGATGTAATATGATGGAATTATGTGCCAATAAACTCCTTCTCCCCTAAGTTGCTTTTTGTTAGGGTATTTTATCAAAGTGAGAGGAAAGAAACTAGACCGTCCTGTGTTGTTTCTGATTGCTTGTCTGCACAGGACACTTACATTCTTTTCTATCTCTGCTCCCCCCTCTCCCCATCATGAACACTTTCCCAGGACCCAGCTCTTCTTTTTGTCAGTTGCAAACTAAGCTTTCTACATTTTCTCACCACACAGAATATCATATCACATTGTACATGTTTAAATGTCCATCTGTCTGAGAACTGAAGGTCTGGTTTCTTTTTTGTACCATTACTAACGGGTAATATTGTTTCTGGTAAGAGGATACATGAGTTCCTGCCTGTGGTACATGAAGAACACTTACCATTAGGAGGGTGAATCTTACTCAGAACGCTTGTGGTACATCAATTTTATACCCAAGTGTGTGGATACTGGCCATGTATTTTCTAAGCTGGAATATTTTCAAGTAATAGTTGCTGAGTGCATGCGGCACAAATTTAAATATGGACAAGGAACAAAACATGGTAGGAACTGACTGTGATTGAGCACTTACTGTGTGCTGAACTTGCAATGAGTCCAAAAGTTTGGAATTATTCCTTAACATCCCATTACACAACAACTGAAACTTGAAATATTATAAAAACTAGGTTATAAAACTCATGACTGGGCTGGTGAGAAAGCTCATCGGGTAGAGTGTTTGCTTTGCAACATGAGTACCCACGTTTGGTCCCTAGAACCTATATAAAAAGTAAGGTATTGGTGTGCCCTTGGAATCTCTGTGCTTGGGAAGCAGAGATGGGGGGCATGCCTAGGCTTACTGGCCAGCCAGTTTAGGCTGAATTAGTGAACTCAGGACAATGAGAAACCACCATTTCAAAATCCACAATGAATTATATTTAAGGAATGACACCTAAAATTGACCTCTGGATTCCATATATTCATGCACACTTCTGATTGCACATATATACACATGCATTCACACAAACCTATACTCACACACATACAAAATTTCACATATACATACATATGCAAACACATATGTACACACATGAACAACTCATAATCTGTAATTCCAGAGTTTTAATTAAAAACTCCTTAGTTGATTCAGGTAGGTATTATAGGCCTATAGTCTCAGGTCTCAAGAGGCTCATTTGGGATGACACTAATTCTAGCTTGAGCTACACAGTGAGACCCAGATTGTAACAAACCAACAAGTAAAAATAAGAGCTACAAAAACTTAAATATTTTTCCATTTTATACTCTATCCCATCACCTGTATTCTTAAGGCATTACCATAGGGCTATAACTTCAGACTTCATCTATGGAGTAGAAAATAAACCAAGCCAAATGCAATGTGGCTTTGCTTTGGACTGTATGGCTTGGGCAGAAGCTGTGTTGGGAGGAAACCTAGAGACATTTTTATTTGGAATGAACCCTCAAGACTTGTGTTAGTGGTGTTCTCTTTGTATATCACATCTAATGAAAGTGGCATGGGTCCTTACTTAGCCTCCTCACCTCATGGTGATTGTAATACAAGGGTTGTGAGATCACTGAGTGATGTAGCTTTAAGTTTTCTTGTGCTCTTCCCAGTCCTGCAGCCGCTCAGACCCAAGTAAACACACAGAGGCATATATTAATTATAAACTGGATAGCCTATGACTTAAGCTTCTTGCTAGCTTACTCTTATATCTTAAATTAAGCCATTTATATTAATCAGTGTTTTGCCACCTGTTCCGTGACTTTATCAATTTGCTGACATGTTGTTCCTTGGGTGGTAGGCTGGCGTATCTCTCTACCTTCCTCCTGTCTCTCTGCTTGGATTTCCTGCCTGCCTCTAAGCTGCCTTGCCATAGGCCAAAGGAACTTTACTAACTAATGGGAGCAACACATATTCACAGCTTACAGAAAGACATCCCACATAGCAGACTGAGCTCTGCCATTTCATTTCTAGAAATGATCTGCAAGTTGAGGAACTCATTGAGTAATAATGGATCTGTTCTCAGCATTTGTGAAATGCCATTTCCTCCAAGATGATAGGAATGAGTTGATTCTGGTTGTTGTGTGCCAGTGAGCTGACACAGAGGCCAGTAGTTATTGGCATGAATGAGGACAACAGAATTCTATCTCTTGAAGTTTCATTTGCTTTTGATTTTTGACTTTTAAAAAGTTTATTTTATTTTGCTTTGTGTGTGTGTGTGATGTATGTGCAGCTGTGTGTATAGGAATGCACACACATGCTCACATGCAGTGACCAGAGGATGTTGCTAGTGTCCTGTTCTGTTGTGTTTTACCTTATATCCTTGAAACACTGAGAAAGCCCCAGAAACCCTTCTGTCACCTCTCCCCACAGTATTTGTGTCACCAGATTAAAAAAGAGGGGGCATGTTAAGCTTTTTACATGGGTGCTGAGGATTCAAATTCAGGTACTCTTGATTGCAAAGAAAGGACTCTATGAGCCACAACTCTAGCTCTATATTTTGGCCTTTCTAATTATAAAATGGAGATTTTTGTATCTTCCTGCTGACTTGTGGGGGTGCTCAGCAAAGTCATGGCCCTCCTCTTTCCTGTAATTCTTTGCAAAGTTGGAACTCCATAAAGCTGTAGGGGGTGAGTGATCCTATGCCTGCAATGGGTCTGGTATAAAATAGAAACTATGGCATTAATGGTAGACACTGTATAAAGTAGTGAGGTGGAATTCCCAAGGTGATCATTGTATGCACTAATAATGTACATGCTAACTTTACATCTTCAGCTCCATGAAGGACAGCACTCTTCTCCATTGTTCTTCCTAATTCTTGACAGGCTTCTCCTTCCTAATTTTTGGTGACATATGGCCTGAACCTATATAGAAACTTTTTGGGTATTTTATTTCCCTTTTTGAGACAAGGTCTCATGTAGCCCCAGACTGGCCTCAAACTTACTATGTAGCTAAAGATGGTGTTGAACTTCTGATCCTCTGAAACTATCTCCCAGTGCTAAGAGGGCAGGTATATAACATGATGCCAAGTTTATACAGTGTGGGGAATGGAACCCACGGCTGTGCACAGATGAGCCTAACACTCTACCAACTGAGCCACACCTCTTTCCTTCCTTGTATAATTTTTGAAGTGAATATTTAATTGACAATGGTAGCTATATTTAAGACTTCCTTGTTATCATAATTTTGCATTAACATAGAGAAAGGAGTATTTTTATTATTTCCCTTGATGTCTGACTTACTCATTTTGAGATGTGTAAATATAAGTCATCGACTAGCTACAGAAGAGTCAGTCTCAAGTTACAGTGTATTTAAAAATATCCCTGCATCACGCTCAATCTTCTTTTAAAAATTTGAATATTTCATTTTAAGAAATAAGATCTTTTTGTTTTCCAAACTTGGAACTCTTAGGCTCAAACACTTCTGCTTCAGCCTCCTGAGTACCTAGGACTACTGGAGCATCCAGCCAGGCTTCTTTTATAAGGTTTGTGTTTGCATGTGAGGAGATGAATATGCATATGAAGGTGTGTGTAAGCATGCAAATGTGAAATAAAATGGAGGTCAGAGGTCAAACTCTAGTGTTGTTTCTTATGTGCTATGCAGGTAGTTTTTCAAGACAGGATCTCTCTCTGGGACCTGGAGTACATCATTTGGCTGGGCTGCCTGCCAGCAAGTCCTTACTTCCTACTTCTGCCTCCTCACATTGGGATTACAAACATGCACCACCACACCTGTAGTTTCAGCTTCTCTTTTAAAAAGAGCCACAGCTGCCCTTTCTTATGCTCCTGACATTGACGAGGAAGCATGCTTCCCAAGTATCCCCGGGTCCCTGGCAGGCAAAGACCCCATAACACATGGAGATCAGTACACAGGGTGAAGCAAAGTGCTCTCCACACCAGGAGGCCGAACAGCCATGCATGGTAGAGCACCAGGGGCTCAGCTCTGAACGCGCAGCATCTTCAAGAAGAGGAAATCCATTGTAGAGGCAAAGATGGCAAGGGCCTGTCTGTGTAGACTTACAGAAAACAAATATTTGGGAAGAAATTCATGTTTTAAGGTTTCTTTTCATTGGCTTTCTTGGGAGTCCTGTCTGAGCTGATAGGAGATGTCTTGGGAGAATGAGTTATGTTCTTCACGTAGGGATGAGGATGGTACGTGGCAACTTTCCAGATGAATGCCCTGATCTCAGACAATCAGTGGTAGGGATACAGCTTTTCTGGGTGTGTATTTTTCTTTGTCTTTTTTAAAAAATGTGGTAGATATACAACAGTTATAAATAATCCCTCAGGTGTGTGCAGATGTATATGTATATGAACAGATGTACAGATCAGAGAAGAATCTAAACTGTCAATCTTTAAGTGATGTCAACCTTGATTTTTTTTTTTTTTTTTTTTTTTTTTTGGTTTTTCGAGACAGGGTTTCTCTGTGTAGCTCTGCGCCTTTCCTGGAACTCACTTGGTAGACCAGGCTGGCCTCGAACTCACAGAGATCCGCCTGGCTCTGCCTCCCGAGTGCTGGGATTAAAGGCGTGCGCCACCACCGCCCGGCGTCAACCTTGATTTTTAAGGTAAGATCTCTCTCAGTGATCTGGGTAAACCGGCTACCCAGGGAGGTCCAGGAATTCCCTTATTTCTACCTCCCTGGTTCCAAGATTCCAAGTGAATGCCACAATTATCAACTAATGTTTAGGGTTTAAGGGATTGGGCTCAGCTACTCATACTTGCAAGGCAAATATTTTACTGACTGAGTTATCCACTAAGCCTTTGAATCTGTTTCTGTTGTTATTCATTTTGTTTGGTTTATTTGTTTTTCCTTAAATACCATCAGCACAAAAACAGTATCAAGGTGGCTTTCTTTAGGGTGACATAGTCTTCTTCCCTTAATGGTTTCTGTGTCTCAGAGAAGGCCATGTCTTTATCAGCTATTGTGATGTTAAACTCAGAGCTGTCAGCCTCCAAAGGTTCTTTATAGAAATGCATGAAGGGGCAAAAAATGATTCGTCAGACTGGGGTCTGCTCACTGGGTGAGCTGCAGAGTGATCTTCATGGACAGAGTACCTGTGGCTGCTTCTGGTAAGGGAAACTCCCTGGAAACACAAAGGTTAAGAAGACAAAAGGATGAAAATCAATCACAGAGATGGCATCTGGCAACAGCTGGGGTTTATTTTGAGGAGAGGGTTCTGGTACTGAGATTTTCAGCACCTGGGACAGGAAAGCAACACTGTGCTGTCTGCCATCGTTTAGTGGGCGTTATTTGTGTGTGCATGTTGCTGCATGTTCTTTGTGTACTGGTACAGGTATGTATGTGTGTGGAGGCAAGAAGATATGCACGTTTTGCCCCTCAAAACTGTCCACATTTATTTGTTGTTTTATTTTGAATCAGGGTCTCTCATTGTCCTAGAACTCACCAAATAGATTGGTCACAAAGCTCCAGGGATTTGCCTCCTTGTTGCTAGGATTGCAAACCCAGCCTTTCTGTTTGCTTGTTTATTTGTTTAATTTCAATTCTGGGAATCCAACTGGAGTCCTCATGCTTGCCAGGCAACATCTTGACAAGCAAGCCTCTACTGAATTCTTTACATCCCTCATCACAGTGATTCTGGCATAGTTTTGTTCATTTTAAAATAATGTTTCTCTAATTTGTGGAAAGGTAAACTGTAGTTAATTTTTTTTTTTATTTTAAAGCATTTCCACTTATTTTCATTTGTATATGTATATGTGTGTACCATGAGTACATAGGTATCCACACAGGTTAGAGAGGGTGTCTGATGCTCTGGAACTGGAGTTACAGTGACTTGTGAGCTGTGCATTGTGGATGCTAGGAATGGAACCCAGGACCTCTGCAGAGCAGCTCAGTGGCTGAGCCCTCCCTCCAGTTTCACCTGAGTCTCTCGGAAGGTACTTTTCAGAACAGTATTTTTAGTCTAATGTCGGTCACCTTGGGGATGATGATTTTCCAGTGGTAAGCCTAGGGACTGCCAATTGGTGTAGTCAGAGGAACACTGTCATTGAAGCTATGCCACCGACATTTGTCTCAGCCCATCATCAACTTAAGGTGTATTTGCTTTCATGCTACCAATAGGATGGACTTCATTTACATCTGGACTATTAAAAACAGTTTTTATTCTCTATGTTTGCACATTCACTTTCTTATTAAGATTTCTTACTATGATTTCATAGACTGATTTACTGAATTATAGAATGCCAAAATGTCCTGTATATCACACATGAGGCTCTACACTTGTATATAGTGAGTGCTGTGTGTAGTATATAGAGACTGCTGTGTACAGTATCATATATAGTAACTGCTGTGTGTAGTATAAAGTTACTGCTGTGTATCATATATAGTGACTGTTGTAAATAATATATAGTGACTGCTGTGTATAGTACATAGTTACTGCTGCTGCAGACTGACTTTAATAGCCGGTTTCAAAGAAGACAATGAAGTATAGATGAGGCAGATGAGAATTGGGTAGTGGTGAAGCTGGAAGAAGATAGTGGTCTTGGCCTTTCCAGTTCTCCAGAAGCCCCCTGGCAGGCATCCTGTCTTTGTCAGACATTGTTAAGAGCATAGCATCAGCACCAGAGCTCTAATACACTGTAGCCCAGGGGCCCAAAGAGCCTCTGACTCCTTCTTTGTGGTCTAATATTGCAACCTGACATTTTGCTGCGTCTTCCGAGTTCAGTCTGTGACCTGGGACATCGAAAGCTCTTCTTTCTCCAGTGTAATCCACTGACAGTCTTTTAACTGATTTTGTGATTCTCATTAGTTTTAGTACTATTTTTATTTTCTTTGTCAGAAGAAACCCAAGTCAAATTCTCAAAAGTCTACTGTACTAGGGTTTTGAAAAACTTAATTAAATGAATGGCTGCTAAATAAAATGTTGCACAAGCATTCACTTGGTTACTGGACTAATTGCAATCATGTGGTAAATACACTATCATCCAGAACATCACAAGGATGAAGAGACATAGGATTGAAACATTTTTAAATTATTTCTTCTATTTTTGAGATTATAATTACCTCATTGATCTTGTTTCTTTACTCCCTCCAAACCTTCCCTATGTCCTCTTTGCTCTCCTTTAAATTCATGGCCTCTTTTTAAATGAATTATTGTTACAAGCATATGTGTATATATATGTATATAGAGCAGAATAAGGACAATGATATACATACTAAGAATTGAAATTTTTTAAGGTCTTAAAATATGTACGGAGAAGCTATAGAGACAGTTTATTGGGTAAAGAGCTTACCATGTACTCATGAAAAAATTGAGTTCTAATTCCCAGTACCCACAACCAAGAGTCAGGTATTGTGGCATGCACTTATAACCCCAGTGCTTGGGAGGCAGAGACAGGTGGAACTCTGGGAATCACTGTCTAGACAAATTGCTAAGCTTCACGTTCTGTCTCAAAAACTAAGGTATACAAGTGGACAAGTTGGTTCAGAGGGTAATGTGCTTGCCAAGTCTCACAACCTGAGTTTGAGCCCCAGGACCCACAAGATGGAAGGAGAGAACCAAGCCCAGCAAGTTTTCTTCTGACTTCACATGTACTCCGTGGCATGTATACATCAAATTTAAAAGAGTGGTAGGCAGTGAAGAGAGTGACTGAGGAAGACACCTGATGTTAATCTCTGACTGACTACTATATGCACACAGGAACGGACACACACACACACACACACACACACACACACACACACACACACACACGGTTTCATATTTGTTTCCATAGTTTTACATAGGAATATAAATGGCAAAGCTGCAAAACTATAGCTCTGACCTTGGCACTTGAAAAGGTGAGGTCTAAATAAAACTATTTCGCTGTCTGAATACTATCATTATCTCTAATGAGAGAGAACATCACAAGGACGTTTCCAATTGTACCTTAGGTAATAAATTATCTGCCAGAACTATACTCACACTGTTTCTCTCAGATATGAAACCATGGGTCCATCTGCCCTGTCTGGTCACATTATCTATCTGCTCTGTTTGGGTAGAAATTTATCCTGAAGAACCCCGATGTTTCTACCATTGTCCTTTTCACTGGGGAGTGCAGTGCTTTGCATGAATTCCTGACAGTAACCCTTCCACAGCAGTGCTCACTTTTCTGGTTGCTGTTTTTAACACAGACACATTTTGCTGCCTCAAAAGCATCTTTGTGTGCATAAGAATTGAATCTCCTTCTTGATGAAGACATGTCATTCTCTCCTCTCTTAAGAGTTAATGTTGGGCTTGCCTAGCACCTGGCCATGGGACTAAGCCTCAGGAAGGTGGGTTCTTAAGCTCTGCTAAAGACGTAAAAGGAAGAATTGTTTCTTTATTTGGGTAATGTTCTTGTTCTTAGAATTCCTGCTCCCTAGTATAGTTGCTATTAGCTGCAATGAGGTTTGTGTGGATCTCTGGGCATTTTTGAATTCTGACTAAGAAAGTTTTCCTTTCTCTTCTCTTTTGCCTTTCTCTACTGGATGTTGGTCAGAGTCTAAGAATGTGTTCCCTGGTGCTCAGGCTTTCTCATTCCTTCTCCGAAGCTCCCCTTCCTACCATGTGGCCACCTGCCATCATGTGGCTAAGCTCCATGTCTGCTTAACTCAAACAGAATGGCTTTTTTTCCTTTATCTTTTTCATTCTCCTTCTCTGAACAGCTACTGAGATTTTTAAGTATTGCCTGCCTTGGGGATTTCCTTTTAAATTTTTTTCTAAACATAATATTTTTATTGATTAGTTGGGAATTTCATAGAAATTCATTGAGCTTCCAATTAAACCAATTCTTAAATCATTCTATTAAGGAGGCTAAGAACCCCTAGAAGAAATCTTGATTTCCCTGGTATCATTTAGTGACCACAAAGAGATTCCTCCAAAATTCCAGTAATATTATATGTGTGCCTATTCATGGGAGTGCTTGTATATGCAATCACATGTGCATAAGGAGGTCAGAAATCAATGCTCTCCACATTACTTTTTGAGACAAGGTCTCACTGAAACTGGAGCTCTTCAGTTCATCTGGGATTATAGGCACATGCTGTCACACACAGCTTTTTACATGGGTTCTGGCCATCAAGCTCAGGTCCGCATACCTGTATGGCAAGCACTCTACTGATAGCCATCTCCAAAGTCTACCAACAGCTGCCTTTTCATGTTCTTTTAGGCACTCAGTTTCTCCACAGCAGAATATGTTGTAATTCTCCCATATGTCTTTTCCTGTGCTAATCTAGAATATTCAGAGAACACAGAAGGTCATATCTTGTGCACTGGTTGGAAGAAATCTCTTTGGTTTAAGTTCTACTGGTGTTGCAGAGGCAGAGATTTCCAGAGTCTATTGGCTTTCTTCAATTCAGTTTTTAGCAACTATGGGAACTTTTAACTAATAGTCATTAATTGTGTATGTTTAAGTCTGTATGTGTGCGTTCATGTGTACACATGTGTATGCATGTAGAAGCCAGAGGACAACCTTAACGTTTTCCTCAGTCACCATCCACCTTGTCTTTGGAGACACTTGCATGGAACTCATTAGATAGGCTTGGCTGGGTGGTCTGGATCCAAAGTTCTTCCTGTCTACCATCCCCATGCTCAATTTACAGGCATGTGTCACCAGCCCTGGTTTTCTCCTGAATTCTGAGGAGTTGAACTCTCATCCTTGTGCTGACACAGTAAACACTTTGCATGCAAAGCTACCTGCCCAGCTGAGTGGGTGATTTAGAAACAGAGAAAAATCCATGTACTCCAGGGATTTGTGGTCTAATGGGAGTCCAAAGGATGGACTGAAGGATTAGCATGTACAATGATGGGGCAGTAAGGGTGTCTGCTAACATTTACTGAGGAAGTAAATGGTTTCCTAGAAGGAACCTTGAACTTCAGCCTGTATCAGTGCAATGGCTGTCCATCTATTTGTTTGATTAATAAAGGATTTTGTTCTGTAGCCTGGCTCTGCCACATATTCATGGATATCCCCCTGCCTTAGTTGCTGGTGTGTCATCATATGCCACGTTTCCCAAGTTGTTTTAATTAACAAAAATATTATTTTCAGAAATAGTAAATAGCATCATTTTCTTTGGAGTTATTTGCACTTCTTTTTCCAACTGCCCTTCTACATTTCAACCTTCCTTTCAATAGATTATTGTGCTGCATCTTCATTTTTAACTAAGGAGAAATTAGAAATGTTGTTAGATGTAAGGTAGAATCCAATCAGGCTCCACTTATCTGCAGTGTCAGAGCCAATGAAAAAGCATTTTAAGGATAGCAGTTCTGGGAATCTGTAACAAGTGGTCCCAGGAAAGAAAAACTAACATCCCAAAGCAAAGCTATCCTTAGCATTGACTCTGTGATATCTGATTCTACAGGAGAGTCAGACTGCATGTCTGTGAGTCTATAAACTCCCCAATTGTTCAGATTCCAAAAGGATGTCAAGTACCATTGTTACTTCCCCCAAGAACCTCAGGTTAGAGACATCAGTTAATTAAATGTGACCCTTCCCAGTAGTTCCCAGTGTCTGAGTCACATGCTAGCAGGCTCCTTCCTCATTTTCTCACAGTATAAGACACCTACCTCTTTTTACCACAAAGGTCTTAAAGTGGACAACTTTGCTGCTCTGGGCAATCTGAACTCCTTCCCTTTCACTTTGGGCTCCATCACGTTACCTATTGCATTAAATAAATCTTGTGTCCTCAAGGACAGTATGCCTCTGTGTCCTCTATCAAATTTTAGACTTTATATTAAAGTTTTATAATATCAATATTGGTTTTCCCATTTGACATCATCATATTTTTACACTAATTTATTTACCTTTTTCTTTTTTCATTCATTTTATTTTAAGTGTGTTTAACAATTTAATTTTCTTATATCTGAATTTGGATCATTGCTAGGATTTTTGCAACTTCTAGTTTTTCTAGTTTATAAATAAACTGAGTCTTCTTTTCCACAAGAATATTCATGCATCTCACTATTTAATATCGAAGTTACCTTCTTCCCTATGGGTTCCTAGTCATCTGAGAAACACTAAATAAGGATTCAGAGAAGGAGCCAGATGCAGTTGAACCTGATGTTGACTCAGTTCATGGCGACTTCATCAGAAACACCAATTCTGTGAAGTATCTCAGTATAGGCACACTTATTCCTTCTCTCTCCTTAGCATATTTTAAGGTTCACTCAGTCCCAAGGTTATGTGATTGACCTGGCCCAACTAGTGTTAAGTTCCATCCAGGCCAAATGTTCTATTCTCCTTTTGTGTTTGTTTGGTTTGGTTTGGTTTTTTGAAAGAGAGTCTTATTGTATAGCATCAGCTGGCCTTGGGTTCCCCATGTAGAACAGGCTGGCCACAAGCTTACAGAGCTCTGAGTATTTCTCTAAATGAGCCTTGATTACTGCTCTAATACCCCCTCTGAAGAGGAGCTGGCATCTCTGGCCTCTGGCAAAAATGAGGCTACAAAGAGGCAAAGAGACATATCTGGCTTTTAGCCAAAGAAGAAATGGGCTCTTTTTCTTTGGGGTCCTTTTACTTTAAATGTCTTAGCTAATTTTTACCTCATGTATTACTCACCTGTGTCAGAATATTCAACAAAATGTACAGTCTGCAAGACTGTGCCCTGTGCTCTGTCCTATAAGTATAGGACATCTTTGTGCATTCCCAGTCTTGTGTCACATGTCTTCTGCGGCATGCTAAATTAAACTTATGCAGAAAAAGGAATGCTGGAAATATAAGGCATGCTTGACCTAATTTGACACAACTCAACTAAAGTTTCAGCAATGCTTTAAACTCATAATGGCAAAAAAAAAATTAAATACCCACTCAGTAAAACAAAGACAACAACAATATTTAAAAAGGCTGGGTGGTGGTGGTGCACGCCTTTAATTCCAGCACTCTGGAGTCAGACAGAGGAGGGTGGATCTCTCTTAGTTTAAGGCCAGCCTAGTCTACAGAGCAAGTTCCAGGACAGTCAGGGCTATAGAGAAAAGCTGTCTTGAAAAACAAAATAACAACCAATAAACCAAACAAATAAAAATCAAGATGGTAAAACAAAACAAAAAAAAGCAAGCACAGGCAATAAGAGCAGGAAAAGGTTGAAGGGTTTAGAGTGCATAGATGAAAGCAAGAGAGAAAGTAGCAGATCTGCAGAGGTAAATCCTTATATTGAAGTCGCAGAACCTGAAGCTATAGAGAGAGTTCAGTGGGTAATAGTGCATTTGCCATAAAGGACTGAATTAAAACCTCTAGGACCCACATAATAGCCAGAGAGTGTTTCTACTCTGGACTGTCACAGGCCAGTAAGCCTGTGGCTTATGCAGTGGAAAAACAAGGGACCCTGGATCAACCAAGGACAGAAATGAGAACAGACACCTGAGTTGGTCCTCTGACCTCCATATGCAAACCTCAGAATACTGTGCTGGCTAGGATTTGTCAGCTGGAACTAGGCTAGAGTCATCTGAGAGGAGGGAACTTCTTGTGAGAATGCCTCCTTAGGAATACTCTATAAGCAATCCTGTAGGGCATTTTCTTGAAAAATATTCGACATGGGCAGCTCATTGTAGGTAGTGCTATCTAATGGCAGATGGTACTGAATGGTATAATACAGCAGCCAGGACAAAACATGAGGAGCGAGCCAGTAAGCAATATTTCTTCATGGCCTCTGTATCAGTTTTTGACTCCAGGTTCCTGCCTTAAGATCCCGCCTTAACTTCCCTGGATTGTGAACTACGAGCACAAGATGAAATAAACCCTTTCCTTCCAAAGTTGCTTTTGGTCGTGGTGTTTTATCACAGCAACAGAAATCTTAACTAAGCCATGGAGCACACTGGTGTGAAAAATGCAGACAGACAGACAGAAACACACACACACACACACACACACACACACACACACACACACATACACACAAACACAAGTATAACCTAAGAGACAACGAATTTACATTGTAAAATTATCCCAAACCTATAGAAACTGAAAGTGGCATCCAATTCTACAAGTGGAGTTGAAGATGTGAGTTTTATGAAAAACATAGCTTTGTCTGAAAACATAAAAGTAGATCGCCAGCCCCTCCTCAACCACTGTGAAGCTTTGCTCACCTTCTTCATGCCATGCAATAGAGGCTCCTAAGATCTCTCAGGTAGGATTTTTCCATCAGATTCTCTCCTGAGGAGGCCAGTGGCTTCTACCTCAGGGAGCAATCCAGAAGCTTCAAATATGGTTTCCACTGCTTTAGGAATCTAATTAGGAATCTAATCTTGGCTCCTCCACCAACTGCCTTGTTTTCTCCTCCAATATGGCATGTATCCAGTTTAACTGTGAGCCAGAGATAGCTCCTTTAGATTGTTTTGGTCAGGTGTTTTGTAACAGCAATGAGAAAATTAACTAAGACAAGCATGAGTATCTGAATACCAGGAAGTGTCCATCCTGGGAATAACCTTAGGAGTGGCCAGAAAAGGTAAAGTCACTTTCCCAAAGTAACACAGGTACTAGTTGTGGCCATACTGCAAACAGTTACCCAGTTCATCTCTAGAGTTCATGTTCTTTGTGAAATATTTACAATTTTATTGTGTTGGTGTGTGCGCGCATGTGTGTATGTGTATGTGTGCACACACATATGCACTTATATGACTGTATTTATGCGATTGAGTGTGTACTACAGAATAAATGTGGAGGGTAGAGGAGAACGTGCAGCAGCTTGTTCTCTTCTTCCACCATGTAAGTACCAGGGGCCAGACTCATGTCATCGGGCTTAGCAGCAAATGCTACCACTCACTGGTTCAGAGTTCTCAGCAGTCAGGCAAATGCACACATGCTGACTGGATGCTGTTTTTCTTTCATGCTCATGAGAAAACAACAGTGGCAACGTCTTCATGGGTTTGTCCTCCTATGACTGTAGGTGTGTTTGGAGATGGCTATTCATACTAGTTGACATTCACATGTGTGGATGCACACCAAAGTGCATGACATAGATTCAGAAGATCGTATTCTTCAGGCCAGCACTTTACCAATGGAGATATCAGGTGTTAGGAAGAGTATATGAGGCATTTTGTGTCCAGTGTGTAGGGCACATACCATGACACTCTTATTTACCTCTGATTCAGAAAGTGTACATGAATACCAGAGAGAGTTATATGAATATAAGTATAACCTTGAATTCACTCTAAAGTATAAAGAATTCCAACTCTCTCAGGCTTTAGAACTTGACTGGTAATGAATTATTTGAGGCACCCCTCACAGTTGATCATGACGAACGGTAGCTTCATATTCCTGGGATGGGACATTAGTCACAGGGGCAGAAGTCAGCTAGGGTGACAAGCTTGTACTCTATCTTGAATGATGTTAGGATCCATTGAAGTGTTTTAAGCATGGTTAGGTGACATAATTCAATGCACACATGCTTCTCAGAAACACAGAATTTTGTGTGAAGTATTAAATACAAATTCTTATGCCTAAGATGGTTAATGTATCTTTTAAGCCATCACCTTTGCATTCTTCCAAATCTGTTAGCATTGGTTTAATGAGATTAATATTTATCAAGTCTATAGCTCTGTTAAAGCTCCAAATTAAGTGACCCCTGTGACCTCTTCCTGTTCCTGTATGAGCATGCAAGAACAGTGCCTTCCCTGGCTTATGAGCATGAGGACACAGGCTGATGGTCTTATTTATGTCTCTGTCCTTTGGTGAAACCATGCTTGTTGACATACATCTATAAATTAGACAGCAATTGTTAGGTGAAGATGGATTGAACCGAATACAATATTTTATCAGTAACTTCCTAAACTTGGCATATATAAATGTAAGAGAATGTCCCTTTTGGCTGGAGGATATCTCAGTTGGTACAGTGCTTGCTTTGCAAGCATGAGGACCTGATATGATCCCCAGAACATGTAAAAGCAGGCATGGTATGCACATTTGTAATGCTCATGTTGAGGTGTTGATAGGCAGATTCTTAAGGCTCACTAGCCAGGCATCCTAGCCAAATAGGCAAGGGGAAAACGAAGTGGTTACTAGTTAGAAACAACCCCTGAAGTTGACTATTGGCATCACACAAACACACAAATGCATGTACACACACACACACACACACACACACACACACACACACACACATCCCCAAGACAGTGTCCTCATATTTTATTGCTAAAAAGACATAACAGCATATGTGTATTTCAAATTCACTAGCAAAATATATGTTGAACCATGATGCTGCTTAGAGAAGCTGCTAGATGCTGTGATGCAATGTCCCATGACACACAGCCATGATTCTTAGAGGTCTTTTAGCACGTTCTAGAAGGTAGACCACTGTGCTGATGGTCCTAGCTTCGTCCATTGTAGAGACATAGGGGCAGCATGTAAATCAGCCAACACCAGGGACAGACAGGAGGGGCGATTTTAGGATAGCTGTACCCCTGAGATGGGCTTAGAAGAATGAATGAATAAATTATAAAAGTAATGATGTGTGATGGCTATCTTTAACTGTCAACATGACACAACCTGAATACCCTGAGAAGAGAGTTTCAAGGAGGGGTTGTCTATACTGAGCTGGTCTGAGGACATGTTTGTAGGCTTATCTTAATTGGTGTGGAAAGATATAGTCCACTGTGGATGACACCATTATCTAGACAGGGAATCCTTGTTTTAGTTAGGTTTCTATTGCTATCATAAAGGCATAAGGAAAGAGCTTATTTCAGGTTATAGTCACAATTTGTCATGAAGGGGAGTCAGGGAAGGAACTCAAGACAGGAACCTGGAAGCAGGAATTGAAGGAAGGCAATGGAGTCATACTGCTTACTGTCTTGCTAACATGGCTTGCTCATCCTGCTTTCTTATGCTACACAGGACAATAGTCTGAAGGGTGGCATTGCCTCCACTGAGCTACACCCTTCCTCATGAATCATTTTCTCCTTTGAGGTTCTGTTTTCCAAAATGACTCCAACTGTGTCCAGTTGACAACAGCCCAAGAAGCATAGTTTCTGAACTATTTGAATGGAGAAGTTAAGCCTTGTGAAAACACGCCAGCAATTAGACAAATGTGAATTTGTTTCTCTGTGTCCTTAGCTGTGAATGTGATATGACTAGCTCCTTCAAGTTCCAGCAACTGTGATTTCCCCACAGTGATAGATGGCAACTTAAAACTGTGAGGAAAAATAAGCCCTTTCTCCCTTATGTTGATTTCTTGTCCAGGTATTTTAACACAGCAACAGAAATGAAACTAAAATGGGCATAAGTTCATGAAGTACCAGAACACTGGGCTGTAAAGGCTTTGGGGCTGTACAGGAAGGGAATGGAAGAAGCATGAGGAGGAGGCTTAAGTATGAGTTACTGACCCCTGCAGAGGGATATTCAGAGCCAAGTAAAGTTTGCCTTTCTGTCTTTCCAGCCATCTATGAGCAATCCTGTGAGGTGTACAGACACCGAGGAAACAAAGCTGGCTTCTTCTATGTTGATTCTGATGGCAGCGGGCCGCTGGGACCTCTCCAGGTGTACTGCAATATCACTGGTAAGGGCCATGATTTCCAAGCATGCTTAGTCTGCGCAACTGCTCATGAGATGGAAGGGAGTTTCTAGAAAGGGACACCTGAGTGAATAAAATCTTACAGAACTAGCTTCAGTGGGAGAAGGATGCTACCTTCACAAATATTAGGAATTAGCTTAGTTATTTTCAAGAAAAGGGTAGAGGGAGCTGGGTAATGGTTGTGACACTATTCTCTGAAACAAGGATGAATCACCCACTGTTCTCTGTGGGGCTTGCCAAGGTCATCTTCTCTGTTAAAACTCAACAACAATAAGAAAAGGAGATAAGAACAAAATAAATAAACAAACAAGAAACAAAACATAAAAGTTAGTGGGAAGTCCTGATTCACAAAGGGGAAAATTCGTTCATAGCTGGTTCTCTGGACTGTGCCTCTGGGTGAGTCTTACCTTCTTGAGCTTCAATAGTTCATCCATGAAATGGATTACACCAAGAAGCTGTAAGGATAGTAGATAATCAGGTGTGTTGGAGCAGCAAGTAAATACCTGAAAAACAGCCCTCACCTCAAAAGGAGAAAGAGATGGTTTATTCAAGAACCAAACAGAAGTGACAGACAGTGGCCTGAGAACATAGATATAGGTTACCACAAATTTCATGTTCCATCATGCTAACAGTTTCATGATAATTTTTTATAAATCAAGATATTTCTATATATGCTAGTCAAACATCAGGTGGGAAGATTTCAGGAAAGCTGAACATCTCTGCTCTGAGCCTCACATGCTATCTGATGACTTTCGTAGACTTTAGGTTCATGAAATATAGGGGCCACTACAAATATTTCAAGAGTACTTGCCAGACAGTCACAGGAATGTTGTGTTATACACAGAGCTGGGCAATAAGTTACTGTTCAGTAGGCCAAGATTTCTCAAGGTAAATGAACACTGGATCTGCAACATTTTGACTTGTCCCCAATCACTGAAATTCCAATCAATTAGCTTTGTATAACATTCAATATAGGTATAGCCTCTTTTTCTGGGAATTGTAGTTCCCTTGTGAATCACCGTCATCATCATCATCTTCATCTTCATCAGAGAGAATGTTTTCTATGGAGTATCCTGAGAGCATCTAACTTCTTTATAAATAATTACATAGGTTTAGAAATGGCATCTGAGTTTGAGCAGGTAAATGCCCTTGGTGCCAAGTCCAGTGATCTGAGGTCAATCCCTGGACCCCACATTAGGAGGAGAGAACTGACTCCAACAAGATTCCTACATGTTGTCCTCTGATTTCCACAGATTCACACTGGTACACATGTGCCCTCCCTACAAGTAAAATACTTGTTTTAAAGTGGCATTTCATGGTTAGTTTATTCTGTAATACAATTCCACCTTCCCTAACATTGATGTGGTAGGTTTTTAAGCATTTAGCTTTGCCAGTAGTCCTTCTGAGAGAGAGTGCCCCCCCTCTCCTCTCTCTCTCTCTCTCTCTCTCTCTCTCTCTCTCTCTCTCTCTCTCTCTCTCTCTCTCACACACACACACACACACACACACACACACATACACACAGTTTATTTCAAGCCCTGGTCCTCAGAGATGCCAGATGCACCCTGTAATGAAGCAACAGAGTCAGGCCTCTCGTATGTCATGGAGTATTTGTGCTCTAGGCTCCTTTCCAGTGGGGCAGCCCACTTATAGAGCTCTTTCTAGACAGATAGAGCCCAAGGCACTAAGGATATGCAAGGAATGACACCATGGCTGGTCATGTGACAGTCAGCTTAGGGACGCAGCCATGTGATGCTGTAGGCAGAATGACACCATGGCTGGTCATGTGACAGTCAGCTCAGGGACGCAGCCATGCAATGCTGTAGGCAGAATGCAGTGGAGCCACAGCAGAGAGTGGTGACACAGACTGTTCAGCCATTTTCCCACCTGAGTACCATGAACCGGACACTGGCCGAAGAGAGTGCTGGGTAGGCCGTGCTGTTGTTGTGGCCTTTCTTGTGTGTTGGTGTGTTTCCCCAGTACTTCATCTAGTGAAGAGTGGCTGTCTGTTAGCTACGTTGTAGTTGCCCTGGAGCAGGAATAGCAGTTGTGCTCTTTGCTGCTCTTGGTTGTGGTGACCTAGTTCTACTCAACAACTTAGTCTAGGACTGGGTTTGACAATGTGTCCTGGTTCTTTTCAAAACTTAACTCACACATAGCTTCTTAGTGAAAAAAAATATATGCAGAATTTTAGACTAGCCTCAGAAATTCTAATTCACTAAATGTACTTTTTCTAAGATTTCTAAGGTTTTTAGATGCAAATTCTCCTGATAATTGCTTTCCAAAAAGAGGTGTTTTGGCTACAAGAGAAAGTGAAGGAGACAAATGCTTACTGCTGAGTAACAGGTGTCACATGTATCCAGGAGTTGGATGGTTGCCAACAACTGAGAGCAGATATTTTAGGGAGTTTAACTGGAGCTTACACATATCATCTCTGTTAATTCCACCAGAAAAATCTAAGCAAACAGCTTTTTAAAAAATCTCCATCTTGTATGGAAGAAAGAGAATTTCAGAATTTCATGACTTGCTGCAGGTAATAAACCAAGCAGCTATCCACCCAGCTGGGACCATGAATGCCCTCTGGCCCAGTCATAATCCATATCCCTGAAACATTAACTGGAATTCTGTATTGCATATATCTTTACCTTAATCAACATTTTGATTTTTGTTATAAAATTAATAAATGCTTATTGTTGAAAGTCTGAAGAATGGAGAAATCTACAAAGAAATACTAAAACAAATCATAATCTAAAATCAAGATATTAAGTTACTAAATTCTTAGAAATGTAAAGATTTTTTTCTATAAATGGATTGTGCATTTAAACACAATATACATCTGAATCACATGTTTTTATTTTAGTGTCCACAGTTAAGCTTTTTCCTGTTACATTAAAACATACTTTGAAATTAAAATGTATATATTACAATAGCATACAAAATTAAACTTTCCAAAGTAACATACATATAAGAACTTAGAAGGCTTTATTCATTCAGAACTGTGCTTTTGAACCCTGCCTCTTGGGATTTATTGTTTGATAGTTTATCAACTGATGGCTAAAGGTGTAGTTGATCTTATGACTTGCTGATTTGGTGCTGTAGTCATGGAGGAACTAGATCTTGGGACCTGTGTCTTGATGATCCTGGAGAAATCAGGATTCCCCTCTTGGGGCTCCTAATTTAATTAATTAAAGAATTTAAGAATAAAGTCAAAGGAAATCACTAGGAGAGTTTTATTATAGCTGGAAAGAAAAAAAAAAAACCACTCAGGACAGATCAAAGTTGTACATCTCAGCAGCTGCCCAGAGAAGGAGAATGGAGAAGAAAATAAACAAATGTGCTTCTTGAATTAAGGAAGCATGGGGATAAGCCATGTCATGGCAGAAAGCCATATGGGAGGAGGAGAAATTCAGAGAATGGGTGAGGACAGCCCAGTGGACCAGAAGAAGCATATGTGACATCTGGTCAGCATCTCATAGAAAGAGACAGGAGAAAAGAAAGAAAATCTGGGTCTTTGGTGGAAATACTCAGCTGAGTGTCATGACTGCTTGTCTTGTAGGGACTAAGCTAGAGCATGGGAACTGTTGGAAGGAAAATCACAGTATTTCTGTATCGGGATAATTATTTCGGCTTCCTCTGTAGTTCAGCTTAAGGTGAACCTCCCTTCTTCCTGGTGGTGCCTGGGCTCTGTGATTGACCCAGCTTGTCGAAATTTTGGGCTCCCTGAGGCCAGTGATTCTACTCTCTTGACTAGAAGCTTTTCCATGATGGGCCTTTACTGCTGTCCTGACGCTGAGTTGATAGTTTAGATGGTCATAGATAAGAATTTCTGTAATGATGAGCAAGGATGAGCCTTTATTTTGGGAATCTTAAATCTTCCATGTTGTTAAATAGGAGTGGAATTTGATGCTGTGAAACATGTAACAAAGCCACCCAGAAAGTGTGACCTGACCTGAACACCAGGGTTTATGATGACTGTCTTCACAAATGCCCATAAGCTGAGACAGGAATCAAATTTTTAAGCCTTTTTTCCCTTAAAGATCTGACAAACTGGGAAGCCAGAGAACTATTTCTCAGATCTCCTTTCCTATCCCATTCCCAGCTACCAAACTTTATAGAGAATTAAAACAGATGCAGCCAATCATGCCAAAGTTTAATCTGGGTCCTCTAGGTTGGTGGTCAGTCTTGTCACTGAGATTTTCTACGGCTGTACCTCTAATCACTATCATGTTTCTCTGTATATGGTTATTGTTCTCATGCTCCCAAGGTTCCATCTAGGTTTAAATGTAACTGTAACTCTGAACAAAAAATTATGAATGTGTACATGTTGAGCTATTTATAAACCATCAATAGTGTATACAACCTGCACATAAAAAGTTGTTCACAATGTGCAATTGTAGATTCATTTCTAAGATATGAAACATAAATGTACTCTTATTATATGAGGGAATTTTCATATTTTGTCAGATTTTCTGGTTTCCTGGTGAGCTTAGTTTGGGAAGCTAGGGTCTCAGAAAACTCAACTACCTGAAAAGCTATCCAGAGTTAATAGATTTCAGATTTTTGTCTCAAGAATTCAAAGAAATCTAAGGACCCTAGATGGTAGATTTTAAAGAAAAATTTATTATAGATCTGCAAATGGGTGATTGAGAGAGAGAGGGAGGGAAAAAGAGAGAGAGAGAGAGAGAAAGACAGACAGAGACAGACAGAGACAGAGAGTCAGAGAGACACAGAGAGAAAGTAGACATTCTGCATGGTAAGAATATGTTTCCAGGGAGGTACTAGGATGGGACATTCTAAAGGACACACAGCAGAAACACATGTTCTGAAGGTAGAGTTTCGGCCTTCTGAAGTCAAAAGGTCACCCATCAGACACTTGTGCATTTGGTTTCATTGAATCTAGAAGAGACAAAGCTGGACTGTGCATTCCTAAAGTATAATATAGACAACTGTTGCCTTTGTGACTCATGTGTCAGCATACGTTACCTATAGAGCAAAGTTTTCATGAATCTGGCAATGTACTGCCTAGTCATATGGCATATTTAGTCAAACATT
Organism: Peromyscus leucopus; assembly: GCF_004664715.2. Lineage (NCBI taxonomy): Eukaryota > Metazoa > Chordata > Mammalia > Rodentia > Cricetidae > Peromyscus > Peromyscus leucopus. Next base: position 72,403,215 of record NC_051076.1, on the reverse strand, counting down.
ACTTTGGGTGCTCTCTGTGAATGTATTTTTCTTTTAATATGGCTAACATTTTAACAAGGCGAACTCAAAGATGAATGTCCTCGATAATATGGAGGGACCTCATGCAACTGAGTGATGGACAGAAAAATATAATGACATCACTCCTTAAGAAGGAATTGACAGCATGTGTTATAGACTTGAACTGCAGAAAAAACAGTTTCTAGCCTTCTACCCTGCCAACCTATCCTGAAGGTTTTAATCATAGTAAGCCTTCATATTCTGTTTCCTAACCTCTCCATACCTGCCACACACACAGACACACACACACACACAGACACACACACACACACAGACACACACACACACACACACACACACACAGAGAGAGAGAGAGAGAGAGAGAGAGAGAGAGAGAGAGAGAGAGAGAGCTCACTTAGTAGACTGAGTACCTTAGTGAGTAACCTGAGGCTGGGATGAGTGTCTCGATCCTGTATTATCCTCTCATTTTGTGTAGCTATTCACTGACACTTATCACACTTTAAGAAAATGATCATTATTTACTGATGTATTCCTATTAATCTGTAAATTACTCACTAAAATATATGAGGCAGGTTGAGAGGTATATGGCTCAGTGGATAAATTACTTGCCAGTAGTTACATGGTGAAAAAAAAAAAAAAAAAAAAACACCATGACCAAAACAATTTATGTAAGAACGAGTTTATTTGGCCTTGCACTTCCAGAGGATTGTAGTTTATGATGGTGGAGCACAGACATGGTGGGTAGCAGCAAGAAGCTATGGACTCACACCTTGAGTCACAGGCAGGAAACAGAGAACAAACTGGGAATGGAGTATGGAACTTCAAAGCCTGCTTCCAATGATGGAATTCCTTCATCAAGGCCACACCTTCTAAACCTGTTCAAATAGTACCACAGCTGGGAGCCAGGGATTTGATTTCCAGAGCCTGTGGAGGACAAAGGACATTCTCATCAAATCACCACACCACAGAAGCAAGAGAGACCTAAATTCAGATTAAGAACATACATATGGGGACGGTATCATACACCTGGAATCCCAGGACCGAGTGGGGATTACATTGCTGCGACAATGGTGATGGAACACTAAGTGGGAGGGGCTTAATGAGCACACTTGGAAACTACCCATGAGAGAGATTAGGGAGTTCCCATGGAACCCTGGTTAAGTCTCACAAGATTGTTGTTATGAAAGTACAGACTGACCTCTCTTAGTCTCTTTGGATTCCTGATTCAGCACATAATCTCCCTTCCTCCTTCACCTTTGCCAGAGTGGGCACTCAGTTGTTTGATGTTCAGCCTCCAAACCTGTGATGTAAATAAAGCTCTTCACAGACCACCCTCAGGCGTCTTGTTTAAACAATGGAAAATAGACTAATGCAGAGTGTGGCAAATCCTTAGGTCTACTTCTACACCTTTTTTGATGATTCCAGTGTACTGAATGTAATGAAACCACTGCCGAGTTCAAGCACCATTTCTCCCTTTCTCCTTTATTCTATTTTACCTTATTTAATGTATGGTAGACTAAAGCCCTTTCTCATTAAATCTGTAACAGTTTGGAGCTGTGGAACTGTAGACAAAATTATCAACTGTCTTATTAAATAAGAAACACAGAGACAAATACAGAGTTAAAGCCTAAGAGATCAGAGCACTAGCAAAGAGCCAAGACTACCTTTAGCTTACCACTCACTGCCATCCTTCCCCTGAGAGAGAGCTTCTCCCTGTGTGACTTGTCTTTTATTGCTTTCCTGTTCTGTCTTCTCATTGGCTCTAAGCCCAGCCACATGACTTCCTTGTCACTGCCTATCTATACAGACCTCCTGGTCTCTATGGTTAGTACTGGGATTAAAGACTTGGGTCACCATATTTGGCTGTGTCCTTGACCACACAGAGACTTTCAGCACAAATAAAATATCACCATATGGAACAGCCTCAGTATTCAGGGTTTTTTTTGTTTTTTTTTTTTTTTTTACTTATTTAAATTTTTTTTCTTTTCAGTCTTAACTGAAATCTTGGGATTTGCAACTTGTGCTCTAAGTCCAGAAGTAAAACATGCTCTTCTGTTCCCCTTTCCTTCCTGTACTTTCTTTACTGCCAAGCCTTTCCAGTGCCTTTCATCTTCAAACATAGGAGAGGAATATGTTTTGAAGTTGAATTTAAACTGGAGTTTAAATTCAAATGCTTGGACATCATAGTCATGCAACTTTGGACAAGTTATCTAATCACTACAGATTTGGTTTCCTTATCAGTAAAATAACAATGATAAAAGTGGTTGTCTTTCAAGATTAATGTGAAAAATCTCAGTATATATGCTGAAATAGTTATTTCTCTCACTACTATAACATAATACCAGACAAACAACTTAAGGAAGAAAGGGTGTGTTTGGCTCTAGATCCTGACAGGTTGGCAGTTAGTATTAACCCTTGTACACATGAATCCCAATTCTTCTAAGACAGGCAGTCTTGAAACAGTGATGTGATGTTATGTAGTGACTGAAGAATCAACCCTCACTGATGCTCACAGTTTTTCCCATGTCTGAGAGCTATATATCCATCCTCACCTTAAGAGATAAAACAGTAAAGTCTTCACCTCTTCTAAATGGCCAAGGTATTTCTAAGACTCTAGGAGTCTGGAGAGAAGTTTTCTGGAAAAAAAAAATTCTAATGAGGATGAATCATAATTAGAGGAGTGAGAATCTCTGACGATATTTCCTTAGAGCTCAAATTGTAGTCAATTTGTGTACTTTTAAACCATTTTCCTAAGGTCTCAGTTTATAGTCAGTTTTGTGCTTTTTTAATGGTAATGGACACTTGGCTAGCTATTAAAATATATTTATCTCCCAGCTGCACAATTTTTCTGTTGTTTAGTAAATTCCATATTTATGTGCAAAACTGTTTGTACAGAGTCACTTACAAACACATTCCCTTTCTATCTCAATAGAGCCAATGCCGGTTTCACACATGTATATAATATACAGGCATTGCGGGGAGTTTACAGAAAATGTTCAGGCAAATCTCTAGGCAAAACTTGTTTTTCATTCTCAAATCGTTCCTAATCCATTTCCAAGCCCCCTCTATAGTCTCCCAGTCTCACACCCTGGCTATTATGATGCTCCAGTTCTCTCTGCTTTGGCAGCAGCCTCTGTTGTCATTAAAACTCATCAAAGCGTGCATAATGGAGCAGGTAGAGGATTGTGATTGAGGTCTCTTCAATGTTTCTAGCCGTAATTGTGAAGAGTGATTGTGGGTAATAGATTATCATCCTGACTATTGAAAGCAAGAAAGAACTGTGTCCACACAGTTTGGCCTCGGTTGTTAGCCTTGCTTCCTAAAGTTAGGGCAGTGGCTGTGATTTACTCCTTGAGTACATACCTGTCTGTCAGTACAAGGTGAATGAAAGTCATTGAGAATATAAGAAGGAAAGACACTTATGGGCATTTTTTTCTCCACTCCCCACACTGAGTGAGTGCTGCAAGCACTGGACATACACATTAAAGAACAAAGTAAGTAGAACTCAGGGGTTTGTGTCATGGTATTTGTAATGCATTTTGTGCTGGCTTCTTCATACTGACTTCATCCCCAAGAAATATACTTGCAACATACACACAGACACACACTCATGGATGTATTCTGTCACACTCAAGCATACATATTCTTATGAGGACACAATGCAAACATGGAAATACAGATATATAGGCACACACACATATACACACAAATGTGTGAGGGCACACACAACAGAAAGAATGTGTACTTTTTACTGCTCTACCAAAGACTGACATAAGAACAAGATATACCAAAGTCTAGATTTTCTTTTTTAAAATCATCAGTTGTTTCATCATCACTGCAAGATTGCTGTTTTCAAGGTGTGGAGGAGACAGCACAATCAGTAACGTACTTGCTTTGAAAACATGAGGATCTAGTTTTGATCTCAGATACCTTTGCAGATCAGTCCAGCTCTTCTGGCACCTGCTTATAATCCTAGCATCTGGGGAAACAGGATCAAGTGAATCCCTACGGCTCACTAGCCAATCAGTCTAGCCCAGTAAGCAAGTTACAGGGCAATGAGAGACTGGGACTCGAATAAACAAGGTGGACAGTGTATATCCTAAGGAACAGTATTCAAGGTTGTTCTTTGGCATCTGCACATATATGCATGCATGTGCACATGTGTACATATTCACACATACAAAGTACTGTTGCCAAAACTATCCCTTGAGTTGAGACCATATATTGAATATACCAAGTATTTACCTAGAGAGGCATGCATCATTGAAGGAGTTGTAGTAGTTTCTATTTCATAAATGCATTAATAATGCTAGTGAGTAGAAAAACAGGATAGCAACTACAGCTATCAAGAACTGGAGCATTTGTCCTATGTTCTGTGTTTTCTGTGGCAGGAGGCCAAGATTTTCTATTGGTGTGCATTCACATGTATTGGGCCACTGCTCTACAAAAATGATGATGAGCCACAGGGAATATAGAAACAACTTTTATATTTGGGGCTGGGGATGGCTCAGTCTGCAATATCACTGCTATATAAGCCCAGAAACTTAGTGTGGATCCCCACTCTCCACATAGAAACTAGGATGAGGATGCAAATACGTAATTTCAGTCTAGGTTGGTGGATAAAAATAGATCCCTGGAGCTCATTGCCTTGCCAATATAGCTGATCAATGAAACTAGATTCAGTGAGAGACTGTCTCATAAATCATGATTGAATACTGTTGAGGGAAGAAACCCCATCTGCCTATTGCCACCACACATGCATGCACACATATGCACATACTGCCATGTGTAAATGTGTATACACACATACACAGACAGACACAGAGAGAGATCATTAATAAAGCCCCAACTTTGCTTCACACTGGCTAGTTTTGAATTCTTTTCTATGACAAACCTAAAAGTCCCAGTTAGTTCTAAGCTGAGATCCTTAAAAGAGTAAGAGAACTCCTCAAGCTGCTGATGGCGACAGGGTGGAACTGTGCCTCTGTCCCCTGCCCTTGAAAGAAGGACTTCAGCTCCCTTCACTCCTGCTCGGTGACAGCCGCTCTCTGCTGTTTCTTATGTGTTAATCCATTGACCTGACAACAGGCAGCACGAACAAGCAAACTACTCACAAGAAACGGAGCAAAGTAGATGGAGCAAGTGTCTTGATTTTGACACACAGACAATAATTATAATAGACAAAATATGATAATTCAAGGGATGTAGTAAGTGTAGACAGTATTCTGAGCATCTCAGCTGATGAGGATAGTTCTCACATCTTCACACTGATGTCCTTCTGACCCATGGGTAGGAACTTGGAATTTGCACTGGCAGAGTTGGAAAGGGATGAGATGCTCTAGTTTAAAACAAGTCTGGGTTTTTAAAGGACCTCTCCTACTTTGCGTGAATTAGGAGTCAGGGTGAAGAAAGCTGACTATTTGGACATTCTTACTACAAGGGAAAAAAAGTGACAGATTCTGGGGATGTCGGAGATTGTATCATAATTATTTCTCCTTAGTCTCTGTTTCTGTCTGTGTCTAGGGGGAAGTGGAATAATTTTTTATTACATCTATTGTACTTGTGTGCATGTGAGTGTTTGTGCAGGTATAGATGTCTGAGAATGACTTTCAGGAATGAGATTTCTCCTTTTGCCTTGTGTATCCCAGGAATTGAACTTGAAAACAAGTGATTGTACCCACTGAGCCATCTCACTGGCTGCTAGCAATGCTATCTTAGTGTAGACTTTAAGCATGGAGGTTGAGAGAGAGAGAGAATAGGACACATCCAGGTGAGATTGTGGGCTTCTCAAGGAGAATGACCACCAAGTGCCTTAATGTTGGCCATATGGACTATTTTAGGAGCTCTTAGGCTGCATCTCAAAGGGTTGTTAACAGACCCCATCTACTTTTGTCTTTTGCTAAGTGAGATTATAGATTGGATGTAGACAATTTTTTAGAGGAGATTATAATCTGAAAATCTAAACCCAGGAGAAACTAGGCTTGCACAAAGTGTTTCTGGTAAGAATCTTGGAAAATTGCAGCTTTTCAGCAAGAAGAGAGAAAGGCTTTCAGCAGTTGTCCATTGTGCTGGAATTCTTGCTTCTTCAAGCATCAACTAGTTCTCCATGGTGAGGGACTCTTTTCCCTTCTCATATCTGTTTCACTTTTTCTTGACTTTCTGTCCTGCCTCACTTTCCTCACTGTACCTACCTTCCTTGCAAGCAGGACCAGTTTCCTCACGGACGGTAGGTTTAGCTCATCTTGGGAGAAGTTTCAAAGCGGGCTTCCTGGTGAAGATTCACTCATGAGTGACTTATGTGCTGCAGCTCACTTGCAGTTTAATGGCTTGGAATAATACTAGTGTTGTTGCTTCTTTGAATCACTCCAACTTGTACTGTGGCTTACATTTCAGAGGGGCAGTTTGATTTCTGTAATGAAGGGTTTTCCAAAGAGCTCAAGAACAGTCATCCACCAGTTAGACGAAGCAGCATTTTATGCATCATGCTGTTACCTGCAGTCTGGATCACACAGAGCTTCCATGAGGCTGCTCTCTCAAGCTAAGTCCAGCAGTGGATATTATCACCATGTGTGGAAGCCTCGGCTTTGAAGTGGTCTCTCTGGGCTAGCAGCAGACAGCATAATCTCCTGCTAAATTGAGCCATTAAACAAAACTGCTAAGTCATAAAGCTGTGGCATTACCCTGAAATTAAAGCACTGTCACCTTCAAATTGCCAAGAATTTTAACAGCCACTTAGAGGAATTCCTTTCACACATCCATTTAGCATGGCCTGTTGATTCCAAGCACACTGATGAGGAGAGGCAGCCCGAGTGAGGTTTTCAGGCATGGGACTTATCATTTTTTCATGCTTATCCTCTTTATTAACCCACAAATTTCTCAAATCCTTATTAATCTCTCATTTATTCATCTATTTATCAACTCTCTTATTTATTTGCTTCCTCATATATTTTTGATATGCTCAGTTATTTATGCATTACTCAATTATGCAAAAATTAATTCATGCAAATTACATTCTATTGTTGACTGAGTTTGGCACCATAGTTCACAGAGTAAATAAATCTATTCTTGTCCTTAAGAAACTCATAAATAAAAATAAATTAAATTATTAAATTAACTTTTTCTGCTTATTTATTTGTGTGTGTGTGTGTGTGTGTGTGTGTGTGTGTGTGTGTGTGTACTTCCATGTGGTGAGTGTTGTTCCTTGGCTTCCACCTAATTTTATTTTTCACCAAAAGCCAGGGTTTCTCATTGGCCTGGTGCTCACTAATTCAGCAGGACCGACTGTGCACAAGCTCCAGGGATTGTCTTGCCTGTACTGTCCCAGCACTAGCATGCTTGGCTTTCTTTGTCAGTTTCTACTGATGGAACACTAGTCTTTCTATTTGCAAGGAAAACACTACCAACTGAGCTATCTTCCCAAACCTCAGACTGTTTTGTGCATCTCTCAATAAATTATGTATTTGTTAATTCTTGTTTACTTGCTTCCTCGTTAATTTTTATGGGTAGAGTTTTTTATGCATTATTCCTTCATGTAATTATGCAAAAAATAATTCACACAAATTATATTCTAATATTGACTGATTTGAACACCAAAACCACCAAGTGAATAAATCTATTCTTGGCCTCACAAACAAATTTGAGAAAAGACAGGTGCAGTCCACAGATATTTTAGATCCAGTGTGGAAAACAGTGGGAAGCCATTGATGGCACAGAAATAGAACACAAGAGGAAGGGATTGGGGAAAGGTATACAAGGGGACAAGAGCCATGCTCCTTCATGGTGTCTTTGAATAACTGCCTTTGGATCCAAGTGTTATGTATATGTGTTTAAGGGTTTCTGTGTATGTGATATATGTGTGTGTGGATATATGCATACATATGTGTATACCCATAAGTATGCACAGAGATCAGAGAAAGACAACCGGTGTGAGAAGGCCTCCCTTGAACTTGGAAATAAACTAGTGACTAGCAAGCCCCTAGGCCCTTCTTCACTCTGCCCTCCACAATGTTGGGGTTATAGGCACAGGTGCATGGCTTTTTGTGTGGGTACTGGGGATTTAAAGTCACCTTCTCAGCTTGGCCAGCAGGTACTGTTTACTCACTGAGCCTTGTCCCCTGCCCCTGAGCTGACTTTGTAATAGAAACAACTGTTATTTACAGAGCAACAACTAGCCTGAGGTGCCATGCTCTGCATTTCACAGTGGAGATGGCACTGTTTCCCGAGCACCTGTGTGAAGAAGATACATTCTCTCTATTTTAATAAGTAAGGTACAGGAATCTCAAGTGGCTAAACATCTTGCCTAGAGTTGAATCTACCACTGAAGTTGTCAGGTTGTGACTGTCAAGCCTAAGTGCTCAGGTTCAAGCAACACAGAGAGTCTGAGGCAAAGAAGGGCTCCTGTGTCCTAACATGTACATTCAGCTTGCACCGTTCCTTCCCTAGGTTAGCAGACCCTCAGAGAGGACTGCAAAGGGCAGAGGTCTCCAGTGCCCACTCTGCATCCCTCACCACCACTTTCCTCTTCTGTAAGATAGATGTGATCAAACCTCAGCCCAGGGTTCCTGAAGAGTGAATGGAAATAATATAAAGCTGAGGTTCTTGATGTTCTGTTGTCTATAATGAATGAGCCGAGAGCAGAGTTTTAAATGTCATTTTCTTTTTTTTTTTTTTTTTTTTTTTTTGTTTGGTTTTTCGAGACAGGGTTTCTCTGTGTAGCTTTGCGCCTTTCCTGGGACTCACTCGGTAGCCCAGGCTGGCCTCGAACTCACAGAGATCCGCCTGGCTCTGCCTCCTGAGTGCTGGGATTAAAGGCGTGCGCCACCACCGCTCGGCTCTAATGTCATTTTCTAGCTCTGATCCTGGTGATGTTTATTCAGTAAGTGTGAACATGAGTCAGAAACACTGTGCTTAGCATGCTATAATGGCCAGTGTTGATCGTCAACTTGTCAAATCTAGAATCATCTAGGACACAAACATCTGGACATGTCTGAGTGAGAGTTTCTAGATTGCTTTAACTGAAGTGGGCTGACCCATGCTAAATGTAGAGGTGCCATTTGGTGAGCTGAGTTCCTGGATGAGTACAAAGAAGCAGAAGGACTGAGAACCAGCATTCATCTATTTCTGGTTCCTGCCATGGGAGTGATGCAATCAGCTTTCTCAAGCTCCTGCTACCATGATTTCACCACCATCATGGACTTCACCCTTGAGCTCTGAGCCAAAATAAAGCCTTTCTTCTTTAAGTTGCTTTTAATAATTTTTCCCATTAAAAATGAAGATAGTAATGACTATACAAATTTGTGGGCTTTGGGACATACTTCTTCAAGGCAATAAGCCCAGTGTTGAGGATTTAGTGAAGCCCCTACTTTATTCATTTTTCCATGGTTAAGGGAGCCTTTCTTAAGCCTTGAGCACAAGGTTGTCATGGCTGGACCTGTATAGTTCTTTTCTGTGCAGATAAATGGAATGTCCCTAGTTCTAGGGACAGGAGAAGCCAACAAACATCAATCAATATGATGGTTTGTGTTCTGTTAACTGCTAGCATCCATGCACAAGGATCTCATGTACAACACAAAAATGAAGTCACACAGTCCTCACATCAATTTCATTCATTCACATATTTAATTCATTTACTTATGTAGATGTTTTCTAGCTATGAAATACTGTCCAACTTACTTAACTTCTATGATGTGCAACTACCTCATTGGTATAAATAAGAGTAGTTATTATTTCTTCAATGAATGGATAAACAAGTTAAGTAAAATTAAATGAGATGGATCAGATGCCCCTGATTCATCATCTAGAAGTCTCTAAAATTTGCTGAAATAGTTTCACAAGGCTAAAAGTATAAAGGTACAAAATGAATGTAGAGGTGGGACTGACCGAGAAAGGCTTCCTGGGGGCATCATGCTTCCATGTGTTACCTACTTGTCCATGACTACTTATGTGCCAGTAATCTCTGTAGAGAAGGCCTGCCATGAGCAGCTGTCCTGTTTGGAATCCCTCACACTTGCTTCTAAGACCCAACTAGATAGTGAAATGTGGACCTAGGTATGGCAAATTCATGGCCTGCTGCCAAATGTACCATGGAGATATGGTACCCAAGGATGTGACTGCCATCATTGCTGCCATCAAGTGTTGTTTCACTGTGGTGCTCGAAGGAATCAAATGTGTAGTGCACAATGAGGCCAATATTGTTGCTGGAGGGCTTCTCTCCAGGTTCCCCAAGCCCCGCAGTCCCACAATCCACTTATAAAATAATCACTCAGATGCTTATATCACTTATAAACTGTATGGCCGTGGCAGGCTTCTTGCTAGCTGTTCTTTTATCTTATATTAACCCATTTTTATAAATCTATACCTTGCCACGTGGCTGGTGGCTTACCGGCGTCTCTACATGCTCTTCTCCTGGCGGTGGCTGCAGTCTCTCTCCCCCTTCTTCCTGTTTCCCCAATTCTCCTCTCTCTTTGTCCCGCCTATACTTCCTGCCTGGTCACTGGCCATCAGTGTTTTATTTACATAGAGTGATATCCACAGCACAATATTGATTGTCATCCTGTCACAACTTAAAATATTGGTGACAAATCTCTGGTCATTTCTGTGAAGAAGTTTCCAGATTGGAATGATTTATGTGAGAAGACCCACCCTAAGTCTGAGTGACACCATACCCTGAGCTGGTGTCCTGGACTGAATACAAAGCAAGGCACCTGAGAACCCACATTCTTTTTCTGCTTTCTGATTGCATGTGCAGTGGGACCAGCTGCCTCAAGATCCCACTTCAGTGACCTCCCTGCTATGGTGGCTTGTACTTGGTTAAGTTTCACTGTGCCCTGTGTGTGCTAAGCCACACAACCACCAATGCTGATGGACCATGGGTCCACAGTTTGACCTGAAGTATGCCAAGGTCTTTGGTACTCTGGTTTGTGTGTGAGGGCATAGGATAGGTTGATATCTCTGAGACCATGGCTGCCCTGGAGAAGTATTACACAGAAGGAAACATCAATGCCTACTAAGGCAAGGATGACAGAGAAGAATAGACATCCTCTTGGAGCCTATTCACTATGCTTATTGCCAAGTCCTTCCCAAACAGCCTCTTTGAAAATAAAATTTGGGAGATAGGTGTCTCTGATCAAACAAAGAAAAGGAGAGATGAAATACCAGCATCGGGAGTGAGTAAGGTCATGGATGCCTTGTCTCAGGGCTAGAGTTTGCCAAGGGATTCCCACAGAGGGATAGAGTTTAGCTGTATGAACATTATGAACATTTTTTCCTGTTCAGAAGAGACAAGTAAAAAGGTCAAAGGTACCTCCCAGAATGCTTGTTTGTTCTTGCTCACTTTTGCTCTGAGCCCTGGATTCCAGGGAGAGATGGGGAATCAAAGTTAGTTCAGACACCTCAAGGAATGAAAGAGCCCAGCTTTAGTGGCAGCTTACAACTTTTGTTCTGTGAAGGGGGAAGCAGAGAAACAATTCACCTGGGGACACTTTTCCTATTGCTCTTTCCTTCTATGGATTATTTTGGTCTGTTTTCTGTTGCTGCCACAAAATACCCGAGCTTGAATATTTTCTAAAGTAAAGAAGTTTATTTAGCTCACTGGTTTTGTTGCTAAATAATTACGGTTTTTCTGGTTTATTCAGAACATGAAAGGAGTCAGCAAATGGTGCCTGTGTAAGATAAGACACAGCATGAGAGAGAAAGCAAGAAGGTGTGTCCAGAAAACCAAATTTGCTTTGTAGGTTCCTGTAGTCAGTTCAATCCTGTGAGATGGAGAAATCTCTGCAATGGGAGACTATCATTAAGCCTGCCTCAAACCTAATCACCTCTCTTAAGTTCAGAAGATCCTATAACATGGCCCCACTCTTAGGATATCACAGGATGTGGTGATATTGTGTTCCCCAATATAGTGCACCGTAATAAATTTATCTGGGGGTCAGAGAATAGAACATCCACAATATTAAACATAGAGGTTAGGCAACGGTAGCACACACACTTTTAATCCTAGCATTCCAGAGGCCGAGATCCATCTGGATCTCTGTGAGTTCAAAGCCACACTGGAAACAACCAAGCATGGTGACACACAACTTTAATCCCAGGAAGTGATGGCAGGAGGCAGAAAGATATATAAGGTGTGAGGACCAGGAACTAGAGCTGGTTAAGCTTTTTGGCTTTTAGCAGCGGCTCAGCTGAGGCTTCTAGTTTGAGGAAACAAGATCAGCTGAGGAATTGCAAGGTGATGTTAGCTGTGGCCTGTTCTGTTTCTCTGACTTTTCAAGCATTCACCCCAATACCTGGCTCTTGGTTTGTTTTTATTAATAAGACCTTTTAAGATTCGTGTTACAACAGGAGGAAAACAAGACTGTGGCACATGAATCTTTTGGGGACAAATCATATACATGAAATGCCAAGTGCGGCCTCTTGACACAGGAGCACCGGCCCACAGTGCATTCTTAGTATTCAAGTGTTTGCAGGTTATCTCTATTTATATTAAAAAAAGTTCATTAGAAATGTTGACTGCTGTCTGCTATAGTTAGAGTATGAAATGTCCTGTACATGCTCATAGGATTGAAGACACAGTGCTCTTTGCGGAGGCTCCAGAATCTAAAGAAGCAGAATCTGAAAATGGGTTACTGGGGAGATGGTCTTAAAGGTTGTAATCCAGCCTGCTTGTAGCCATTTCTTTCTGCTTTGTGACCACAGTCGTTATGTAGCCAGCTGCCTCACGCTCCCACCACTATGGCTTCTCTACCATCGTGGACCAAACGCGTGAGCCAAAACAAGCCTCTCCTCCCTAAGCTGCTTCATTTCAGGTCTTTTACCACCGAGACAGGAAAACCAATACACAGTCAAAGGAGGCATTTCCAAAGTGTGAGAACGTGGTGCCACTTTCATGTCTCTTGTGTTTTATACCATTTTTGCTCTCAGGGTAATTTCCCTCACCCTATCTTTATCCAAACACTCCTTTTTAGCTCCTTTGAAGTGACTTTGGCCAGGACTATATTTATGGGCCTTTGATCAAACCATGTATCTGTTGAATCCAAGTGAATCTTTAACAGCGTGGGTTTGTTTGAATCTAGCTTGACACTCCCTAGCTGTGTCAGGTTGTTTGATTTAGGGGGTTTAATTTTCCTCTTCCTCAGTGTCTTCCTCTGTTATTAATAATAAAACCTGTTTGTAAATTTATTGTGAAGATTATATGGTATAATCATTGAAAACCACAAGAAAAATACCTGATATTGTACATCAAATAAGAAGCACCCTTCTTTTCACATTTTTGTTCAAAATTCAAGCAGTGTTCATGCTTTGGATTTGGCTTTCAAGACCCATTATTTGCTTTCAACATAGAAATTCCTCACCTTCTTAACTTCTTCTTTTCTTGTACTCTCTCTTTCTCTCTCTCTCCCACTTTGTGTGTGTGTTTGTTTGTCTCTATGTCTTTCTGTGTGTGTATGGTATATGGTGTGTGGGGTATATATGTGTGTGTATGATGTGTGTGGTGCAGTAGAGGAGGGGATGGGTGTGGGAAGTGAGTGTGGTACATGAACACTTGTTCATGTGGGTGTGCATGCATATGTGGGTGAGCATACATATATGTGTGTAAACATACGTAGTTCGAAAGTCAACATTAGGTGAATTTCTAGATCACTCTGCTTTAGTTTTTGAGATAATAGTTTCTAACCAAACCCAAAGCTGATTACTTCACCTTGGTTGGTTGTCCACTGGACTCCAGGTCAGTCTGCCTCTGTCTTTCCAGGACTGACTCTGGAAGTCCAAACGCAGGTCTTCATGCTTATGCAGCAAGTACTTTACAAAGTGAGCCATCCCTGCAGACCCACTTTGTTTGTTTTTCCGGTGTCTAAATTCTCTTTAGTTGATGTGACACACTTCTGGGAAGAATCTTGACACAGGAAAAACTCATTTTGGCTCTCGGGTTCAGAGATGTCCATCACTAATGGTGGGAAGGGCCATGTGAAGCAGAGCAGCCAGGATGCTGAAGATGAGAAAGCAGAGGTATTCAATTTCTCCTTCTTCACTCTTATCCCATCTGTGCCCTGAGTCTAGGAGACCATGTCCCTGCTCTCCAGGCCAGTGTTCCTTTCTTAATCATCTCAGTTCTTTACAACCCAATTAAGATAAAATAAAAATCAACCTTCACAATTGGCTTCCCTGAGACAGACTTCTGTGTAGAGTGTCCAGTCATCATACAACTGCCCCGTGCAGTATAATGCAGTATAGTTTTGATTCCTTACTCACTGTTAGGACACTGGCAAGAAACCTCATGGGCCATGTGTCCTTGATGCCTCCTGTCCACAGATGCATGGCATCAGGTTGTTTCAGTCTGAGGATGATCAGCTCATCATCATTTGGCTGAAGTAGTATGCCTGGTTTCTGCACTGTGAAGATGATTTATCATTACTCAGATACCTCAGGTGGTTCATGCAGACATTTGGTGAATGTGCCTGTTCCATCTCTTCACACTCTGTAAAGTCTCAGACCTTATTACATTGACATTTATCATACCTTTCTCCCTCCTCTCTCTCTGTCTCCAGCTCCCATCCCATGTATATGAAAACAAACAAACAAACAAATGAGAATGTGGCAAGAACTTTTACCTCAGAACCCATCTCACTGGCCCCAATACTGGTTTAGATGCTCAGTTTTTTATACAGCTAGTGGTGATCCCTTATTCAGTTGCTGTGTTATTTGTGCATGCCCCTTGGAGCATCTCCCTGATTTCTACAGCAATGTATTCCTCACATGTTTCTCTGTCAAAATTCCTGCCAAAAGCAACTTAAGGAAGGATTTATTTGGGCTCACAGTTTGAGGGTGCAGCATGGCAGGAGTGTGAGAAGGCTACGCACATGATATCTGCAGTCAGGAATGAATGTTGGTGCTCAATTATCCTTTCACCTTTTTATGAAGTCTGAGACACCAGCCGATAGCTCCACATTGACCTCTTTCTACATCAGTTGTATATTCCTCATTGACATGCTCTCAACCCTTTCTACTAGATAATGACAATATTAACCATTACAAACAATAAGGGATTCAAAATATCACATTGAACTTGGCCTGTTCTAGACCAGATCCAGATATTTTCCTGACATTGTGTGTTTCCTACTATGAAGATTGTTATTTAGAAATCATGTTCAAGGTATTAGGCTTATTCATCACATCAATATTTTCTCATTAGCACATTGAAGAAGTGCATGTGCATGTGTATGTATGTCCACATTATGAGTTCAATGAAGCTTCCTCTCAAGCAAACCCCAAAGCAAAAATTCCCAATTATTGTTTCTTCTATGTCTCTTTTCCCTGTGAGACTTGCCCCTGACATCAATATATCTTTTCATTTATCCCATCCTATAATATATACCAAACAGGCTCAGAATCAAATCTGTAATATCAGGGCCAAAGCAGAGTCATGTTTAAGACTGTCTTGAGCATCATTTAGCTTTCAGCCTTAGAATATATTCTGCCAAGTTTACTGTTAGACAAAGCTTTGTCTTCAGAAATTACTTGATTATTATTTTTGTTTAGTTGTGTGGTTATTTTTAACATTTTAATGTTGATTTAGGAATTTTTACCTGGTTAATTTCCAGAAGTCAGGTTTACAATTTCTTCATCCTTTGGATTTTATTTCTGTGAGTAGTTAAAGTGTTTAATGTTAAAATTTATTGAATGGTAACAGCCATAGTCGGGGTGCGCATTCCATTCTCAATCATCTCTGGAAACACTTTCATACACTCATTTAGGAATATACTTAATAGTCTATTAGTGCTTCTTAACCTGAGAAAAGTAAAAAATCAAAATACCAGAAATCATATGCCATGGCTGATCAGAGAGATCTCCTTCTTCTATTGCCTTCAACCCATTCCTATTCATCTCAACTAGATATCCATTTATGCTACTTTGTCCTGATTGTTTGTGTTCATTTTTCTCACTTACTGTACCACAGTAAGTAGCATCCTCTTTTCTGCATCAATACTTGCATTTGTCACTTGACAGTATACAGTAGAAGTCAGTTTAGATCAGTTTAAATGCTACATACATTATTTACTATGGTTTCATTGTATCTCAGTATGTCAGCAAAGTACACCTATTCAGTCAGGCATCTTCTGAGGGACATTTACCTTTTCCTAATGTAGCACTATTTGCAACAAATAACTGTCAAGAATATAAGCAAAAACCTTATTTTAAATCAAATGTCACACTCTTACTGATTTCAAGATCTATTACTGAAATAAGCAAAATTCATAGAAGGGTGATGATCTCTCAGCTCAATAAAGAGTGTATATTGCTTGGGTGGTGGAGGGGTGATAGTTAGCAATAGTTCTTAACCTTGACAGAATGTAGAATAACCTAGGAGACAAGCCTCTAGGCACAACAGTTGAGGACTGATTAGTTTATGTCAGTCTCTGTGTATGACTACAGGAGGTTTTCTTTTTAGTTTAGCTGAGCTGAGAAGGCTCATCCATTTTTGGTATTACCATCCATGGTTTGGGATACTGGGCTATATAAAAAGAGAAAGTAAGCCAAGCAAAAGCATTCATCTTGGGGGCTAGAGAGATGGCTCAGTGATTAAGAGCACTGGCTGCTCTCTCAGATGTTCTGAGTTTAATTCCCAGTAACCATATGGTGGTTCACAGCCATCCATAATGAGCACAGGCAGACTTACAGACAGAACACTGTACACATAATAAATAAATCTTTTTAAAAAACCCATTCATTTCTCTACTTCCTGATTATGGATACAATGTGACCAGATACTTCCTTCTCCTGCTTCATTCACCATGGTTTCCTTACAACGCAATATCATACCACAGAACTTCCTGAGACTGAGTCAAATGCAAAGGACTTGTCTTCATCTTCAGAAGATGTGAGCCAAAGTAAACTCTTCATTCCCTGATTTACTTGTTTGACATATTCTATCACAGTAATGGGAAAGTTACAAGACAGTGGGGTGCTAGGCGGAGGTTTGTGAGGCACTCTTGTCAAATGTGGCGTATGTAGCTTCACAGAAAGAGTGGGTAAAGACATTGTTCTATTTTAGTTAGGATGAAGGAGACCTGGAGGAGTTAGAAAAGGCCGCCTACATAGGATGGCATTTAACAGAGACAACACCATTTATGTTGTGACAGGCTTGGGAGTATGAGTGTCAACTGAAAAGTGAATTAATTCTACTGTCCCCGAGCCTTCCTTTTGTATGTTTCTCCAGAAACAGAGTATACGCAGAATAGACAAATGGTCTTATTTTTACAAATAGCTGTCTCCAGCCTGGGAGATGTTTAGGAGAGGAGAAGCTTGGCATGTAGGTAGGTGGACCAGAGTTTTGATGCCCACAATCTACTTGAAAAGTTTCAGTGGCCCATCTGTAATTTCAGCACTCAGGAGTCAGATACACAGGGTCACTAGGGAGACCTGTTGGGGGAAACAACTTAATTGATGAATTATAGGTCCAGTGAGAGGCCTTTTTTTAGTAAATAAAGAGGAGAAAAATTGAGGATGCCATCTGCTGCCCCAAACCATGTGCACCTACACACATATGACCACACATATATACATACATACATACATACATACATACATACAACTCACAGAGAGACATATGGGAAGGGGGAGAATATTGTTTTTTTTCTTTGGTCTTATAAAAGCAAATATAAATGGTGTCCTTTACTAAAATTTCTGAAGATGAAGACAAGTCCTTTGCATTTGACTCAGTCTCAGGAAGTTCTGTGGTTATAAATTCAGAGAGTTTATCACCTTTAATCCACATGATGAAGTATGAAGGAAGGATCATTTCTTATTTTTATTTATATAAAGCAGAGGCTGTGAAAGATCAAGGCTCAATTCTACAGTGTAAATGACACACGTTAGAATTGAAGTTAGACTTGGATGAGTTGCCAGTTTCATCTCGAGACTGGACCTACATATAGTCTGCCACAAAAATCTTCCAAGACCACATAGATACTTCTGAGATGAGAGCTAGAGATGTAACTCAGTTGTTGGCAGTGTACTTATCTAGCTTACAGGAAGCCCTAGGTACCATCTCCAGTATTGTATAAAGAAAGCAGTGGGAGGGTATGTATGGGACCAGCACTGGAGAGATAGAGACAGGAATATCAGAAATTCAAGGTCATTTTTGGCTACATAAGGAGTTCAAAGACCAACACATTAGCTCAGAGAGTAAAGGCGCTTGCTAAGCTTGATGACCTAAGTTCTATCCCTGGGACCTACATGGTAGAAGAAGACAACCAAGTCCTGCAAATTGTCCTTTGACCTTCATATGTGCCTTGTGGCATGTGAGTGCTTATGTATTTCCCCACACACAGATGTGAACACACATGTGAGGATTTATTTATTTTTATTTTATATGTATGAGCATTTACTTATTTCTGTGTACATGTACCATGTGCGTACCTCATGCCCATGGAGACCAGAAGAGGGTATCAGATCTCCTGGAACTTGAGTTTCAAAGGGTTGCTAACTTCAATGTGTGTGCTGGCAATTAAACCTGGACCTTCTGCAAGAGTAGCAAGTGTTCTTCACTACTGAGCCAACTCTCCAACCTCCTAAATGGAATCATTTTTGAACAGAATAGTTCAAGATCAGTCTAGGTGACAAGAGACCACGACAAGGGGCTCAAGAAGGAAAGAAAACAAACACCTGTAAGATCACTACAAGAAACACCCATAGCATACAATTTATAATTTGACTTGAAAACTTTTATCTCTCTTTTATCACAAAGATAAAACAGTGAAGATCAATGGGAGAAATGACTGGTCCTAGACCTGTGTCTTCTAGCCTTCAAGTTTACTGTACCACATACATATCTCAATGGGAAAGCAATGCAAAAAGTTCTTCTCTCTTCAGCCAATCACTACAAACTTTTCTAGATAGGGTCTCATGTAGCCAAGCTGCACCATGTAGCTGAGGATAACTGTGAACTCCTGATCCTCCTGACTCCCTATCTAAAGTACAGAAATCACAGGCATGTGCCACCAAATCCAGTTTATGTATGGCTAGAGATCAAACTCAGGTCTTCTTTCATGCTAGGTAAGTATACTATTAACTGAGCTAAACCCTAGCCCCCAGTTATATGCTCTAGAGCTCAGGGTCTACCGTATTTATTCAGCTTGGAGACCTTATGCTAGCCTTGTGTATGTCACTAACAGAGAGCTCTGCACATCCTAGACACATAACTTTTTTTTTTTTTATCACACAGCTACCAAATATGATTCAGTATATGTGGAATCTATTCCACCACCTTGTTACACCATAAAACAGATTTCCTGGGTCTCTTTGATCATGCCATCTACTTTAAAGCAAGGGAAAAAGAAAAATAACTCTCCAAAAAGCTGCATAAAAAGTAAACGCTAGAGTGATGCGAGAGGATAAATCACAGTCAAGTAGGTTGTCTGGAAGTCGTAAATGTGGCCGGCACAGGCAGGTGGAAGAGTGATGATGGATGTGATACTCTGTACATCACAGCTAATGCAAGGAGCGCAGTGGCCTGGAACTGGTAATGCATGCTCCCACAAATAGAGAAGCCCTGTTCTAAAAGCAGCTGGCTGTGGTGGGTGCAACAGGCAGGAAAGCATTCCTCCCTAAGCAGCTGGGCTGATACTCTTGGGAGAAATAACAGCTCCTGGCGGAACTCTACGGCTTTTAAAGGAGGTAAAGATTGCTTTATACCAATTGCCATCATTCCCATTATAAAGGTTGAAGGGAAGGTGGGGCATACAGTATAGGTTCCCGGACTTGTTTCTAACAGTAAAATGATCTGGATTAGTCTGTTCTAACATTCTCTGTTCATCTCTGATTTTGTTAATTTGGATCTTATCTGTATGTGTTTGGCTGAGTTTGACA
Organism: Peromyscus leucopus; assembly: GCF_004664715.2. Taxonomy (NCBI): domain Eukaryota; kingdom Metazoa; phylum Chordata; class Mammalia; order Rodentia; family Cricetidae; genus Peromyscus; species Peromyscus leucopus. The sequence continues at coordinate 72,383,334 of NC_051076.1, read as the reverse complement.
AACTTATTAACTTGTCAAAGACCCATCTCTTATTGATTAATGGTTTGTACTTTTCTTGTAGTTTCTGTTTCATTGATTTCCACCCTAACTTTTGTTATTTCTTGCCTCACACTGACTTTGCAATTAGCTTTTTGTTTTTCTAAAGATTTAAGGAGCATCATTAGGTTGTTTACTTTAGATCTGATTTCCTAATGCTAGAGCTTATCACTATCCAATTTGATCTAAGGACTGACTGTCTTAGCTGTGTCCCAGAAGACCTGGTAGATTGTACTATAATTTTTAGTTGCTTCCAGGATTTGGAAATATTCCTCTCTTATTTCTTCATTCAATATTTTTCATTAAAATTGTATTTCTGTACTAAATGGACTCAGCAGGTTGTATTTATATATTTTATATAGATTTGTGACAATAATAATCAAAAGGAAAAAAAGTGTACTGATAGGCTGGGGAGGTAGCTCCTTAGTTAAAATTCTTGCCATGCAAACTTGTGGGCTGGAGTTCATATCCCCAGAACCCATGTACATGCCAGATGGGAGTGATGACTCACCTGTACTTCCATGCTGGGAAGGGAACAGCAAGAGTTTCCCAGAGCAAATTGACTACTGATACTTGCCAGATGGAAAGCTCGGGGCTTTGATTGAGAAAACTTTATATTAATGACTAATTTGAAAGAGTGATCAAGGATGATTCCCAACATCAACCTTAGCACATGAATAAGCACACATAAGCACCTGGACCCCTGGTCATACATGATTCCACATGCATACAAATATACATACAAACATCCATATAATTGATAAAGTAGAACAAAACATGTAGTTACTCCTCCTCAAGAGTGTTTAGATTCTGTAGTCTCTCTTGCTTCTGAGTTCTATTTTTATTCCAGTAACCTTTCAAGTGACCCTGGAATAGTGTCAGCAGAATGGCTTCCTGGCTTCTTTGTTGAATAGGAGTCAAGAACCATGGAAGGTGTTAGAACTTCTAGACTGAGTTGACTCTATGCTTTGGGCCAACCTGTGTGTCTTTATGTATGGCTCATAGAACTGCACACTAGACTCTGCCCAGTTCAAAGACTAGTAGACTGAGACTTGGGGAGCTGACCTACTTCTTCCAGGAATCTGGTGGGTAGTAGATAGAGTACTTGAAGCTAGATCTAATGATGTAATCCTCTACCTCATGTGACTGTAGAAACCATGGAAGCCCAGGCTAAGCCAATGTTACTTACCCTTTACTATTTATGAGTTAAATTGAAAGACAGGGCACAAACAGGAAAATTTAAATAAGGGTCATTTCAAAAAGCTGAGATATATCAGAAGACTGTGCAAGAGTAGATGGTGAATAAGTAGAGACAGTACTTTGAGGACTATTTAAACTGTCTTTACCCTTGGCATAAAAAATTCACTTTGTCAACATGCATAACTGTACAGAAGTGACCCCTGAGACCTTAATATAGATTTGTTTTATTACAATTGGAGAATAAGTGAATTAGCACACTGTTTAAAGGAACATAAGTAGCTCCCTACAGTGATTTCAGTTCAATTAAGCGGGATATTGACAATCTGTAGATTTCCCTTCTTTCTAAGCATTGTGATAGAAAAACTGCAGTATTTTTTTTTCTGGGAGGCTATGCAAAGAAACAGATATATGTCCTGAATGTAACTTTAATAATCAGAGTTATTTCTTGTCCCTTTCTCTCTTTAAAAAAATTCCTTTTGTTTGTTCTTCATTCTGAGTGATGATCCCCATGGCAACAGATGAACAGTAGATAGCATCTATAATTACTATTATTAATAACAACAATCATAATAATAATACCAATCAGATGTAATGGGAGAAAAATATGAAAGGAAATTAAATTGTGGCTCTGTATGTAAACAATTTACAGCTCCTGAAACAAGAGCCAGAGGGAGCAGGTGGAATGTCTAGTGACCTGCTCTGCAGAACTGATCTGGGGCATTGAAAAGGAATGATTTTACAACAGATTTGTTGAGAGAGGATGTTCCAGAATGTCCTGTCATGGATAGTCAGCACACTCTGTAATATCTTCTTTTCTTTGGATGTCTTTAGTGTGTGTGTGTGTGTGTGTGTGTGTGTGTGTGTGTGTGTGTGTGTTCATGTGTGTGCAGGAATGTGTGGAAGCCAGAGGATAACGTCAAATATTATTTCTTATGTTTTGTGACACAAACTCAGTCATTGGCCTGGAACTCCCTGATTTGTCCAGACTAGCTAGCCAGAGAATCTGCTCTCTCCACCTCCACTATGCTGGGATTACAAGCACATGCCACAATATCTAATTTTATCACATGGGTTTGGGGCTCAAACTCAGGTCCTCATGCTTGAGTATCAAGCACTTGATCCACTGAGCCATCTCCCCAGTCCCTTTATGCATAGAACTTGTGATTTTAATAGGGACCATTATACAACACATGCACAAAAGGGTAGCTTTGGAATTGTCCAATACAAATAGTCATGAAGAATTCATCTCTTTATGTGGTAGATATTACTCCAAAGGGTCTCAACCCAAGCCTAGTGTCTTGTACTTTGTAAATGGAAATTCCCTCTTTGTCAGTTAACCTTTGTAGAACATAGAAGGCTGTATCAACTGGCCAGACTTCACTGAAAATCCATCCCTTTCATCTATCTCCAGCAGAATGCCTGGAATCCCTCACTTAATTGGAATATTCAAGATACCCATAACAAATAGAAACATGGGTTATTCTTACACAGTCTATATTGGTGGTTTTTCTATTTCTGGGATAAAACTCTATGACCATGGCAATTTATAAAAGAAAGCATTTAATTTGGCTTGTGGTTTCAGAAGTTTAGACTCCATGAAGGTGGAGCAAGTACATGAAGTCTGGCAGCAAGAACAGCTGAAGTCTCACATCTGAAAACCATAAGCAAGAAGAAGAGAGCACACTGGGGACGGGGGTACTGTGGAAGACTCGAGGCCTCTCCCTGTGGCACACCATCCCTTCCAAGGCTTCTTCTCCCAACCTTTCCCAAATAGTTCTACCAACTGGGGACCAATTATTCAACCAATGAAACTATTGGGACTAGTCTCACTTAAACTACCACCTTCTACTCCCTGACTTCCATAGGCTTGTGATCATACTTCATAGCACAAAATGCATTTAATCCAGCTTCCAAAATCCCTACGGTTATTCAAAGTCTCTACACTTTTAAATTCCAAAGTCTTTTCTGAGCCTAAAGGCAATTCCTTGATGCTAACCTCTTATAAAATCAAAAAATAAAATCATATACTTCCAACATACAATAGCATGGAATACACATTACTATTCCAAAATGTAGACTGTGGAGGCCCAGCTTGAGAGAACAATATTAATAACTTGACTAGAGACCATTTTATATTAATAATATAAAATTTTATCATTAATATTAATAACTTGACTAGAGACTAGAAACCATGTGATATTTTGGCAAAGCCCATGGCTGCTTTCTGCTTTTGTCCTAAGAATATTCCTGAGACTAAAGTAAAAAGTCATGGCCCAATTTCTTTGGCAAAGGAAATTTAAAGACAGTTTACCATTATGGGAACATAATGAAGAAATACTGGACCAAAGCAAGTCTGAGAGTCATGAGCACAAATCCAAATCTTCCATTTTCATGTCTGATGTCAAAGGGCTTAGATAACTCTCCCCTTCCAGTTTTGCTGTAGCACTTAAATCTCTTTCATAGCAGGTTTCTACTGCCCATGTTCAGCTTTTTGAGGCAGATGTCCCATACCTTTGGCACCTTTAACATTTTGAGATATTCGACACAATTTGTGTTTCACTTTCACAGCTTCCAGAATGACCTCTCTGGGCCTTGTGTCCACTCAGGAACTTCATGCATAGACTTATCTCTAACACTTTGGCCTCAATGGTTGTCCTTAACAGTGGAAGAAGGATCCAGAACACATTTGCTCCTGTATTCTTCATAACACTAAAGTCAGAAGTACATGGATGATACTACTAAGTTTGGCTGCCCACTTGAGATGAAGCCTCATCCCACTGAATAACAATTGAAGTATCTTATCTTCTTGTTGCTTTTTAGGAGCAGAAAACTCCTTAGGCCTTTTCCTTTCACAAATTGGAAGCTTAGCTGAGTGAGGTCTGGTCTGAGGGCATCCTTCCTTTTGTTCCTGTGCAGATTTGGCCTTTACTTAATCTCTGTATCATTTTCAGCACAAGCCTTGGCACCAACGTTACATTCCCTAGTGCCCCTTTTCTCTTCATTTGGTACATTTTCTATTTCTTTTTACCCTGCTTGTTCATTTTCATTGTAGGCCTCCATAGCACTGATTACTTATAACCACACCACAGAGTCAGTATTATGCTGTCATGAAATCTCCTCTTCTAAAAACTTGGTCCATCACTTTTTGTTTAAGCCTAAGGAAGATTCTTACAATAAAGGCAAGAAGCAGCCTTTGCCAAAGTAACACAGGAATGGTCTCTAGCTGAGGTGGTAATGTTGTGCTCTTCTGAAACCTCTTGCCCTGTGCCTCCATAGTCTACATTGCTCTCAGTACTACTGTTATCCAAACTCCTACTAGGATGGTCCATTGAGAATTCCACCACTTTTCCAGTCCAAAGTTCCAAAGTCTTTCACATTCCTCCTAAAAAGAGCACAGCCAGGCCTGTCAAAGCAATAGCCCACTTCCTAATTCTGATTTCTTTTTCATCAGTTACTTTTCTGTGGCTGTAATAAAAACACCACGACCAAGGGTGTTTATTATAAAATAAAGCATTGCATTGGGCTTACAGTTTTTTTATGTCCAGGCTGTTAGCACAAAAGCATGGCAATATGGACAACTGAAATTTCACATCTCAAAATGCCCACAGAAGACAGGGAGTTCATTGGGAATGATGAAAAACTTTGAAGCCTCACAGGCCACTCCTGTGACACACTTGCTTCTCCAAACCCATACCTTCTATTCCTTCCCAAAGTTCTCTACCAATTGAAAACCAAGTGTTCAAACATATGAGCCTATGGGGGCTATTCCCACCCAAACCACCACAACAACTTTCTCCCCGACTATTGTCAAACTTTCAGCAGAGTTGGAGAATGCATTTTGTCATATGTTCATACCTGGACATTTAATAACAGCATACCTTTGAACACAAAGGCATAATATTGTGCACTTCCTAGGAAATCTCACAACTCTGTGGAAAAACAGTTGAATGCTTTTCTGGCATACATACTACTATATGGTGACATCTGTGAATGATGCTTCAGAACTTCATCATGCATATTGCTTAAAGGGCATAGTTTGTAAATACTTTATACAGAAAAATAGTGGGAATCTTAGTGTGGCTTGAACATAGAGGTCCTTTTTCTCATACCATGTCATTAGCCTAAATAGTATCTTATGCAAGTTAATATTTTAATGGTTTAACTATATGACTGTTGCTTTATTTTTGCTTTTGTGTATGTGTCCAAGGTTGTGGGTGTGTGGGTAAATGTGTGTATCAATTTGTGTGCATACACATGGAAGCCACGGGACAAATTTATGAGTCATTCCTCACCTTTTTTTTTTTCCTGAGGTCTCTCACACACCAGGAACTTACCACACTTGCTAAGTTTCTAGACAAATGATACCAGGAATCCAACATGCTCCCACACAAACACATACACACAGTTCTTGGATTACAAGCACACACTACCATAGATACCCATTATACATCTCAATTAGGCAAAGTCATGGTCTTGTATAAGTCCATACAGATTCAACTTAGCACAGTAATAGTGATGAAGCTCTGTCTCTGATAATGTGATTGAGTGGCACTTGAGAGTCAAAGGAAGAGAAGAAACTAAACTGAATAAAAGAAGTAGAATCATCAAAATGTTGGCAAATTCTAAAGTACAGCTTCTGTTGAGGAATTTCAAGATAAACAGGAAAGAGCATTAGAGAGATGCATGAGGTTATTACAGTGTGATGAGCATTGGGGAAAATGGGAATAATTGGTTCTGAATAGCAGCAATGATGTCACAACCAGCCTGTCAATGCCTTGTAAGCTCATCTGAAGAGTTAGCTTCCCACCCGCAACTCTAAGAAATGGCATTCTAGTTTATGTTCTGATGTAGAAAATTCTAATGTGGGAGTGCCCAATCTTTTGACATTGTGACGTGGCAATGTACTGGGTTTTATTCACAACTAACCTAGAATGCATGCAACTAGGGGCAGCAATTGTACATGCCTGTAATGTATATATTAGTTACTCATTTGAGTGTCATGTAGCCTATTATGTGCCCTTGTAAAATATAACATAAAAATATTATCATAATATTGTTGGTACAAAGAGTGATATTCATGTCAGTGATATCACAAGATATCACTATTGTAATGTAACATCTTCACAGTTATAATGATTTGTCCAGGACCCTTACATAGAAAATATTGAACAGGCATGTTGTTTTAATCACTTTCATGCTTCTGTAGTAAATAAGATATCTAACCAAAGCAACTTTAGGAAAGGAACATATATTTGACTGACAGTTGAAGGATATAATCCATCATGGGGAAGGCATGGCACTGAGGGCTTGCGACAGCTGGTCACACTGCATCTGTAGTAGGGAAGCAGGCAGAGAGGGGATGGAGACAGCTGGTCACACTGTATCTGTAGTAGGGAAGCAGGCAGAGAGGAATGATGGTGCTCAGCTAGCCTCCTCCTTTTCATGCAGTCCAGGATTCTATCCTATGGAATATTACTGCTTGCTTTAAAATGGACTTTCCTTCCTCAATTAACCTAATCTAGAAATTCTGGCACAGATATACCCAGAAGTTTATCTCCTAGATGATTGTTGTTTCTGTCATGTTGACAATGATAATTAGCTATTACACACACACACCAAAACTCTGACTCTAAAATCCACACAAAAAATTTTCACTGCCCCATTGATAAAAGCAACCATCTTAAACATTCTGTTTCACAGGTCCATTTTAATGAAAGTAATGCTGTAGTCCACAGAGGAGCCAACCTAGGTATCAAGGTCACCTTGTTTGTATGTGTGCTAAACTATTGAGAGTGAATCCTGCTTATGTGACTATCCCTCGAGGAAAACCAGGTGTGAGAATGGGCTGTAAGATCCCATCTCCCTCTTTATCCTAACACTATGCTTATAGATTGACTTGTGATGCCTATTAACTGCATTGTGGGGAGCGATGTGAAACTCTGGATTGTTCTTTTGTATCTTTTGTACATTACACATATCAAAAGTGCCAATTATTGAATTGAATTATTAAAAAGTTACTTCCCATTCAAGATCGAGAAGGAGAATTGCCAGCGTAAGCATACTCAAAATGAACACTTAACTCTGATACAACTTCCATTTCCATCTCAACCAAAGACAGAACATTGCTGCCCTAAAGTAATTACATTAATGGTCACAGATAAATATATAGAGTTGAAAACCTGCATCTAATATATGAAGAAATGTCAAACCAATGATTAGGTGATGATGTGTGGACTGCTTTTACAACCAGGTTGGGTACGTGGAGAATCGAGACAACATAAGTTCTGATAGATGAAAGGTAGATGGCCAGATAGATAGATAGATAGATAGATAGATAGATAGATAGATAGATAGATAACTGAAAATTGGTAGATGGTAGATTATTATATAACATGGCTAGATATATGATAGACAAATAGATGGTGGTGAGAAAAAATAATTGTAAGGAGAGCTTTGAAATGAAACTTGCCAATGGGCTATAGTTATCAAGAAATCATCTCTCCTCATGGTCTTCATTCTTTGATGTTTTATTCTGCCTGTTATATCTTTAAAATTAAAATAAACAATTTATTTATTTATTCATTCATTCATTTATTCATTCATTTATTTTTAGTGAAATCACACTCATGGTCCCAATCTTGCTACCTATAGTTAATAATAACAGATGTTGTCAGTGTGTTTTCCTGTCAGTGCTCTCTAATAGAAATGCTGTGGGTTATTGCTTTTCTTTATGGGCCTTTGTTTCCCCATTTGTAAAACTAAGAAGGTGGAAGAGGGAAGAAACCACATGATTTCTCTGCTCAGTTCCTTTTCTGCTCTTTGAATCTATGAAGACTAGTGTTGCAATTATGTGGGCAGGAGTCTCAGATGTCAAACACTTTTCAAGTCTTCCTGTTTCCTCCCCTGCTTTAGTTGTGAGGATGTTCGAAATTAAACTGCATGTCAAGTTGCAGTGAGTATTTCCACCCAAGTTAGCACAGCAGTGTCCCACATCACTCCCCACAGTCACTTGCAACTTTAGGATTTATTTTTAAGTCTCTTCCCATGTGTCTGTGTGTGGATGGGTATGTGCACTTGTGAGCACAGTTTTCGTGGAGGCCAGAGAGGGCATTGGATCCCCTGGAACTGGAATGAGAGTTGCTTTGGAGCCACCTGATGTGGGTGCTGGGCACTGAACATGGGACCTCTGTATGTCAGGTAGGTTGTCTTAGCTGCTTTGACACCTCTCCAGCATACTAATAGTCCTGCTGGCGGCCTGTGCAGTAGCCACAGATGCCCTGCTTTTGCTGTCATATGTTTTAATTGGTTATAACCCTGAGTTTTAGGGAAGTGAAGTGACCCAAGTTTCGTACTGGCAAAAATGACTTTCAAGTGTAGATCTCTCTGTCTTTTAAACCACATTCCTCTCTTATATTACATTCCTCCTTATCTTTTCCTTTCATTCTTATTGGAAGGATGCCATGTCTCTGCATTCATTCAGTATAAAAAATTTCCAGATAATTTTTGTATGTATGTGCATATGAATGTTTTGTTTGTCAGGGTTCTCTAGAGGAACAGAAGTGACAGAATATGTACATGGGATTTATTAGAATGGCTTACAGGCTGTGGTCCAGATAGTCCAACAATGGCTGTCTACCAATAGAAACTCCAAGAATACAGTAAATGTTCAGTTCTCAAGGCTGTATATCTCAGCTGTTTTTCAATAAATCCTGAAATCCTGAAGAAGCAGTCTCTAATGCCAGTGAATGGACTTTCCAGCAAGAGTGAGGCCAGTCAGGTAAAGAGCAAAAGCTGTCTTCTTCCATGTCCCTTATATAGGCTGCCACCAGAAAGTGTGGCCTAGATTAAGGATAGATCTTCCCACATCAAAAGATCTGGATTAAAGGGTGGGTTTTCCCTACTTCAAATGATTTAATCAAGAAAAATTCATCACATATGTACTCAGCTTCTTGGATTTTATTTAGTTTCAAATGTAAAGTCAACAACCAAGAATAATCATCATACATGCTTGTGCATATGCATGTGTGTTTGCACACATTTGGGAGCCAGGGGACAACCTTGGCTGTGATTTCGTAGATGTTGTTCATCTTCTTTTTCCTGTGGAGATTAAAAGAATGTGTGCATTTATGTTTGGGGGAGGTGGTATCTGTGCATATGAGTGCACATGCCTGTGGAAACCAGAAGAGAGCATTGGACCCTCCAAAGCTGGAATCACAGGTGATTGTGAACACCTAATGTGGATTATAAGAACTGAACTTGGGTGTTGCATAAGAGCAATATACTGTCTTAACTCCTGAGCTATTTTTCCAACAGCTTTTTGTTCCTTTGAAAAACTCTCATTGGCCCGGTGTTCTCTGAGTAGACTGGGTTGTCTGGTCAACAACACCAAGGGGTCCTCCTTTCTCTGTGCCCCTCACTCAGCAATGAATTTACAAGCTGGTGTCACCATGCCCAACATTTTTTTAAAATGTAACTTCAGGGTTTAATTTTCATGTCCTTATGTTTACACAGCACAGTTTCATCTTTGATAATGATGTGTTGTTTTACAAATATTTATTATCTGTAGCTGTTGTTTTCAACCTGATATTTAAAGGTTCTTTAAGAAATTACCTCTGGTATTGTGTCTGTACTGAACTTAAATAGGCATTTTGTCTGTGTCAAAATTTCTTACACAATGCAGTATAACAATTGTTTACATAACATTTATCTTTTATTAGGTATCAAAAGCAACATTGGAATGTTCTAAAGTATAGAGTAGGTGTATATAATATACAAATGCTATGTTATTTTCTGTGAGAATGTTGAGCACCTGAAGACTTTGATATGCTTTAAAATGTCTTTGAACAGTCTCCCCAGGGATAAGGAAGAAGATTGTATAGGTCAATTTTAAATTAATAACTTACATTAAATACATACTATAAAGCCTGTGGAATAAAGACTTAAGCATAGACCCTAAGATTATTTGCCCCAATATTAACTGGAGACAGAGCCCTATAAAGAACATAATTCTTTTTTTCATTGTTGTTCTTGTTGTTTTTGTTTCTGGGTTTTTTTTTCTTTCTTTCTTTTTTTTTTTTTTTTGTTTGTTTGTTTTGTTTTGAGACAGGGTTTCTATGTGTTGTTTTGGTGCCTGTCCTGGATCTCACTCTGTAGACTAGGCTGGCCTGGAACTCACAGAGATCCGCCTAGCTCTGCCTCCCAAGTGCTGGGATTAAAGGTGTGCACCACCACCACCCGGCAAGGAACGTAATTCTTTGGTCTTTCTTTAATCAATAGAATGCCTTAATCCCATTGTGTATATAGAGCACTCCACTGGAGACTCCATTGTACCTTGAGTGACCCACTGTTTACGTACTCTTCTTAGGGTTTTCATTCTAACTTCCCTTGCTTTGCATTGTTGTCTGTGCAGAGGACAAGATCTGGATGATGGTTCAGCACAACAACACAGAGCTGACTCGGGTACAGGGCTCCAACCCTGAGAAGCCCTATGCCATGACCTTAAACTATGGGGGCAGCATGGAGCAGCTGGAGGCTCTGATTGATGGATCAGAGTACTGTGAACAGGAGGTGGTATATCACTGCAGGAGATCTCGCCTGCTTAACACACCAGGTAAGGTTCTGCTCTTTTTCATGATACCTTGAAACCCACAAGCCAAAGCCCTGACTGTGTTTTTTCCTGACACAAGCTAGATTCAATGAAAAAGTGGGAACCTCAATTAAAAAAAAATGTCTTCAAATGATAATTTTCTTAGTGACTGATGTGGGAAGGCCAAGACAATTATGGGTGGTACTACCTCTGGGTAGGTAGTTCTGGGGTATATAAAAAAAAGTAATAAATAAAAATAAACCTGAGAAAGCCAAGGGGAGCAAGCCAATAAGCAGTGTTCCTCCGTGGCCTGTACTTCAGTTCCTGCTTCTAGGTTTCTGTCATGACTTCTCCCAGTGATGGAGTGTCACTTGAGAATTGTAAGTTTTCCTTCCCAATTTTCTTTTGGTCATGGTGTTGTATGACATCAATAGAAACACTAAGACATTCAAAGAGATGGGTATTTGACAAGAAAGTGGCTGCAGTGCACTTGTTCACTCTGCTTTGAGGAGAGATATGACCCAAAGAAGGCTTTGGTCCTGAGAGAGGTCTATTGAATCTGTACTTGTCTCTGCATCTTCAGAATGACATGGATAATACCCACCCTCAACAGCTGGGAAATGAAGAGGTTTTGTGAGGGATGGAATTTGAAATAGAGCATTTGAGCTAGATATGGGAAGTGTGGTAGTTGAACACTGTTGGAGAGGAAGATCGCATCAGAAGGTGTCAAGGATCCCCTTTCATACACAGAGTTATGAGTTATGCCTAAAATGAAGGGTATCTAAGGAGCAAGCACCAGACAATGAGGCCAACAAGACAGTCAGAGGCTACACTGTGTTCTCAGAATTTCTGTTGTCTGAAGAAGAGAGACTTCAATGGATATGAATCTAAATGTAAATTTTCATTTTTCATGAATTAATCAGCTACTAAGATGGGAAGTTCTCATGTAGCATTCATTTGCCTTTAACTCACTATGTAGTTGAGAATGACTTTGAATTTTTGGTCATCCTTCCTCCACCTCTGGAGTGCCATGAGTACAGGAGTATGCCACCACGCTTGTTTTTTTCTGTGGTGCTGGCCATCACAGTCAGGGCTACTGTGCGTGTTTGAAAAGTACTCTACCAAGGGAAGTATCCCTAGCCCTGACATTTCATTTCAGAGAAAAGGTGGCTAACTCCTTTTATGTTCCCCCAGTTCTGTTTTTTTAATGGTGAATGAATGATTTGGTTATCATGTGTGAATTAGTTAGTCTCTTGCTGTTGTGATGTAGCAGCTAGCAAAGCATCCAGAAGAGGAATCGCCTTTGGTTCATGGTTCAGGGAAGGCATGGTGGGACAAGCAGGATGGTCTGAGGCAACAGGGGTATGGGACAATTGCCTGTTCATCCACTGGAGGACCAGGAAACAGAGAGGGTAATGGTAACATTCAGCCAGGCTTTCCATTTTCCTTTCACAAATGATTTTTTGACACATTAGAGTCTTATGTCCTCCTGCTGGCCTGGAACTCCATATATACAGAACAGACTAGCCTTGAACTCATAGAGATCTACATACCTCTTCTTCTTGAGGGTTGAGATGGAATGTATGGGCCACTAAGCCCATATGGACTCATTCATTTCTGCAAGTATTAACCAATCCTAAAGACCATGGGGGTATCAAGTATCCAAGAAATAGTATCACATTCTATCACAAAGTGTAGTATCTGGTCCTTAGCGTTTGTAGGTTAAGAGTGGCTTGGGAACAATAGAGACAAAAATGTCAGTAAATCATGAGTGGGAGACACCTGACTCAATACACTGCACTGCTTGACTAATCTAGAATCTTTAGGGGAAGATACCGTTCCACTTAAGTGAATTTTCCAGATAACTGTCACTTATCCCTTTAAACACTGAAAATATTTTCAGAGAAATTTTAACTATTTGAAATAAAATCTTTCTCCAATGGATTACATGCCTCCTTGCCTTTTTAAACACAGAATTCATAACAGAAAATGGGACCCTTTTTTGATTACTCGGGAACATCACTGTGAAATCAATTCCGGAACTCCTGTTGGACTCAGCCATGCTTGTCAGGCTGATGAATCAGCGTTGCCGCTCTGTTTTCCTTTCCTGTCATCCCGGTACCTACACACTGTCCCACATGGTTCACTGTCTGTTTCCTTGAGCATTTCTCTGTCCCCTGATGATTAAGCTGAGTTCATGTGCCACCCTAAGCTCTTCTCGGGATGTCTGGCTCTAGGGACTGCCCTCCTTTCTTTTCACTGCCTTGTTGTCATTTTCCAATGTTTGAGTTCCTATGAAAAATAGAAGCATGTACATGAAGACTTTGGGACTTTCCTAAAGAACTCACACTCTTGTGTCACTTAGGTTATGCCATTAATTTATGTATGCATGCATGCATTTGCGCATGTGTGTATGTGTGTGCAGGTAGATGCATGTGTGCATGTGTGTAAGCCACAGGACAATCTTGGGTTGGCTATATATGACTCTACTTTGCTTTCAAATAGTGGGTCTCCTACTGGCCTGGGATCCATCAATTCTGCTAGACTGCTTGACCAGTAAGCCATGAGAATCCACATTCATCTCTCCAGCACGAGGAATATAAGGACATGCCCCCATGCCCAGGTTCTATTCATCTTTTGCTATATGTAGCTGTGCGTATCTTTTTATGTAGGTGCTAGGGATCTGAACTCAGACCCTCAAGCCTATGCATCAGGTACTCTTACTTGTGGGACCCTCTCCCCAGCGGCCTGTGTTTTATTAGTGTTGTCTCTGGACCTAAGTCCATCCTCATATTTATGCAGCAAGTGCTTTACTGGCAGTCATCTCCCTGGCCCCTTGACGATGACCTGCTTTCTCTTGATCCTGGACCCAGCGAGGTTGTTCTTCTCCTCACTCCCATCACCAACACAAAGCACGAGGACCAAATGATCACAAAGTGAACTCTCCAGAATTGTGGCTCCAGCAAATCTCTTTACCATATGGATTCATAGATTCATTGTCTCAGGGACTTGCCAGCAGGAAGAAAGTCTGACTAACATACACAGAGTTATCAGAGATTCTGACTCCATTACTTTGAAATCTAATACCCATAGGAAAGGCTGAGCTGGAGTTTACTTTGGTTTTCTTTGAATAGAAAGCATTTGCGAAGCAAATCTATCATGCAAACAAGCTGGCTGTGAGGATTGCTTGTTCTCTCTAGTACAGCGTCTCCTGCACTCAACCTCTGTCTACCTTCCAAGAGCTGGAGTTACATGCAATCCTCTTCACTTATTCCTACAGGCTTGCAGGAGTTTGGGCTTGTAGGGAATTGCTTAACATGGTCACATTCCAGTGGAATTTAAAGGGACAAAATGTGTTCTCTGAGAATTATCACATCCTCAATTGCCCTTTACCCTTCATCTTTTATACTTTAGTGAACATGCAGCTAAGTAGATACACACACACACACACACACACACACACACACACACACACACACTATGTAATAAATTATTTAGACAGTGTATCTATGATCTGTAGCATAACTAAATATAGTAATAAGGCCGGGTGGTGGTGGCACACACCTTTAATCCCAGCACTAGGGAGGCAGAGCCAGGCAGATCTCTGTGAGTTCGAGGCCAGCCTGGGCTACCAAGTGAGTTCCAGGAAAAAAAGGCACAAAGCTACACAGAGAAACCCTGTCTCAAAAAAAACAAAACAAAAAAAAAAACAAAAACAAAAAAAAAACCCTAAATATAGTAACAATACATGCAAATTTTTATTACACTCTGTATCTATAGGGGTTCTTTATCTTCTAATTCAGCTAAATGCAGATTAAAAATACTTGGGGAAAGTGCATCCCTATTTGGCTCAGCAGTAAAGTACTTGCCATACAACCATGAGAAACTGAGTTCAATCTCCACTGTTCACATAAAAAGTCTGGGGGAGATGGAGACAGGTTGATCCTTGAGGGTAACTGACTATCCAGCCTACTTTACTTACTGATTTCCAGGCCAGGAGTCAGGGTTGGGCGCTTGTCTCAAAGCACATGGAAGAGTGCACTTGAGGAACAACACCCACAGTTGTTTTCTAGCCTCCAACACAAATGCACCTTTTCACGATCGTGCACATACATCTCCCACACACACGCATTTACTCATACGAATCCACACAAATGCTATTGTTATTATCTTCTAAAACACAGCGTCACAACTGTGGATTTCAAATAGATGACAGTATATACAGATTGTATGAAAATACTATGTCATTATGTATAAGGATCTGGAACAGCCAACAGTTTTAACTGATGTCTCATAAACAATTCCCCAGGAATGCTCAGGGCTGACTGTGTACTACTTATACACAAACTAGTATATGCTGTATCATATATACCAAGAAATGATATTATATATGCATAATTCATTTTGACTATACCCAAATATATCTACAAACTTACTTGTGGTATTTTAACTCAGTGTGATCATTCACATGTCTTTTTTATAGACTTGAATAGAAGAAGTTTATAGAATTTTGTTACACATTTTCAAACATAGAGACTTGGACCAGTGAGATAGCTCAGCAAGCCAAGGCACTGGCTGACAGGCCTGGCATCCTGATTTGGATCCCAGGTACCCATATGAGGAAGTGGATACCGACTCCCACAAGTACTCTACATGGACACTGTCACACACACACACACACACACACACACACACGCACGCACGCACGCACGCACGCACGCACGCACACACGCACGCACGCGCGCGCAAGCACATACACACACACAATTTAATCTAATTTAAGAATAAGCAGAGTAGCCATGAATCTAGTCAGTGTGTTCCACTGTGTATGAAAACCTCTTCCCATAATGTTTCTCTAATAATAGACTCAATATTTTGCTTGAGGCAGAGAGTCAGAAGAGAAGTGAGTGAATTCATAAAAAAAGATGTCTACCTACTCTAAGCTAAAGATATAGATACATAGTAAGGGGAAATAAATACCCTGTGAAAGTTTAACAGAAATGGACCTAACCATAATTAAGTTGCTGTTTTGATCACTAATTATTTAAATGATCAGTGGTTATTGCACAACCACCCAAACCCAGATGTTCTGTAAGATATGGTCTGGATTTTCCATACTACTCAAAGATAGAATGTGTTCACTTACTGTATCTCAAATATGCCTGCAAGGAAAAATATCCAATTTTCCAATTATAAGATACAGAGATAGTAACAGGAAATGAACATAAAATTTGAAATCATAAAACCTAATATTAGTTACTTGTGCCACCTACTTAAAAGCTTATAACATGGCTTGTGGGGTTTCTTGTTATTTGGAAACATTGTCTCATGTATCCCAGCCTGGCCTTGAAAGTGCCATGTACCTGAGGATGACTGAACTTCTGACCTTTCTGCTTTCCCTCCCACATGCTGGCATTCCAGGCGTGAAATCCGCCCATGGATTTAGCTGGTGCTGGGGTCACTGAGCCCAGGGTTTTGTTCTTGCTAGAGAACCATTCTATTAATGGAGCTACATTCTCAGCCACAATTATGTTATCTGAGCTTCTGTGTCTTGGTGATATTTAATGGGATACATGCTGTGCCTTGAGTTGGATAACCAAGATGCTCTCCTTACTTGTTATTCAGTATCTTCTTCCCATTACCCAGTGAACGAAGGGACTATGAACTCCATTAGCAACCAGTGAAGAGTCTCATAACCACACTTAGTTTCCCTGGGAGAGTTCAGCTTTGGAGTTTAACTCATCTTAGCCTGATGGCATGCAAGCCACCTAAACTTTTGTTTACTTATAAACATGGTTGTTTTATATTCCTAGAAGTTTTGTTGACCATTTTAGAGATAAGTGTATGTTCCCTTCTGAATTCTTTTAGCCATCTAAATTCATTCACGTAGCTACACATCTCATGTGAGTAAATGGCACCCTCATTTGCTAAATCTCAGTTCAAAATCTAGAACTTTTCTTCATATCCATTCCCAGCTGAGTATATCAACATATGCTCAGACTTGAAGCATTCCAATTCCATCAATGCAAACTGCCTTGCAGCCCTCCCATCACCCCACACTGGTCTAGTGCTGTACACTAACTTCCTTTCTTGTACCATTCTGTACCCTACTAGCAGCCTTACAGCCAAAGTGCTGTTTTCAAAATACTATTATGATACCAGGCTTCAGATCGTTCCCTCTGCCTTGGAAATAAAACCGTGACTCTTTTTGTCTGGCCTGCAGAACTCTGATGGAGACTCTGCTGGCTCATCCTCCCACTTCACTTGGCCCCAGTGCTCTGTCCTTCCTAAGATTAGTCCACATTTTAAACAGCACAGTAAGTTCACTCTTCTTACAAGTTCCATTGCTGTTGTGGTGCTTGGATTTCTTTTGCTATTTAGTCATCATCTTGTGTTTTATGTAACTGAAAAATCTATTCTATTATTCTTACTGCTTTATCCTGTTTATAGTCTATGTAGATATCGTTGCAGACATTTTCTTCCCATTAATTTATTGATGTTTTTCTACCCAGATTACTAGATGATGATGTACAGGATCTCATTTTTTTTTATTCCCAAATGCCTGGAATTGCTCTTGGATATGAGAGAGACTTACTGAGTAGCTGTTGAATACATAAAATATTCCTTCCCCATCAATCAGTATCATTTATTGTCTATATGTGTTGTAGAACAGTACAGTGACTGACTGTGTACGCTTGGTTGAGCCTGCTGCCAGGATCCTCACAGGCTGACAGCCACATCATGGAATAGAAACTGCTGGCCTGGGAGGCTCTGTCATTGACTCTTTGTGACCTTGAACAAGTTACTTACATTTTATGGGCCTCGAGTTTCTCCTCTTTAGCACTGGAGGTTGTATTTCATGGTCCCCTAGTGTCTTTTCTACCATGGCTCTCATGTCTCTACACTAAGGAAACAATCTGAGTGGAAATGCGTGTCGGGAGTTTATTGCTTTCTTGTCACAGTAAAGAACTAGAAGTGTTGGTAAAACACAGCCAAAAAATTATTTTCTGAGACATTTCAGCCAATGACACTTGATTGCATGTTTATGTAGTAAGTAAGGCTTTCATAGTTTTCATGCCACCTCTTCAGAAAACACTTTCTATACAGTCATACTGATTGATAAAGAAAAGTATGGATCAACTGCTGTCATAAATCAAGTTTTGTTAGAAAAACAGAGGAAAAATGCATTTTAAGTGGTAAAACATTTGTCTAGCTTATATGTGGCCCTGGACTCAATCCCAAGGACTTTAAAATAATTAATAGTTACTATTAATAATAAATTCAAGGAACATATTCTTATGGTGTTAGTTACTATTGTCTCTGCAGGTGAACACTCTACCAGAAGCACCTGAATGAAAGAGAGTTTGGGGTTTAAGATAATAAAGCAGGAAAAATGGCAGTGGGAATGGAGCATAAGGCTACTTGCTAACATAATCACAGATCTAGAAGCAGAGGGAGGAGAATGCCAGCACTCCATTGGTTTTTCTCTTGTCTCTTCCATTTAGTCAAAGACCTCGATTCATGAGATTGTATTTATCACATTCAGAATGAATCTTCACCTCTCAGTTAATCCAATCTGGAAATTCTCTCACAGGCACACACAGAAATGTGCCTCACTAATGTCCTTGGCATTTCCTAACCTAGTCCAGTTGACAATCATAATTAACCATCACAAGTTTAGGAGGGGTTTAAGGGAGACAATATGGGGATGACTGCAAACACTAAGGGCAATTTGAAGGACCATAGGGAAATCTACTACAGTAGAATCTTCTTAAAATATATACACATGTGAAAGAAATCTAAATGGAATCACTAAATAGCAAGCGAAACAATGCTTCAATTATCTCTTACCATCAAGTGAAACTCCAGTGCCAGGAATGGATTAAATCTAAGAGAATTGATCAAAGAGCCCCATAGTAAACCTAAACAGCTCAGGCTCTTGCCAGGGCTTTTGTTTGCTCTCCATAAATGGATAGTAGGCCCCATTGCTGAAGGCAATACCTATATATCTCATTGAAAACAGAGAAGTTGAGCCGGTGCCTACCTAAAGCCTTTACCCCTACTGATTAGTGTTCATGGTACTGAAAGGTACTCTGCCAGCTACCACAGAAGAAATGTAAACACCAACCCAGCCACAAAACCTACAATCTGTAGTGGTGACTTGCACACATAATACACGGGTGCAATAGTGGCATGAATGTTGTAGGAGTAACCAACCACTCTCTAGCAGAGTTAAGGCTCACTTCATGAGATGGAACCCATCTCCAACATTGCC
Organism: Peromyscus leucopus; assembly: GCF_004664715.2. Lineage (NCBI taxonomy): Eukaryota > Metazoa > Chordata > Mammalia > Rodentia > Cricetidae > Peromyscus > Peromyscus leucopus. The sequence goes on along the minus strand of NC_051076.1, from coordinate 72,364,237 downwards.
CTGGTACTTAATACCCTAAGACTAGATAGGCCATGGACCTAGACAATATCCAAATGATTCCTAGGGAATTTATGCTGCTATTCCTGTGGTTCAATGTCTTAGTCATCATCAGAGATTCCCCTGTGGTAGACAGGAACTGATACAGAGACCCACAACTGGACAATGTGTACAGTGTGATAGATACTGGAGGACTCAGTTCTACATGGGATGACTCTGCCAAATCCGTTTTCTCGGGTCTCAAGGAGCTATGCTGAAGAGAAGGCAGAAAGATTGTAAAAGCCTGTCTTAGGGTTCTATTGCTGTGAAGAGACACCATAACCACTGTAACTCTTACAGTTGAGAGGTTTAGTCAACCATCATCATGACAGAGAACATGGCAGCATGCAGTCAGACATTGTGCTGGAGAAACACCTGAGAGTTCTACATCTGGATCATCAGACAGCAGTAAGAGAGAGTGACACTGGGCCTGGCTTGAGCTTCTGAGACCTCAAGGACCAACCTCAGTGACACACTTCCTCTAACAAGGCTACACCTCCTAATAGTGTCTATGGGCCTCTGGGTTCCATTTTCATTCAAATCATCACAGAGCCAGAGGGTCTAAGTGCTACCAAATAAACAAGGCCTTCCAGAAACAATAGAACTGGTACACATACGAACTCACAGAGACTGTGTGACAGCATGCATAGGATCTGCACAGGTCCAAACCAGATGTGGTCCCAATACTGTGATGGGCAAATAGGCATGAGCTCTCATCCTCAATCAAGATGCTATCCCCCATTAATACCTTCTTACAAAGGAAAAACTAGTTTCTCTAAGAGAATCTCACTGGGTATACAAATCATACTTAAGGGCAGGTTCCATTCCCAATAGCAGATGCTAGTGCAAAATGAACTCAACAGAATTTTTTTTTTTTCTTTTATACCATGCTAACCTTTTGCTTGTATATTATGACGTTTGATTTTGTGGTCTTGGTGAGTGTGTGTGTGTGTGTGTGTGTGTGTGTGTGTGTGCATTTCTTGTGCTCTTTCTGTTTTTTTTGTTTGCTAGTTTGTTCATTTTGCTCATCCTTGTTTGTTTTTCTGTTTTTCTCTCTGTTTTCTTAAGAAAGACAAAAAGAAACCTTTTTTTCTTTTGGTAGAGAGGCAAGAAAGATCTGGTAGTAGACAAGGGAGGGGAAACTATGATCAGAATATATTGTATGAAAGCAAATAACTTTATTTTCCAAAATAATTCCCCCTAAATAATAAAAAACAAGTTTACCCCTTATTACTTTGCTACATCAATATTAATTTAGATGATTGCATTCTACTTCTGGTCTGTAAGATCTTATGTTTGTCTCATAATGAAAAGTTCAATAGCCAACCTCTAAGAATCTCTAACATCTTGGTATCTCTAACACCATTCAGAAGATCCAATAACTTTTAAGCTCTGTAAAACAAACTTGAAACCAAAAGACAAAGTTCAATAGATGTTTATGCAGGGTAAATATTTCTATACCAGAAGGGGGTGGGGGTGAAACATAGCACAAAGTTGTGGGACCAAAGCAAGACTCTGCCTTGAAAACTAAATCTCTATAAATCCACATAGTGACTATGACCACATAGCCTGGCCTCAGGGACTTCATTGAACCTTAGTATAAGCCTCATTCTTCCATCTCACATGCCCATAAAACCAATATGACGTGGTCACAGCCAGTTTTTGCTGCCAGCTGGAGAGGTACCCTGATACTTTAGGCTAAGCTGCAGTGGTTTCTTGGAACCTGCCTGGCTGAATATGTGAAAATACTTCCTGTTTGAGGATACCCTGTGGACTCTCTGTTTGAACACTCTCTAAGTGAAAGATTTTCCAACACATTTGTGCTGTGCCAGTCTGGGTCTCTGAACATGTGCAGTCTTGCCTTGTCCCCTTTCTTGCCATCCTCACAAAAGAATCTGTAATTTTTCATTAATGGCGTGTTCACATTACAGTTGCTTTGTTTTTCTTTGCCTCATAGTCAGCTTTAAACTCACACCTGCTGCTTTCCCTACCATGGTGCACATTTTCATGTCTCTCTGTTCTCTCTCACTGGAAATCTAAGTACAGTAAACAGTACACCTGCGACAACATGGCTGATATGCTGTCTTCAAACTTCTTCAGCCAGATTCTTGGACAGAATGGGACAAAATTGTTGTCTAGCCAAGTCCATGCCACCTCATGGGCCCAATGTCTGCTGCCTGCCTTTCCTTAAGATGTCTGTCCTTCCTCTCTGCCAAAAGACAGGACACTTTATGCTCTGCTTACAGTAGTTTAGGAACTGTCTAGAATACAGTTCTAAACTCTATATACTTCCTTCACATACAATTCCAAGGGCTGATAAACACATGGCCAGCTTTACATGTACATACAATACATTTTAATTCACACTAGTTTCATGTTATGAGTATTCTGCTGTGTGTGCCTAGAAGGGGCCAGAGCAGATTCAAAATGATGCAAATCCCCAAAGAACATAGAAATACAAAAACATAGAAATGACAGAATGATAGGTATTAGGGAGGGGAAACATTTTAATTACATTTGGGAGGAAAGGAGTAGATTTTGCACTCAGCATGGTGATATTGAGATATGTGTGGGGCTGGGCAGTCATTTCTACAGGCTATTTGATGGCCTGAGGTTAGAGTGAGAAGTGAAAGGGTGGTATGACATCATAGGAAGCAACAGTATTGGAATCTCCCTAGCACCTCTCCAATGGTACGCTGAGGCAGTGGCTTGGGGTGAAAGGTTAGCAGTATGAGAAGCTTAACTAGTGAGAATAAAGGGTGAGTAGTGGGAGAAGGGGCCCTGGGAAATACAGGCTGTGCCTGAGCTTTGTTGGTTTTGGTGGGCTCAGTGGGCAGAGGTTCTTAACAGCACCCCAGATATGTGATGAGGATATTCATTGATCCAAGAGTGGCTGACAATTGGGTATAACAGAGTCTGTCATCCAGAAAGGTGGAAGGAAATCATAAGAAAGGTCTAGAGTTCCTGCAGCCAAATGCACACGAACACCCAGCAAGAGAAACCAAGCATACTACCACACTAATCACTATCACCCTAACAAGCCATCCGTGCTGGCCAAAGCTCTCATTTGCCTGAACTTGGGCAAACACTACAGTAAGACACATATGCATGCATCCAGGTGTGATTACTAATTGTGGATGTGTAGCCATCTGCATTACCCCCAACAATAGTGTATTTTCACAGTAAACACTGAATACAACACCATGAGTTCGGTTATATAAAGAGGAGGATGAGGAAATAAAGATATAGCAGCTAAAGCAACTTTCCCAGGTTTTATAGGCAGGATCGGATTTGAAATAAATCTAACTCTATGGTTACAGACATTTCTGAAGAATGAGGGAAACAAAGGGATGAGATGATGTCCTGTACACAAATGCCTTGGTTTCTCTGGGATATTTCTGCCAAGGCAAAAGAAAACATGTCTGTATGTGGTATATAAAGTTGATTGCAGATTTCTTTTGCAGATTCCTTATGTACATACATACATACAAGTTCTTAGTGATATATATAATATATTATATATATACCACATGTACACATATGTATAAAACTATATATATGGTTTTCTTTAGGTTTCTATTTCTGTATAGTGCTGGGGATGCTGTGAAAGTGTTGCTCTGATTGATTGATAAATAAAATGCTGATTGGCCAATATCCAGGCAGGAAGTATAGTGTAGGTGGGACAAGGAGAGAGGAGAATTCTAGGAAGTGGAAGGTGGAGTCAGGAGATGCTGCCAGCCACCGCCATGAGAAGCAAGATGTGAGTTACCAGTAAGCCACAAGCCACATGGCAACTTATAGATTAAAAGAAATAGGTTAATTTAAGATATAAGAACTAGATAGCATTAAGTCTGAGCCATTAGGCCAAACAGTTTAAATAATACAAGCATCTGTGTGTTTATTTTGGTCTGAGTGGCTGCGGATCTGAGCGGGACTGGAGAAAACTCCAACTACAGTATGGGAGTCATGTAAACTAGGGGGATGGAAAGGAAAACTATAAACCATAACCTCAGTTGATTCATTTCCTTGTATAGACAAATCATCCCAACATCTCAGTCATTCCCTACAATCCCATAAGGTGCAGGTTATTACCATGAGCAAGCTGAAGTTCACAGCAGCTAATGAGGTAACAGCCACACAACCTTCTCTATAACTGTGAAATCAACTCCACTCTCATCGCCAGACAAAAACAACCCTTGCTTGAGTCCCACAGGACACCAGCCCCCAGATGCCAGTGTTTCAGTAGTCTCCTGCACTGAGTCAAATGGAAAGAGAGTTTTGCTTTATTACACAGGCACAGTCTGTCTCAGGAATTATTTGGAAGATCCCCACGGATGAGGAGACCAATCCTTTCTGGAAGCCCCTTACAGACAGCAAAAGAACAGAGAGTGGGGGAAGTGAAGATGACATTGCTGATGCCATTACAGTCACTGTGCATGGAGCAGGATTTGTTCATGAGGATCTTGAAGGAGTTAAGTGTCAGAATAGGGAAACAGCTGCAGAGATCACCTTGGCAAGAGAGCAAGGGAATGTCTAGAAAGAGAAATAAGAGAGAAGAGAAAGAGGAAGGGAAGAAGAGGGGGAGGAGTAAAGGAATAAGAAGAATATCAAGAGGAGAAGAGGAAAGGCAGGAGGAGGAAGAAAAGGAGGGGAGGAAGGTGAGAAGCAGACGGAAGAGGTGGGCAGGTAGAAGACAGAATCTGTCTTGGTAATTGTTCTGTCACATATCCTAGGGAAGAGGAAACAGTGCTTCTAGAAAATTGTCACTGGCAGGAGAAAGAGGGCAGATGAGAAAGAGGAAGAGCAGATGGAGGAGCATGAGGACCAGAAAGAAGATAAGGAGCAGGAGTAGGAGCATTTAGAAATGCCAGGAATAAAAAGGAAGGGAGGCAGGGAAAAAGGGAATTCCTTGACAAACTATGTATGTCTTCATTTTGAGTAAAGATGAAGAAATACCTGGAGAGAATAACCTTGCACCATTTTCTCATGGCCCTGAAGTTATGGTGTGGGAAGACAAGAGCTCCTGACAATGGGAACAGCCATTGGAAGTGACACTGTGTATCATAGGCTGCATGAAGAAATATAGTGGCAACTGGAACCCTGTACTGGCCATACATTAGCACCAATGGGACATGATGGAATGAGTTTCTTGAGGATAAATTTGAAAAGAAAATAACTTCTTTTCACAGCATCGGGGTACTCAGGATGATATAACCACAGATTTTTTTCCCCTGAATTGGTGAGTTCTTCAAAAGAAGCAACAGTCATACTCATTTCTTAAGACTAGAACCAAGCTTGGTAACTGGCACAAAGTGCACTTTGAAGAAAACATTTCTTGGATCTGGAGAGATGACTCAACAGTTTAGAGTGCTTGCTAGTCTTCCAGAATATCCCAGTTCATTTCCCAGTACCTATACAGTGGCTAACAACTGTCTGTAACTTTAGTTTTAGGAATCTGATGCTCTCTTCAGAATTCTGCAGGCACTAGACACGAATATAATGCCCACACATATGTTGCAGAATATCCCTTTATACTATTTGAAGATGTGTCACTGTGATAGGTTTAATAAAAAGCTGAATGGCCAACAGCTAGGCAGGAAGAGGTTAAGTGGGACTTCTGGGGACAGAGAGGTCTCAGGAAAGAAGTAAGGCTGAGTCACCAGCCAGAAACAGAGGAAACAGGACATGTAGGAGGAGAGATAAGAGCTATGAGCCATGTGACAGCACATAGATTTTTAAAATGGGCTAATTTAAGTCATAAGAGCTAGAGGCCGGGTGGTGGTAGCACATACTTTTAATCTCAGCACTAGGGAGGCAGAGCCAGGTGGATCTCTATGAGTTTGAGGCCAGCCTGGTCCACAAAGCAAGTTCCAGGAAAGGCACAAAACTACACAGAGAAAACCTGTCTCAAAAAAAACAAAACAAAACAAAAAAAAGAACTAGATAGAAACTAGGCTAAGCTAAGGTCAAGATTTCATAATTAATAAAAATTCTCGTTGTCATGATTTGGGGGATGGCGGTTCAAAAACGCCAGCTATATACATACATGCAGACAAAACACTCCTGCATATAAGTCTAAATATTTTTCTCATACATGAAATTTATGGGTCAATTTATAGAAAACTTGTATGAAAGATAGTAAATGATACCCCTTAACCAGACAGGATAACATATCTTAAAGACTTAAAGTGAGGCCCTCACATATGAAGTAGACCAGGTTCCTATCCCAGATGATGTCTGGGTCTGGGCTTTTTCTCCTCTAGTATCCAGAAAAATATAATTATTGGTTGAAGTATTAAGGCAACTCCACATAGTTAAAAAGGAAGTTTATTTTGTGGGGTAACTTGCAAGTAAAGGGATAGGCTACAGGGTCCAGGAAAGGTGTAAGAGCAGTCCAGCAGTGTTCTCTGGAAAACTCTGCTCAGTCTACCTCCAGGATCCAGGATCCAGGAATCAAAAGAGCCAGCACATCCGGATCTCTAGTCTTTTATTTTTTTTATTTTTTATTTATTTATTTATTTTTTATTTTACAATACAATCCATTTCTACCTATCAGCCACGGATTCCCTTGTTCTCCCCCCTCCTGCCACCCTCCCCTTCCCCCCAGCCCACCCCCAATTCCCACCTCCTCCAGGGCAAAGCCTCCCCCAAGGGCTGAGATTAACCTGGTAGACTCAGTCCAGGCAGGTCCAATCCCCTCCTCCCAGGCCGAGCCAAACGTCCCTGCTTAAGTCCCAGGTCTCAAACAGCTAACTCATGCAATGAGCACAGGACCCAGCCCCACTGCCTGGATGCCTCCCAAATAGATCAAGCCAATCAACTGTCTCACCTATTCAGAGGGTCTGATCCAGTTGGGGGCCCCTCAGCCATTGGTTCATAGTTCATGTGTTTCCATTCGTTTGGCTACTTGTCTCTGCTTTATCCAACCTTGGTTTCAACAATTCTCATTCTTATAAACCCTCCTCTTTCTCACTAATTAGACTCCTGGAGCTTCACCCGGGGCCTGGCCATGGATCTCTGCATCCAGATCTCTCAGTCATTGGATGGGGTTTCTAGCACAACAATTAGGGTGTTTGGCCATCCCATCACCAGAGTAGGTCAGTTCTGGCTGTCTCTCGACCATTGCCAGCAGTCTTTTGTGGGGGTATCTTTATGGATTTCTGTGGGCCTCTCTAGCACTTTGCTTCTTCCTATTCTCATGTGGACTTCATTTACCATGGTCTCCTATTCCTTGTTCTCCCTCTCTATTCTTGATCCAGCTAGGATCTCCCACTCCCCCAAGCTCTCTTTTCCTCGACCCTCGCCCTTCATTACACCCACTCATGTCCAGGCTGTTCATGCCGGATCTCTGATCTTAAGGGCTCTTCTCTCGGCCCTGCCTTATAGGCATGACTGTTACCTAAGCATCAATGGGGGTAGTAGTACTTCCAGGTCAAAGCTGAAACAGCTACTCACTACATACAGTGGATCTTCTCCTGAATGTTCTGCTTTCCTGTGTTCTCAGCTGATGTCTGCTGCTTGGAAAATACTTGAATTACAAGAAAATCATGGAGAAAAGGGGTATTGGCTTACACTTTTAGGTCACAGTCCATCATCATGGAAAGGGAAGTCAGCAGGAACTCAGGAGCAGAGGCAGGAACTCTGTAGGGATGCTGCTTGCTGATTCTTCTACAGGCTCATGCTTAGCTGGCTTTCTCATGAAGCCCAGAGCCACCTGCCTAGTAATGGTACCTCCCATAGCATGCTGGCTCTTAAATAAATTAATAATCAAGAATCACACACCCACACAGACATGCCCACAGGTCAATCTGATCTAAGTAATTCCTCAGTTGAAGCTCTTTGGTCAGTAGTTTGTCATGTTGACAAAGTTAACTTAGGACACTTTGGCAGAGGAAAGAATTTTTGAATGCTTTAAACACGCTTTAGCGTGGGTGGTCAGGGGTGGGGGTGGGAGACATGTCACTTCTGACCCAAACCTCAAGGAACCAGAAAAGTTAATGCTACCATGTGCCTAGAAGGTGAAAAATTGAAATAACTGATGCATAATCATAATGATCACCTGCCCCTGCAGAAAGCAAATGGACAGACAAATAAATGCAGAAAAAAACCAAAGGCATAGAAACTTCAGAAGGAAATAACAGTGGCAGGGAAAAGGTGTTTGCAGAATAGTACCCTCATACTTCCAATAGAAGGCTGCTTCCCTTCCCTCCCTCCCTCAGTCCCCCCCTCCCTCCCTTCCTCCCTCAATCCCTCTCTCCCTCCATCCGTCCCTCCCTTCCTCCCTTTATCCCTCCCTCCCTTCATTCTTTCTTTCCTTGCTGATTTACTAACTGGAGCTTTGAATATTCTAGCCAGTGATTATACCTCCAGTTGTCCATATTGTATTTTTTTTTAATAAACCACACTTAAAAATACATGAGACCTCTAGGGAACTAAAAGTTATTTCTTATCCCAGGAATCTATTTGTAGATTGCCATGTCAGCATATGTATATATACCTTGAATTTTAGTTTTAGGTAAAATCATATATTTGATTCATGTCAAAATTAGCATCACTATTTAGGTTATGTGATTTGTTGTTTTTGTGGTTGTTAATTCATGTTAATTGCAATGAGAAATAGGAAGCTTATATTTGAATAATATCATTTTATTTCCTTCTTAGGGAAAACTAACTTTCCAAAATTATTTTTAATTGTTCATATAGCTTTGACATGCATATGTCTAAAACTGTCTTCATATTCATATGATGATTTTTAGCTTAAAAATGTTACTTGGGTGCTGGGGAGATGGCTTTGTGGGAAGAACATTTTCTGTGTAACTATGGGGACCTAGATTTGCTCCATAGCACCCACATAGGCTGGACTCAGTAGTGTGCATCTGTAATCAGCATTCCTCCAGCAAGACCCAAAGTGGAGTTGAGAGACTCTCCAGAGAGGCCCATGGGCTGACTAGACTGACATACTCAGTGGAGAACAACTAGGGGGTCTGTCCCAAGTAAAGATAAATCAAGGATCACTGCCACATGTGTGCTATGACTTGGGCACTCTTATACTCACTCATGTGAACACACAAACACACATTCACAGAGGTAGAAACACACACACAGAGGTACACACACACACACACACACACACACACACAGAGTCAGACAGAGAGAGAAAGAGACTAGAAAACTGCTACAGAAATATTTGACTTGTACAAGCATCCCACCTAATACCAGTTTGTAAAATTGTGTTGCCTGTGCATTTTATCCACATTTGTGTACTTGTGAATTTGCACAAGAATATCGTATGGATCCCTGGGGACATATTTCCCCTGATGCTAAGACACCTGTCCTAAAAAAAAAAAAAAACCAGTCAGTGACAGCAACCTAGGCCAATGAGGGCCTCCTCACTGAATGCCATATTGTATAGAGCCCAAAGCCATGAACATGCCAGCAAGTTTCCTACTCTAGGTACATCCTAGCAGTTGGCATGAACCTCCCACAGTGGCCTGTCTGTTGCTGTCTACTTTGTCTCCAGGGTCTGAGTTGATCTCTTCAGTCTTTCAAAGATGCCTCAAGAGTAAGTGTGAACTACAGCAAAGAAGCAGAGGCAGCTGAGGCAGTTGTTACAATACAATCAATCCCCCCCTCCCCCCGCCATTATCCATAGGGTTCATTCCAAGCCCTGCACTCTAGGGTTGAAACTTTAGCATCAAACTCTTTCGTCCTAGCATATATGCTCATGACACAGTTTAATTTACAAATGACGATGAACAATGAGCTATTATCAGCAACAAATTATCATAAAAAAGAACAATTGTGACCACTAAGTGTTGGCCTGCTCCAGTGCAGGCTAGACAAACAATCAATTCTCCTGCCAGGCCAGACCATTTGAGATAAGATCATTCCTTTCAAAAGGACATAAAGAGGACATACAGATTCAAATGTCTGAGTTGTTTGTTTCTAGAATTGTCTATTTAATATTTTGCAGGTTGGGGTTATTGAGGTTATTGGACTTCAGAACATGTTAAGTAGACCAATGGATATATTTATTATAAGAAAGTAGTATCTGAGAAGAAATGAGGAGAAGTAGCTTAAAAATGACTGGATAGTTAGTAGAAGTCTTTCAGTATTATGAAGCACTTTAAAGATCTTTGGATCTGGGGAAGATTAACCCAGAGAAGTGGAACTAGCTGGCCTGGGGCTGCAGATGGTTACAATGCTTGTCTATAAGGTGAGCTGAGAATGTCCCAGTGTTGATTGATGAACACCAGAAAAGCATCCTTCCTTCCTGCTGACTGGAAGATGCTTGCTCTGTGCTGCCTCAGAGAACCCCTCAATCCCCCTCCTCTGCATTGGGAATGCCAGATTTTTATAGCCACAGTCAAATATTCACATCTCTAGTGTTTTAGAGATAGCATGTCTTTCACAGCTGGAAGATGAGGCCTTTGCTCCTGGGATGCAGTGTTTGCATGTTAGCTAGCTGGGTCACACCTGTGCCCTGGTGTGATTTCAGTGGAGGTAAGCATAAGTGCCACCTCTGGTCATCCATCAGTAGCCTCTGGTCTTTGGTGCATGAGTTCTTTCATGCCTCGGGCAATGTTAATTTCATTTCTCATCCTCAGGCATGCTTGAATACACAGTTTACCTAAAGGTTAAGAGTTATGGATCTAATTAAGAGGATGGAGCAGTTCTAGTACATTAACATTAATAGTGCATGGAAAGTACTCCCAGAGGCTTCATTCTGTAAGCAGTAGCCATTTCCACGTCTATTCTCTTTCCTCATTTTTTTCTTCTAGCACCATTTAATGAAAATCTAATACTAAAAATGGCGCCTTGTTCATGAGAACTCAACAGTGGTCACTGTTTTTGCTTACCTCTTAATCATCCCACTAGGAAGAGATGTGAAACACAATATCCTTGAGTGTTTGCTTTGCTGATCAAAGCAGTCCTGGGGGTAGAAGCCCAAAGGATGAGAAATTATTAAGAAATGTGTGCTGCAGAGAAAATATGATGGGGCGTGTTCATCAAATGATAAAATGTGAACTTTTCCTTCATGCTAAAATTGAAAGGTCATTACAGTAGAGAGTCATTTCTATAAAGGTTAAATATAAGTGACAGGTGTGATGGATCAGGGAAGTCCCTGACCTTTTAGCACTGTCTAGCTTCAGTGTGTCTTGGCCTGCTTCAGTTTATGCACAACCATTAGAACTCTACACCCACCAGCTAACTTATGTTCTAGCTGTACATTTAACTTGGTCAGTCTGCGGCATCAGTGGTGTTTTCCCCAGCTTCAGTCTAGGAGTTCCAGGATGAGAAAGCCTTCCCTTTGGACTTTTACCAGGGGATACCCCTTTGGATCACAGATTGAGGGGTCAGTCCATCATTCTGGGAATGCCTGACAGTGGGAACTAAGGCAGCTACAATAATGAATGAGAGGGAGATGAACACAGGTGTGGCACTCACTTTACCCTTTCCTTTGAGTTTAGGACCCTAGCCCAGGGATTGCTGCCACTCACAGTTCAGGTGGGTCTTTCTACTTCAGTTAATCTAATCTAGCCACTCCCTCACACACATGCCCAGACATTTGTTTCCTTGTTACCCCATTAATTGGACAATCGAGATTAGCTATGGCATTCAGGCCTTTGTTCTAGGGATGCCATTCAACTGCAATTACAATTTCAATTTCAATTACAATGGTGAACTTCTCAAATTTACATATCCACTTGGGTTCCTTTTTCTTAATAGAATTCTTATATCTGCAAGCCTACCAGTCTTACAGTGTTCAAAATCCATGTCCATGACCATCTTCCTAAAGTGCTGTTTGTGCAGCATCGTTTCACAACTCTGTGAATAGAAGTTTCAACTTTCCAGGTATCTAGGTTCAAACCTTGCAGTTGTCCATGTCCTTGATTCTTCTCTATTCCTCATATCTTCACAGCATTTGTCACCATCCCATGGATGGCTTCAAAATAGGCATAAATTCAGCTATTCTCACAATGACTACAAACACCTCACAGGCCTAAGATGCCTCTTTCTTATGAAACACCAGTGATTCAGTATAGTGTGTGTGTGTGTGTGTGTGACATGTGTGCTTTTGAGAGCATATGGGTAGGTTGGGAGCAGGTACACTTGCCTATATGGGTGCAGGTGGAAGGCAAGAGCTGATGTCAAGGTTTCTCAATAATTTCTGTCTTGTTTTGGGACATGGGCCCCTAACTGAACCAGAAACTTACCATTGAGCTAGACTAAATAGCCTGTGACAGCCTGGGACTCTCCGTTTGGTGGTTACAGGTATGCAGCACAACACCTAGCTGTTGGAAAATATATTTTAAGATGTGTTCCCCTCACCCCTGATTTACTCATGTAGATCTCATCCATTTCTCTGTCACTGGAAGATCCCTATTTCTTTCTTAGTGTCCTCTTTACTAGGTAGCCTCCCTGGAGTTGTGAGTTGCAGTCTGGTTATCCTTTGCTTTACATCTAGTATGTACTTATGAGTGAGTACATACCATGTTTGTCTTTCTGAGTCTGGGTTACTTCACTCAGGATGATATTTTCTAGTTCCATCCATTTGCCTGCAAACCTCATGATGTCATTGTTTTTCTCTGCTGAGTAGTACTCCATTGTGTATATGTATCATATTTTATTTCTCCATTCTTCAGTTGAAGTGCATCTAGGTTGTTTCCAGGTTCTGGCTGTTACAAATAATGCTGCTATGAACATAGTTGAGTGTGTGTCCTTGTGGTATGATTGAGCATTCCTTGCGTATATGCCCAAGAGTGGTATAGGTGGGTCTTGAGGGATGTTGATTCTAAATTTTCTAAGAAAACACCATATTGATTTCCAAAGTGGTTGTACAAGTTTGCACTCCCACCAATAGTGGAGGAGTGTTCCCCTTGCTCCACATCCTCTCCAACATAAGCTGTCTTTAGTGTTTTTGATCTTAGCCATTCTGACAGGTGTAAGATTATCTCAGAGTCATTTTGACTTGCCTTTTCCTGATGGCTAAGGATGTTAAGCAATTCCTTAAATGTCTTGCAGCCATTTGAGCTTCTTCTGTTGTGAATTCTCTGTTTAGCTCTATAGTCCATTTTTCAATTGGACTGTTGGGTATTTTTATGTCGAATTTCTTGAGTTCTTTATATATTTTGGATATCAGCCCTCTGTTAGATGTGGGGTTGGTGAAGATCTTTTCCCATTCTGTAGACTGCTGTTTTGTCTTATTGACTGTGTCCTTTGCTTTACAAAAGCATCTCAGTTTCAGGAGATTCCATTTATTAATTGTTTCTCTCAGTGTCTGTGCCACTGGACTTATATTTAGGAAGTGATATCCGGTGTCAATGCATTCAAGACTACTTCCTACTTTCTCTTTTATCAGGTTCACAGTAACTGGATTTATGTTGAGGTCTTTGATCCACTTGGACTTAAATTTTGTGCACGGTAATAGATATGGATCTATTTGCAGTCTTCTACATGTCGACATCCAGTTATGCCAGCACCATTTGTTGAAGATGCTTTCTTTTTTCCATTGTACAGTTTTGGCTTCTTTGTCAAAAATCATATGGGGGTGAAGGGGGATAATAGAAGGCAAGGGTCAGGGGAAAGAGAGCTTAGGGGAGTGGGAGGTCCCAGCTGGATCAGGAACAGAGTGGGAGAACAAGGAAAGAGATACCATGATAAATGAAGACCCCATGGGAATTGAAAGAAGCAGAGTACTAGAGAGGTCCCAGAAATCCACAAAGATGCCTCCACTATAGACTAGTGGCAATGGTTGAGAGAGTGCCTGGACTGACCTACTCTGGTGATTGGATGGCCGAACACCCTAACTGTCATGATAGAACCCTCATCCAGTGACTGGTGGAAGTAGATGCAGAGATCCATGGCCAAACCCCATGTGGAGCTCCAGGAGTCCAATCCACAAGAGAGAGAGGAGAAATTACATAAGCAAGTGATATCGAGACCATGATTGGAAAAAGCACAGGGACAAATAGCCAAACTAGTGGAAACACATGAACTGGGAACTAATAGCTGAGGAGCCTCCATGGAACTGGACCAGGCCCTCTGGATAAGTGAGACAGTTGATTAGCTTGAGATGTCTAGGAGGCCCCCAGGCAGTGGAACCAGGACCTGTCCTTAGTGCATGAGCTGACTTTTTGGAACCTAGGGCCTATGCTAAGACACTTTGCTCAGCCTTGGTACAGGGAGGAGGTGACTGGACCTGCCTCAACTGAATGTACCAGGCTGGGCTGACTCCCCAGGGGAGACCTTGCCTTGGAGGATGTGGGAATTGGGGGTATGTTGGGGGAGAAGGCTGGAGGTGGGAGGAGGGAGGTCAGTGTCTGATATGTAAAATTAAATTAATTATAGAGTAAAAATATTTATATAAAATGATGTGTACCATTCATTTATGCTGTGGAATATTTGCTTTAATGATGCAAAGATGTGTTGAATTCTTTTATGTTGTATTTTTTTAACTCTGTGATGGTATGTTACTGTGCCTGTCTAAAACACCTGATTGGTCTAATAAAGAACTGAACAGCCAATAGCAAGGCAGGAGAAAGGATAGGCAGAGCTGGCTGGCAGAGAGAATAAATAGAAGGAGAAATCTTGGAGGAAAAGAAGAAAGATCAAAAGAACAAGTAGAGGAGGACATCAGGGGCCAGCCACCCAGCTATACAGTGAGGTATAGAGAAAGAAGTAAAGAAAGGTATATAGAAATAGAGAAAGATAAAAGCCCAGAGACAAAAAAGATACATAAGATAATCTAAAGTTAAAAATTGCTAGTAAGAAACAATCCAAGTTAAGGTCAGGCATTTGTAAGTAGGAATAAGCCTCTCCATATGTGATTCATTTGGGAGCTGAGTGGCAAACCCTCCAAAAGAGTAAAAAAGCAACCAACACCTGGCTTTTTATGTGTGTACTGGAAGCTAAAGTGAGGTGTAGTTGGAACTTTTTCTGTGTCCCAGCAGGACAAACCTCTCCCACTCATGTCCCACAAGTAAGCACACAGTGGCTTATATTAATTATAACTGCTTGGCCATTAGGTCAGGCTTATTACTGACTGGCTCTTACACTTAATTTAACCCATAATTCTTATTTATGTTTAGCCACATGCCTTGGTACCTTTTCTCAGTTCTGCCTTGTCATCTTGCTTCCTCTCTGTCTGTCTGGCAGCTCCTGACTGTCCTTCCTCTTCCCAGAATTCTCCTCATCTGCTTGCCCACCTATACTTCCTACCTGGCTACTGGCCAATCAGTGTTTTATTTATCAACCAACCAGAGCAATACATATTCACAGCATACAGAATGACATCCCACAGCACTTCCCCATTTCTGTCTAATCAAAAAAGAAGGTTTTAACTTTAACATAATAAAATTACATATAATAGAACAGTTATCAAGCAAGAATTACAGTTACAGTTATCTAATCTATTCATATTCTGTAAAATTAAAGAAAATATTCTATCATCTATCCTATATTTGCAAGTCTGAAGTTTCATATCTAATTTGTCTTGTTTTATTTTTTATTATTTTACAATACCATTCAGTTCTACATATCAGCCACGGGTTCCCCTATTCTCCCCCTCCGACCCCCTCCCCTTACCCCCAGCCTACCCCCCATTCCCAACTCCTCCAGGGCAAAGCCTTCCCAAAGGACTGCGATCAACCTGATAGACTCAGTCCAGGCAGGTCCAGTCCCTTCCTCCCAGACTGAGCCAAGTGTCCCTGCATAAGCTCCAGGTTTCAAACAGCCAACTCATGCAATGAGCACAGGACTTGGTCCCACTGCCTAGTTGCCTCCCAAACTGATCAAGCCAACCAACTGTCTCACCTATTCAGAGGGCCTGATCCAGCTGGGGGCCCCTCAGCCTTTGGTTCATAATTCATGTGTTTCCATTCATTTGGCTATTTTTTTTTCAATAATTGAGTAGAACCGAAATTTATTATAAGCCACAGTCGTCCTAGGGACCTCCATGCTATATATATATAGCTTCTATGGTTCTATGGGTTGTAGTCTGATTGTTCTTTATTTTATATCTAGAATCCACTTATGAGTGAGTACATACCATGACTGTCTTTCTGGGTTTGGGTTACCTCACTCAGGATGATTTTTTCTAGTTCCATCCATTTGCCTGCAAATTTCATGCTTTCATTGTTTTTCTCTGCTGAGTAGTACTCCATTGTGTATATGTACCACATTTTTTCCATCCATTCTTCCGTTGATGGGCATCTAGGTTGTTTCCAGGTTCTGGCTATTACAAATAGTGCTGCTATGAACATAGCTGAGCATGTATCTTTATGGTATGAATCAGCATTCCTTGGGTATATGCCCAAGAGTGGGATGGCTGGGTCTTGAGGTAGTTCGATTCCTAATTTTCTGAGAAACCGCCATACTTGTGGTTGTACAAGTTTACATTCCCACCAACAATGGAGGAGTGTTCCCTTTGCTCCATCCACATCCTCTCCAACATTGGCTGTCATTGGTGTTTTTGATCGTAGCCATTCTGACAGGTGTAAGGTGGTATCTCAGAGTCGTTTTGATTTGCATTTCTCTGATGATTAAGGATGTTGAGCATTTCTTTAAATGTCTTTCAGCCATTTGTAGTTCTTGTTTTGTGAATTCTCTGTTTAGCTCTTTAGCCCATTTTTTAATTGGACTGTTCAGTATTTTGATGTCTAGTTTCTTGAGTTCTTTATATACTGTGGAGATCAATCCTCTGTCAGATATTGGGTTGGTGAAGATCTTTTCCCATTCTGTTGGCTGTCTTTTTGTCTTATTGACTGTGTCTTTTGCCCTGCAAAAGCTTCTCAATTTCGAGAGGTCCCATTTATTAATTGTTGTGCTCAGGGTCTGTGCTGTTGGTATTTTATTTAGGAAGTGGTCTCCGGTGCCAATGCGTTCAAGAGTGCTTCCTACTTTCTTTTCTATTAAGTTTAGTGTAACTGGATTTATGTTGAGGTCTTTGATCCACTTGGACTTGAGTTTTGTGCATGGTGACAGATATGGATCTATTTGTAATCTTTTACATATTGACATCCAGTTATGCCAGCACCATTTGTTGAAGATACTTTCTTTTTTCCATTGTATAGTTTTGGCTTCTTTGTCAAAAACCAGGTGTTCATATGTGCATGGATTAATGTCAGGGTCTTCAATTTGATTCCATTGGTCCATATGTCGGTTTTTATACTAGTACCAAGCTGTTTTTATTACTATAGCTCTATAGTAGAGTTTGAGGTCAGGGATGGTGATGCCTCCAAAGGTTGCTTTATCATATAGGATTCTTTTAGCTATCCTGGGTCTTTTGTTTTTCCATATGAAGTTGAGTATTTTTCTTTCCAAGTCTGTGAAGAATTGTGTTGGGATTTTGATGGGGATTGCATTGAATCTGTAGATTGCTTTTGGTAAGATGGCCATTTTTACTATGTCAATCCTACCTATCCAGGAGCATGGGAGATCCTTCCATTTTCTGATATCTTCTTCAATTTCTTTCTTTAGAGATTTAAAGTTCTTATCAAAAAGGTCCTTCACTTGTTTAGTTAGTGTTATCCCAAAGTATTTTATATTATTTTTGGCTATTGTAAAGGGAGATGTTTCTCTGACTTCTTTCTCAGCCTTTTTGTCATTTGTGTATAGGAGGGCTACTGATTTTTTTGAGTTGATCTTGTATCCTGCCACTTTACTGAAGGAGTTTATCAGCTGTAGGAGTTCCCTGGTAGAGTTTTTGGGGTCACTTATGTATACTATCATATCATCTGCAAATAGTGAAAGTTTGACTTCTTCCTTGCCAATTTGTATCCCTTTGATCTCCTTTTGTTGTCTTATTGCTCTAGCTAGAACTTCTAGTACTATATTGAATAAATATGGGGAGAGTGGACTGCCTTGTCTTGTTCCTGAATTTAGTGGTATTGCTTTGAGTTTCTCTCCATTTAATTTGATGTTTGCTGTTGGCTTGCTATAAATTGCTTTTATTATGTTTAGAAATATTCCTTGTATTCCTGATCTTTCTAAGACCTTTATCATGAAGGGGTGTTGGATTTTTGTCAAAGGCTTTTTCAGCATCTAAGGAGATGATCATGTGGTTTTTTTCTTTCAGTTTGTTTATATGGTGTATTACATTGACTGATTTTTGTATGTTGAACCATCCTTGCATCCCTGGGATGGATCCTACTTGGTCGTGATGGATGATCGTTTTGATGTATTCTTGGATTTGGTTTGCCAATGTTTTGTTCAGTATTGTTGCATTAATGTTCATGAGGGAGATTGGTCTGTAGTTCTCTTTCTTTGTTGCATTTTTGTGTGGTTTGGGTATCAGGGTAATTGTAGCCTCATAAAAAGGGTTTGGTAGTGTTCCTTCTCTTTCTATTGTGTGGAACACTTTGAAGAGTATTGGTATTAGTTCTTCTTTGAAAGTCTGGTAGAATTCTGTACTGAAACCATCTGGTCCTAGGCTTTTATTGGTTGGGAGACTTTTGATGACTGTTTCTATTTCTTTAGGGGTTATTGGGCTATTTAAATGGTTTATCTGGTCTTGATTTAATTTTGGTGTGTGGTATTTATCCAGAAAATTGTCCATTTCTTCCTGGTTTTCCATTTTTGTGGAGTACAGGTTTTTGAAGTATGATCTGATGATTCTCTGGATTTCCTCATTGTCTGTTGTTATGTCTCCCTTTTCATTTCTGATTTTGTGAATTTGGGTGCTCTCTCTTTGCTTTTTGGTTAATTTGGCTAGGGGTTTGTCTATCTTGTTGTTTTTTCAAAGAACCAACTCTTTGTTTCATTGATTTTTTTGTATTGTTCTCTTGTTTTCTATTTCGTTGATTTTAGCCCTCAATTTGATTATTTCTTGGCATCTATTTCTCCTGGGTGAGTTTGTTTCTTTTTGTTCTAGAGCTTTCAGTTGTGCTGTTAATTCATTGGTATGTGATTGCTACATCTTCTTTATGTGTGCATTTAGAGCTATGAATTTTCCTCTTAGCACTGCTTTCATAGTGTCCCATAAGTTTGGGTATGTTGTACTTTCATTTTCATTGAATTCTGGGAAATCTTTAATTTATTTCTTTATTTCTTCACCCATTGATGTTTCAGGTGGGCATTATTCAGTTTCCTTGAGTTTGTGGGTTTTCTATAATTTTTGTTGTTGTTGAAGTCTAACTTTAAGGCATGGTGGTTTGATAAGATACAGGAGGTTATTCCAATTTTTTTGTATCTGTTGAGCTTTGTTTTGTGTCCACGCATGTGGTCAATTTTTGAGAAGGTTCCATGGGGTGCTGAGAAGAAGGTATATTCTTTTGTGTTAGGATTGAATGTTCTGTAGATATTTATTAGGTCCATTTGAGTCATAACATCTGTTAGGTCTTTATTTCTTTGTTAAGTTTCAGTCTGGTAGCTCTGTCTTTTGGTGAGAGTGGTGTGTTAAAATCTCCCACTACTAATGTGTGGTGTTTGATATGTGTTTTAAACTTTCATAGTGTTTCTTTTATGAATGTGGGTGCTTTTGTATTTGGAGCATAAATGTTTAGAATCAAGACTTCATCTTGGTGGATTTTTCCCATGATAATAGTCTGGGTTGGCATCCATGGTCTCTTAGTGTCTGCATGAGGTTTGTCCATGATCTTCTAGCTTTCATAGTCTCTATTGAGTAGTCTGGTGTTATTCTGATGGGTTTGCCTTTATACGTTACTTGGTCTTTTTCCTTTGCGGCTCTTAATATTTTTTCTTTGTTCTGTGTGTTTAGTGTTTTGATTATTATGTGGTGAGGGGACTTTTTTTTGGATCTAGACTATTTGGTGTTCTGTAAGCTTCTTGTATCTTCATAGGTATTTCTTTCTTTAGGTTAGGAAAGTTTTCTTCTATGATTTTGTTGAATATATTTTCTGTGCCTTTGAGTTGGTATTCTTCTCCTTCTTCTATCCCTATTATTCTTAGGTTTGGTCTTTTCATGATGTCCCAAATTTCCTGGAAGTTTTGTGTTATGACTTTTTTGTCTTTAGTGTTTTCTTTGACTGACGAATATATTTTATCTATTGTGTCTTCAGTGTCAGAGATTCTCTTTTCCATCTCTTGCAATCGGTTGGTTATGCTTGTTTCTGTAGTTCCTGTTCGTTTAGTCAGGATTTCTATTTCCAGCATTCCCTCAGCATGTGTTTTCTTTATTGTCTCAAATTCATTTTTCAGATCTTGGAATGTTTCTTTCATCTGTTTAATTGCTTTTTCTTGGCTTTCTTTGATTTCTTCCCACTTTTTGTTCGTTTTTTCTTCCATTTCTTTAAGGGAGTTTTTTTACTTCCTCTTTAATGGAGTTTTTCATTTCCTCTTTAAGGGAAGTTTTTATTTACTCTTTAAGAGAGTTTTTCATTTCCTCTTTAAGGAAAGTTTTTATTTCCTCTTTGAGGCAATGTTTTATTTCTTCTTTAAGGGACTCTATCATCTTCTTAAAGTCATTTTTAGGGTTGATTTCTTCTGTTTCTTCTGTCTTGGTATGTTCAGGTCTTGCAGGTGTAGAATCACTAAGTTCTGATGTTGCCATATAGGTCTTTATGTTGTTGCCTGTATTTTTGCACTGGCATCTACTCATCTCTTCCTCTGTGCGGTGCATGTGGTGTCTGTGTCTGAGAGTGCCTCTCTTGTTCTAATTTTTAGTCTTGGTTTAGTAGGAGTTCTTGGTTAAATTGGTGCTATTGGGCTATTTCTTCAGGGGCAGCTGATCTCAGTCGGTAAAGTATATACTTATGTTTCTGGTGATCTGGTTTGGTGGCTTGTCAGCGCCTTCTTCTGTGTTCCCAGGTCACGTTTTGTTCATTTGTCAACTCCTCAGCTGATCTTGTTTCTTTAGACTTCCAACTGTAGGCATCTGAATCCTCTCCCAGATGTGTTTCAACTGAGCGGGGTAGTCTCACCAACACCTCCAAGTTGTTGGGTTTCGCAGGATCAGCAGCTGGGCCCAGGGTTGTCCTCAGAGGGAGTGTTCAGATTTGTTCTGGTTCTGTCCCATGGAGATAGCTTCTTCCCCAGGTGTTGGGGTTAGAGGCGTCCCTGTTCCAAGCTGCGTCTGCTTGTCTCCGTCGCAGGGCCTGTTTACCTCTGCATTCTGCTACTGGGCCTGTATGTCCCTGTCAGCTGCTGCTGGGTCTGTCTGTCTCTGGGGACCACCGCCAGGCCTGTATGCCTCTGCCAGCTGCTGCCGGGCCTGTATGTCTCTGCCGGATGCCACAGCGGGCCTACCTACCTCTGCTTGTCACTGCCGCTGGGCCCGTCTACCTCTGTGGGCCACCACCGGGCCTGTATGTCTCTGCCTGCTGCCGCCACTGGGCCCGTCTACCTCTGCGGGCTGCCGCTGGGCCGGTCTACCTCTGCGGGCTGCCGCTGTGGGCCTACCTACATCTGCTTGTCTCCACCGCCAGTCCTGTCTACCTCTGTGGGCCACCGCTGGGCCTGTATGTTTCTGCCGGCTGCCGCTGGGCCTGAATGTCCCTGTCGGCTGCTGCTGCCGGGCCTGTCTCCTAATTTGTCTTTTATTATAACCAAAGAAAATTATGACTATCTAGTCTTCCACTGCATCAACGACCCCAGAAGTATATAATATTACCTAAATAAACAGGCAGAACATTGTAAGCAAATTCCAAAAATCTAGAATGACAGAGACAGCTGCCTGCCTGAACAGTCATCCAAAGTTCCTCTGTAATGTTGGGGCATCCACTCTTCAGCCTATGGACCTAGAGTCTCTCAGTCGCTTTTCTCTGTGTCCTGTAGAATGTCTGGCAGTTTCTTCTGTAAAAGCAAGACCTGAACGACCATCTTGCCTTGTAAAGTTCAATGGTCAACTTCCCATGGGTCCTATATGTACAGTTTATATGATATTTTGTCAAGCAGTCCAGCAAAAACAGTTTCTTGCCCAAATGGCTACTTTTGCCAAGAAGAAGATAAACTCCATATGGAGTGTCTTCAATGCCCATTTTTCTCTTTGAAATAAAATGGTGCTGCCAGGAGCAGATATGTCTCACTGTCCAGAAAGTCTAAGTTTTTAAAACATTTTAAATGCCATATTCTGTAAGTCTTGGAAGTGTTTGAAGATTACCTACCTAATTGAATTATATCTATCTATGTATACCTAGAAAATTTAACATGGTTATAAGTTTGACTATCATAGAAGACTAATTATGAATCTGTATTTTTAACTATCCATTACAATTTAAATGAACTACACAAACGTATTATCTTAAACAAGAGTAGAAATATACATACAGTATAAGAAAATTAACTTTAAATTTGTATCAATAAACTGAAATCCATAGCAATATAAAACATTTCGAACAAGTTGTTGCTCTTTAAAAGTAGATTCAATAATCTACCCTTTCATCCTATCATATCTATATCCTATATTTCTATATCATATACTCTTTTCTTCTTTTAGAAGGACATTGACTATGACCAATAACAATTTGTAACCAACAACCCAAACTAAGACAAACATCCATAATCCATTTTTTGGGGGGGAGAATGTGGGCATAGTTTTCTAGGCTACTTCCTACTGATAGAGGGCACTGTATTCTTATGGGGATCCAGAGAATATTGAGAAATATGGTCAAGTCCTGACGAGAGTAGTCTGTGAGGCTGAGCCAGCTGCCATAAAACTGTGCTGGATGTTGGATCATTTGGGCCATGGTGTCATTGGAGACCTTTCAGGGGGTTTTGCCTGGTCAAATCTGATCCATCTTAACCTGGAACAAATCCATAGCCTCTTGCTTTCTATGGAAACAAAAGTAGAGCCTCCTTTCCAAAGTGACATATCCTTAAATCCAAATTTTGAAATCAAGAAACCTTTAAAATATATATAGCCTTAATTTAGCAGCCTTACAATCAAATATCTTTCTCCAGCTAAAAATCCCAAAGACAATACAATCTAGATTCTCTGTGTAATATCCATCTTTACATGGCTTATGTTTTTATATTATTTTTACATTCTCTTTAAAGACTTTATTTTTTAAAACTTCCTATTTTTTATATAACTGTCTATGTTCATTTTCTTTTCTCTTCCAAGCCTACATAACTTTTACACACATTGTAAACCATTTAAAGTTTTATTCTATCTGAATCTGTCTTATTGTGTAACTATTGCTTTAAACTGCAGTGGCTAGTACTGAAGCAGGGTCCTTGGCTCCTGAGTCTGCACATTTCAGCTTCCCAACATGATGGAGATAATTCACCACCAGCTCTGGAGCCATGCTCATAGCTGATTCTGTGAAGCAGTGGGTCTATGCTTCCATCCAGCAGTGTGTAGCCCCAAGACCTTTTCTTTTCTTTTCTTTTCTTTTTCTTTTTTTTTTTTTTGGTCTGTATTAGCAAAAGCTATATCCACCATGCACCATGTTGTGTGGCATGTAGAAACCTCTGTGTAACTCAGTGGGAATCCAGGTCAAACCTGCATGCCACGAACCCGCCATAGAGTATCTCAAGCACTCAGGCTGTGGTTGGCCTGAGAGACATAACTAGGAAGCTGTTTTTAGCTTTGTTTTAGAATCTTTTTTTTTTAAGCTTTCTCAGGTTTTGGTCCCCCGTTTTGGTGCCATTTGTATGTGGAAGATTTCCTGTATCCTGGCTGGCAGGTGGTAGGGACAAATCTCTCCCACTTGCATCCCCCAAGTAAACACACAGAGGCTTATATTAATTGTAACTGCATGGCCATGGGTCAAGCCTTTTGTTAGGTAGCTCTTATATCTTAAATTAGCCCATAACTATTAATCTATTTATCACCACATGTCCCGGGGCTTTACCTGCATCACATTGCATGTTGCTCCTTGGGCAACTCCCTGGCATCTCTCCCTGTCTTCTTCCTAGCTCTCTCTTTGAAGTCCTGCCTGCCTCTAAGCTGCCTTGCCAAAGGCCAAACAGCTTTATTTATCAACCAATCAGAGCAACACACATTTACAGCATACAGAATGACATCCCACAGCAGTGAGGTCCTCATACCCAAAGAGCAAGCACTTCACTCACTGTGCCATGTCCCCAGGCTTAGTTTATTCTCAACATGGAAGTCAGTGTGTGCTTTCCTCCTAACTCTAGAATCCAGAGCTCCTTGTGGTTACTCAGAGGAATGTGGGCACTCCATCTCCCTAGGATGCATATCTTTATATTTTTCTGTATGTAACTTAATGGATTTGATGTGATTTCTCTTTTTTATTTTACTTTGCTTTCTTTAATAGCTAATGAGGTATTTTCATAAGCTTGTTAACCACTTGTATGTGTCCTTTAAGGACAAATACAGATGGCTGACATGAGACATATGTCCCTTCAATTTTTTTTGCCTTCTTAAACTCATTTGCCTTTATATTGTTATGTAATGTACATACACACGCACACACGCACACACATATAAAGTCTATACTAGCTACTAGGTCCATCAGATACATGAATGCCAACATTCTTTCCCATTCTATAGGTTTTCTTCTCAATTAACATTGACCTTGACATAAAATATTTAAGTTAATGAATTCCATTCTCATACTTATTTTTTGTTATTTGTACTTTTGATGTCAAATAAAATAAACTTTAGAGCATTTTGGATACTTAGTTTTATATATGCAAATCGGTGAGCTAGTTTTCTTTCAGGTCTTTTTCCTTCTTTATTTCAAACTCTTTACCAAATTAGTCTTCTTAAAAAGTTTTCCCAGTCCGTCCATTTAAAATGATGAACATTTCCTGGCTCATGACTCTCTATTCCCCTCTCCCTGTTTGCCCTTCAGCTCTGACTTTCATATACTTTCCTGACTGTTCATGTGTACTTATAGAATTCTGCCTGTGAATGACCTGTTTAACTCCCCTTGCCTATAGCAGAGCCTGGAGGCAGAGGGTGCCCAGCACACCTGGGCAGCCTGCATCTCTGCCTGTCACCAGGTCCTGATTAATCCTGTATGCATAAGCAGAGCCTTGTGCCTTTTCTTGCCTGTCCTTGACATCAGCTCTTACTTCATCACTGGTGTAATTGCTGGCAGATTCATTATCAGGCAGTATTTAGAATAACCCCATTCTCTCATGATGCTAACTGTAGCTATAGGAGCACCACTCTCAGATTTTACAGGACATTCTGAATTTAAAAGTAAATGTCTCAGATAAAGGAACCCAGTTTTTTGTTCTGTCCTAAACTGTGTGTATAATAAACTGCAGTATTGGTTAGGAGCTGAGTGACCCTATGTCAGTATGAAGACCATTCTCAAACACAGTTTCCTCATCTATATGATTCTAATGTTGGATGGATCAACGAAAACCATTTCTGGCCTGGGGATATGGCTTAATGGTAGAACACCTGCCTAGTGGACCCTGGATTCCATTCCTAGTACCCTAAACCAAATAATAAATAAATAACAAATAAATCTAAAGAAAACCATTTCTGAGCTGCTGCTAACAAATTGAACTCTGTGCTTCATCTAATCTCCAAGGTAACTGGGCATAGATTATTTTATTTTATCACAATCTGTGTGTGTGTGTGTGTGTGTGTGTGTGTGTATGTGTGTATGCACATGTCAGGGCACATGTCAGGCAGGAGATAACCTTGAGTGTACATCCTCATCTTGTACCTTGTGTGAGGCATGATCCTTCATTATTTACTACTGCATAAGACAAACTGACTGTCTGGCCCAGGAACTTCTAAGAGTTCTCCTGTCTCCAGCTCCTATCTCTCCTTTGGAATTCTGGTATTATAGACAAACCCTGTTTTGCCTTTTTTTTTCAATTTTCTTTATTAAGAAATTTTCTACTCACTCTACACACCACCCACAGATCCCACCTCCTCCCTCCTCCTGTCTCCCAGCCCTCCGTCCCAGGCCACTCCACATCCCCACATCCCCCAAACCAAGGTCTCCCATGGTGACTCAGCAGAGCTTAGCACACTGAGCCTAGGTAGGTCCAAGCCCCTTCCCACTCTACCAAGGTTGCTCCCCAAATGGTTCGAGCCAAACAACCATATTCCATATCCAGAGGGCCTAGTTCAGTCCTGTGGGGGCTCACAGCTACTAGTCTACAGGAGACTACTTCCTAAATATAACACCAGTAGCACAGACACTGAGAGAAACAATTAATAGATGGGATCTCCTGAAACTGAGATGCTTTTGTAAAACAAAGGACACAGTCAATAAGACAGAACAGCAGTCTACAGAATGGGAAAAGATCTTCACCAACCCCACATCTGACAGAGGGCTGATATCCAAAATATATAAAGAACTTAAGAAATTAGACATCAAAATACCCAACAGTCCAATTAAAAAATGGGCTACAGAGCTTAATAGAGAATTCTCAACAGAAGAAGCTCATATGGCTGAAAGACATTTATGGAATTGCTCAACATCCTTAGCCATTAGGAAAATGCAAAGCAAAATAACTCTGAGATACCATCTTACACCTGTCAGAATGGCTAAGATCAAAAACACTGAAGACAGCTTATGTTGGAGAGGATGTGGAGCAAGGGGAACACTCCTCCACTACTGGTGGGAATGCAAACTAGTACAGACACTCTGGAAATCAGTATGGCGGTATCTCAGAAAATTGGGAATAAGTCTTCCTCAAGACCCAGCTATACCACTTTTACCTGGTTTTATGTGAGCTCTGTGGGCCAGAACTCAGGCCCCGGGGTTGCATGGTAGGCACTTTACTTGCTGGCCATCTCCTCAGCAGTGTAGAGAACTTGAATAGTTACTATCATTAGCTGTAGTAAGCTTATTAGTAATAATCATAACACTGTCCGCTGTCCTGTTTAGGGCACTGGATGATTTATTCTGATCTCTGTATCATATTAAAAGATAATGTATCTTTAGGTTGTACTTCCTAATATGTTTAGAGTAGCAATTATATAAATGGTTAGGCCTGGCAGAAGTCTCAATTCCTGATAGGATGTGAGTAATGCTATGTTTTAAGCAACATCAAGGTATCCATAAGTTTGTATCAAATCCCTTCCTCCAATTCAGCCAGAGTTACTACATATTTTACTTAATGAATGTGTTTTGAAAGCCAGATATGAAGGGACATGTTAATTTTCCAAGTATGCTTTGTATGTTGGGGCTTGCTTTCATATATAATAAGATATATATAGGATAATAACTCATATATTGAATGGCTGTCCTGGGATAGAATACCAGAGTAATTGTGAAGGGTATGATATAAATGAATCATTACACACACTTTTTTTTTATTTTATAGAGCCATTTTCAAGGTACAGGAAAAAAAGTGATTTCTGTACAGTCACACAGGTATAAAGGAAAATATAGAGATTTCAATTTAAATATTTTAATCCAAAATTTTAAAATATTTTCACTATGTTGGTAGTGGATGGAATTGGCAATCATCTAAAGATTCATTAATATAGATTCAACATGCCAAATATTTACCCTGTATAATATTTAATCAGTACATTTTACTATCCTTAGAGTTAAACACTACTGTAATCTGATTTTTAGAACATTTAGCATTCCAAAATTGTGCCTCCTACCCATTACCTAGTGTGGTAGTTTGAATGTGAACTGTGCCCCATTGGCTCCTGTGTTTGAACACTTGTCCTTTAGCTGGTGCTGCTGTTTCTGAAGGTGGTAGAACTTTTGGAAGTGGAGACTTGATGGAGGAAGTGGGTCACTGGGGGCTGGGCTTTGACATTTCAGATCCTGACCTGTTCAGCTGTTTCCTGAGGGCTTCATGCTCTTGCTGCTTGGCCTCCTTGCCTGGTACCATGATGGACTCCATCCCACTGAAATTCTAAGGTAAAATAAATCATTTCTCTCTATCTGCTTTTATCAGAATATTTTATTACAGCAACAGAAAAGGACTCAATAGAGCAAGCAGTAGACATTCCTGCTCCTACCATGTTCCACCTTTCAATGCCCCAACTCCAGTAGTGATGTGTGCTCTTCCATTCCTGATTTTAGTCTTCTCTTCTTTCTATTGCTCAGTTCAAGTAAAGGTTGTCAAGTATTTCAAGTCTTAATACCAAAACTGTCAGCTCCTGAAGAAGATTCCCTGCACAACTGGAAAACTCTGTTGGCAACTACTATTGGTCGGGACCTGTCACCAACAGGTGGAGCTGATATGTAATGTCCAGCCTCCTGTATTCTGGCTGAACTGCTGCATGGCTCTATTGACAAGGAGCACTAGAGTATTGGATTCCATACCTAATATCACTCTCATGTCCCTCAGTGTTCTGTGTTTGCGTCCCGATTTTATGGATCTGCTATTAGGTGAATACAGGTTTATAGTGACTATAGCTTCTTCTAATTACATTTATCATTATAAAATAAACTACCTTGTCTCTGGTAACAATGTCCACAATTCTTAAAATGTGCATTCTCTGATATTAGTGCAGCCACCCTAGTTTCCTTTTAGCTGTGTTGTTTCATTATCTTTTAACATTAATTTCTTTTCAACATATTTGTTTCTTTGAATAGTACATAGATATCATAGAATATTTACAAAATATGTTCTCCCCTTTTCATTTCCTGTTGCCTTAGATTGAGTTACTATTAATGTAATTACTGATAGGTATGCCATCTGCTATTTTTCTTTGTTTCTGTTTCTTACACTTTTTGTCTAATACTTCATTTTATCCTCTTTTCTTTTGTTATGTAGATATATTCTAATATAGCTTTCAATCCTGTCATTAATTTGCTATATTCCACATTATATTATTTCATTTTATTTTGTATTTTATTATTGCTTATACTAGAATTGCAATTGGCATCATAAATTTAAACAGTAAATTTGGCTTTGGTGGTGCATTCCTCTGATGACAGGAAACTGAGGTAGGAGAACTGTGAGTTCAAAATTCCAGCTCAAAAGACACACATGCACAAACGCGCGCGTGCGCACACACACACACACACACACACACACACACAGACAGCAGACAGACAGAGAAACAATCCAGTATAGTTTGTATAAATATTAATTTAACTTCAAAAATGTTCAAAAAGTTTGGTGTACATACTCTGATTTCCTCTTCACTCTTTTTCCCTGTAACCCACAAAATAAAATTTTGTGTTCATTACTTTATAAACTTGTATTTGTTGTTGTCTTACTGTTCTTTAAATTCTTAAACATGCTTTATTTATTTTTGAGCACATTTATAAGTGACAATTTAATTAACCCAGACTATGAGTTAGGTGGGAAGTTTTCACTGACTTTTCTGAAAAGGCCACAATTCCTTGAGACATGGATTTTCTAGGTTTGTTTTTCTTGGTCCTGTAGTCTGCCACACTGAGTCTTAGGTCTGGTCTCCTGAAATTTCAGAGTTCTCTTGGCCCCTCATTGTGCTGGTCTATATGTATTTTTCTTTACTGATTTTTGAAGGAAAATCCTCTGTCTTACTTTCTGTCCACAGTGCTCTTTCTTCTCTGGGATCTGGTTTAGTTTCAATGCCTCACACTATGCTTTTTAGAGTTAGGTTTTTCTCTTTCAGTATCAGTTTGTTATTTTCAAGATCTCAGTATCATCACTGAGTTTCCTCACCTGTGCTGCTGGCCTGTTCTTCTTCATTACTGACTGTCTTATCTACATCCTGAATCCTCACTTGATCTCCTTATATCATCTACTTGTGTGTTTTTCTTTATACTCATTGCAGATTTTTGATGTTTATTTTTAATTTATGTGGATGTGTGTACCTGTATAAGTTGTTGTGCACTGTATGTGCCTGAGGAGGACACAATGCATTGGGATCCCCCAGAACTGCATATAGAGGTGGCTGTAAGCCACTTGATGTGTGTGCTGGGACTGGAGCCAGCAAGGACAGTAAGCACCATCAACTGCTGAGCCATCCCTCCAGCCCCCACTGCATGCTTCTATGAGAAGACATTTGAATTCTTTGTGTGGCGTTTCAGCTATTTCAGTATCATTGAGCTTGGTGACTGGAGAGTAATGATCTCTTGGAAACTGGATTTCTTATGTTTTTCTGTTTGCACATCTCCTTTGTTTTTATTTAGGGTTTTTCTTTACAAGCAACTTACACATGATGGCTCAGTCCCCAGAAAAGCCATTTTAACAATAATAGCTCCAGCCAAACAAGATGTAGACATACAAGTAAACTAGATTAAAGCTACCATAAATGACCAATGGCTATGAAAACCAAAAAATTATGACAATAAAATCATTAAGTTTAAAAATCTTTTGTATAAATATAGAAGCATTTAATGAATGAATCACAGTACAAAGAAAAAGACAAAATGTGGGCACGCTCAGCCTTAACACCTTCACAGCGAGAGCTTCTTGTGTCAGCCATGTTTTCTGGGTATAGAACATAAAATTCTTCTGTGTCACCTGTTTTGTAGTGGAGATGCTGAGGCAGGAATATGCCTGGTTCTGGGTCTGATTTAACTGCTTTTCAGAAGACCTGCATTTGGTTTGTAGCACCCACATTGTACAGCTCACAAACTCCTTATAACTTCAGCTCCAGGGGATCCAATAACTTCTTCTGGACTTTTCATGCAACTGCATGAATGTGCATAGATACAGACAGACAAAATTAAAACATAAAAATAATTAAAACATTTTCATTTTAATTATGCATGTGTGTGTGTGTGTGTGTGTGTGTGTGTGTGTGTGTGTGTGTCCATGCAAGTGCCAAAGGAGATCAGAAGAGGGTGTTCAATTCCCCTGGAGCTAGAGTTACAGGTGGTTGTAAGCTTCCTGACATGAATCCTGGGAAACAAACTCATGTATTACATGTGCTTAATGCCTGAACCATCCCTCTAGCCCCAGTAAAAATAATTCTTAAGGAAGAAAGAGAGAAACAAGCAAGCAAGCAAGCAAACCTAAACTAGTGCTGTGTTTTCATCCCACCTGAAGAACTCCCACAGTAAGAAAATATATGGTGGCTTTTAGCACCAACCAACAAACCCGCCACTTCCATCCCTCCATCTCACAGCATAGTTCTTGGCATATTACAGGTACTTGGGATACATGCTGATGAAATGATGAACTGTAAGTAATGTTCTTACAAAATCCCAAACTCATCACTGGTTAAATAACAGTTGTAAATGTTCATTTTCTCTTTGGGTGGTATGAATCCTGTGCCTTTTACACATGCATTTCAGCAGAAAGGAAAAGAAGGAAACATCAGTTCTACTCACATCCTCATTAGGGAGATGCATGCCCAGAGGCATGTAACAGAAGACTCAGGCTGTGATCCCACTGTGAAGTGGAGTAAGTTGGACTCAAAGAAACAAATGCCACATTTTCCTCTCACGCTGTAGAACTTTTATTTAAAAGTATATATACATATAAATACATAAATACACACTGTGTGTGTGTGTGTGTGTGTGTGTGTGTGTGTGTGTGTGTGATATGAAGATAGAAAGGAGATGATGAGAGGAAGAGAAAGGATTTTAAGGAAGGAGAGAAGAAAATAGAATACATGTTACATAAAAGCAGAAGTGATGAGTTTGATCTCGGGCACTCATGTAAAGGTAGAAGGAGTGAACCAACGTCATAAAGATGCCCTTTGCCCATGGACTTATTTATTTATCTGTGTAGATAAATACATTTATCTGTGTAGGTAAATAAATAAGTAAATAGAAGGAGAGAAATCACCCAAAAGGGGGAAGGGGGCTACGGAGGAGAGCAGTCGAGGTGTGGATTAGAACAAAGTTTGAAAAACACATATGGATGCAAATACCGTGAAGAAGCCTAACGCTTCATAAAAAGACAAATAACTCTCAGACATGTTCAACGCACAGAGGTTCACACCACTTCGCTATTGTAAAGTTGCTTCTGTGCCATGCCAGGTAAATGCGACTGGTAAATGAACAGAGTTGAGAAATGGTCCTGCTGCCTGGATGCACACTGGGGAGCAGCAATGGAAACTCAGGGGACTTTTTTTTTAATAGGAATAGATCCTGGTGCAGGCTCAGTTTCTACTGCTATTGAAAACAACCACACACCATTATCACCTCGTTGTTTCAGACTGTAAAGCACCTAAGTTTACAAAGGAACTACAGGAGCAGCCATGGGGAGTGCAGGACACACCTTCCCCCATCCCCACATTCTAGGAAGGAAACAGAAGCTCTGGACTTTCCTCACTAATACATCATGGGAAATGACTGAGCTTGTTTAACCATGGTTTCTGGATAATGGGGCTATTTTCGCTCAGATGTTAGTTCAGGGTGACTGAACTTTCCAGGGTCTCATGCCCCAAGACAGAGAATTTCATCAGGAACAGATGGTTAGTAATACAGACAATGACAGAGACAGACGGTCCCAAGAGTCACAGTGACCCAGTGAGCTGGAGCAAGACATGCTCCGAGCACTGGGCTGGAGGCCCCTAAGCCTTCTTTGGTCATTTACATAGTAATGCCTTTCCCCCATTCCCATAAGTGAACTTTCCTTGGGAGGCTCTGTTTGATACAATGGGGCCGGGAGGGTCCAGTGTGCTTAATCAATAGACTTATCTCATATGTTAATCTTGATGCTGCCTCTTCCAATTTCTTCTCTTTCTTCCACAATGGCAGCTTTCAATACCGTTTCTGTGGAGGTCAAAGTAAGATGACTTTCTGGATTAATTTCTTTGGTCATATGCCTGTGTGTATCTCAAGTGGCTCAGGGTGGTCTTACTCTGCAGCTGCCTCTCTGTGTCTATCACTTTTTTTTTCCCAGTAGACACTTGTTTTGAAGGTTTGAGGAAATAAAAATTATAATTTTAGCTTCAAATATGAACATTCAGAAGAAAGAAAAAAAGAAGAAAGTAAAAGGAAAGAGAGAGAAAGAAAGAGAGAGAAAGAAAGAAAGAGGGAGGGAAAGAAGGAAGGAAGAAAGGAATGAAGGAAGGAAGGAAGAAAAAAGGAAGAGAGAAGGAAAGAAAGAAAGAAAGAAAGAGAGAAAGAAAGAAAGAAGGAAAGAAGGAAAGAAGGAAAGAAAGGAAGAAGGATGGATTCAGAGTCCTTTAAAGAAGCCTAGGTGAAGCTTTTATTTAGATAAGGGCCCAAAATTAAGATTCCACACAGATACCATATATGTGTTATCAGCCCTCCCACAGCAAGTTAGGTTAGGTTTTCCTTAGAGCTCTGATGGCCCTGAGGCTCCCCTTTCAAAAGGTATGGGCATCTTCTTGGTCCATGCCTCACAACTGTAGCTTTCCTAACCTAAGGTATCAGCAGAGGCACAGTCTCTAAGAAAGCTAGAATGAATTATCTCCACTCTCCAAGGGCAATTCTGTGCTTACAGTCTGGCACAATGGGGACCAGTATTTGCCAAGAAACAGTCTAGTAAATGCAGTACCAAATGGAGATTCCAAATGGGACACTTTGGCAAGATTCTTCTCCCCTCTTAGCTTGATGCTTGCTGGGTCTAAAACATTGGTCCTTCAGGAACACTTCCTGGCAACTATTTGTCCTTGTGTACACACAGATTCTCTCTTCTGTGCTCTTGTGTTGTTACCAGGGAAACTGGTATGCCTCTTGGGTTTTTAATCTCATTAATAAAAAATTAAAAGAAATTAAGTGGAAAAACAATGGTAAAGGCAAGCTGCAAATCCTGGTGGCTACTAGAAGAAAGAGAAATGGAGGAAAAGTCAGGCCCTTTAAATAAGCCATGGAGGTCAGAGAAATGAAAATGGCCAGAGTGCCAGGGAGAATAATATGCTTAGCAGCCTCCTCCTGTGGACTTAAGTTCAGAGGGTACCTGACTTCAGACCTTTTTCTCCCAAGGCAATTATGTCAGGGACTGATGATCAGTAGAGATAGGAGCAGATCTTTTAAAAACTTAAATCACTCCCAAGAATGGAAATGGGCTAATGGATGAGGAAGGAGCTCAAAAAGCACCCAGCCAAGATAGCAGGGCCATCTGGAAGACCTTTAGTGGCCGGCCTCTCCTGTTCATATTTGGAGTGTTTCTTCATGCCAAGCATGCTATGTTCCTTAGATGCAGCTCAGACAAGGAAAGCATCCAGTCCCCCTCTTCAAATTGGCTTCTTTAATATCTTAAATTTGGTGTTTCCATCTCCAGTCCCTACTCTCCCCCCACAAATATTTTTATTGCAAACCATCCATCATGAACAATACATTATGACAACGCTTACTGGGTTTTTGCACAGCCCCCGTTCACTGCTGTTGCTCTTGCTGCTGTTATTTAGTAATCTACAGATATGCTCTAACTAATCCTGTGTATTCTGTGTTCTCGGCAATCTGTAGCCTCTGAGTTCACTGTGGGTTTTGTTTTATTTGTTTATTTATTTTTTTACTTTTCTAAGCCTGTGTTGTTGGGAACTACATCTGGGTAAGGATAACCAAGTAGCAGCCAGTGTTTGGTGAAGTTTCTTTAAATGTCCATTCCCGAGGTCATCTGTTCACAAAGAAATGCTTTTGAACATTACACATCTTCTGAAATATCCTTAGTTTTCTCTCCAGCTGTGCATGACCTGCAGTTCAGGCAGAGAAGAGTAAATGTCACACTTCTTTTAAGGTCTTCTCTGGGATGCTCCCATTCTTCCTGTGAGAGCAGCTTGGAGGTCCTAGGGGCACACTGGAGCATCTCAAAGCAGTCTGGTTCTCTATGATTTCTACTGAATTCCTTGCCTGGCTCTGGTTTGCTGCAATTGAAATCACAACCCTCAGTAGCCAGTGGCTGCCAGAAGTTTGCTATTGTGAGTGGCTGCCAGAAGTTTGCTATTGTTTTTAAGAAAGCCCTGGAGTCAGCCCCTCCAGCTTCCCAGCCCCACTGAGCCCTGAGTCAAATTAAATTACTATCACACTGTGTGAGGAGAGATTTGTCAAAGGAAATGTGAACTTAGACAAAATGTTCACAGTACTTTCATGACAGTACTTTGAAGAAATTGTGGAAGCCCTGGAAGTTTCCGTTGCCTGCAAGTCTGCAGGTTTCTGACTGAGGGGAGATTGAACAACTGGGGTAGGGGAAGGTTTAGCAATGGCTCCTTAGGCTAATTGCCTGCATTCTGAAGCAGCAATTGCTGCTCCTTGGCCCATGTGTCCTTGTTTTAGAGGTAGAAGAAACACGGCTAGTCCCTCACTCTTGGATTTCAGGAATAATTTCCTTTGCTTACTTGACTCTTGCTTTGGGGTTCTTTCTCTCTTTTTTTTTTTTTTTTTTTTTTGGAGTCAGGTAATATCTCACTGTTTTACCCCTTAGACTCAAGTAATCCTTTGCCTCAGGCTCCCCAGCAGGCAGAATGTCAGTGCTCTGTTCACACTGTGATTTTCAAAGTTCTTGGTATTAAATTCTAAATGAAAGTTCTGGAAATAATGGCACCATCCACCCAATTTTTTGCAAGGCAGTTGACTTTGGAACTTCCATGTTGTGAACAGGAAAGAACGTAGTTCTTAATACTAATTACAATTTACCTCTGGCTATCGTTAGCCTCCTGAAGCCATTCCTTGACCAGCATTATGTCTGACCTAACATCTGTGTGACTAACAGATTAATGATCACTAGCTTCCATCAACCAAAAGGCTAGGAATGTCATTTGACAGCATCTGAGGCCAGATATTTCTCGATTTTCTGTATCTATTTTACTTGATGTTTCTACAAGTGCATTTAGAAAATACCTTGATCTATGACTTGTTTTGTTGCTATAAAAAAAACCCTCATGAAACAGTTACAACCTAGGAGCATGGAATTGGGGGCCACCTAATTGTATTCCTAGGCCACAGTCACTCATATCTGGCTCCCTTATCCCCTTGGAGGTAAGAGATGCTGCTGTTGTGCGTGTGTGTGTGTGTGTGTGTGTGTGTGTGTGTGTGTGTGTGTGTGTGTGTAAAGAACTCAAGGTCTAAGGAATTCTATACAAACCCCCTACCACTAAACTGCCTCCTCCCCTGTGATTCCATTACTGGCAGGGGAACTTGAGAGTGTCCTGTGACATCTTGACAAGGTTCTTTATGTCAGAAACAACAAATTGGTTAAGGCACACGGTAGTGAAAATGCAGATTTATTTGCAATGACTGGGAAGGCATCATATTCAATCCACAGGGTAGGAATGGACCCCAGCAAGTTATACAGTCTTTGTAGCCTCACTTTAGGGTCCAAGGCCTTCTCATTACTTAAGAATAGAGGGTTTTTGAATAAGTGGACTCTTCGGGGCTGTCTCCAGTAGTTGACTTTGTATATTGGAATGGATCCTACAGCCTTGGCTCCATCTGGGGCAGTCCACATAATAGCCCTTCTTGCTTGCAGGACCCCAGAATTCACTTCCTTATGGCTTATAGTTCCACATCTAAACCTACCTTCCTGCTTAAATTCTCAAATTCAGAACTTACTGTCAGGGTTTTAATGAATTGTGCTTTCTTACCAAGCAAAGGACTGTGGTAAGAATAGAGTACAAACTAGTCACATATTTAATGTTCAGTCACTCAAAATTATACCTGAATTGACTTACGTGTGAGTAGTGACAGGGACCATCATAAACTCCAACCATCTGAGATAGTTCTTCATGGATTTATTATTGCGAGGGATAAAAGGATTGGGGGCCTTGTCCTTGCTTGTGACCACGTTTGTTTTAACTTGAGACTATTTTATTGAGATCAAACCAAGTAGTTTCAGAAGTTTGGAAGAACAATTTGGGTGTTGATTCTAATTGGTCTTGGTTATAGAGGAGTGTCTATACGTAGTGTGGCTGAAGTTTGAATTTCATCAATTAGGGACTAGTGTATCCCATTTGTGCTCACTGTACATGCTTATATTTTATACTACGTGATTAGTCCATTGATTTTGATTTCTCTTCCACTGTCAGGGATGGAAGTCAGGGTCTCATACATGCGAGGGAAGCCTCTGGCCCTCAGCTGTGTACTCATGTTCAAGTCAGGTCAGAGGTTGGCATCCAGTGTCTTCCTCCATTGCTCTCTACTGTATATATTGAGGCTAAGTCTCCCACTTGAGTCTAAAGCCTGCCAATTGGGCTAGGGTAGGTAATCAGCTCACTCTGGGAATCTATGTCTCTCTGTCTAGCATCTTGGAATTACAGGTGGTCCATCATACCTGTCCATCATTTACATAGAAGATGGAAATCTGAACCCTGCTTCTCATGTGTACAGAGCACACATTTTACTAAACAGACATGTTCTTTTTTTTTTTTAACCAAGGAATCTTATAAAGAACTTCCCCTAAAAAGCATTAATGTTTATTACCCTGCCCCTTAATCATGTTGCTTGGGTTAAATTTGTTCAATTCAGCCTCCCATTGAATAGGTAGTAAGATATGTGTAACTAATTTTTCTACCATTTTTACAACAAAAATGGAAATAAAAAATTTTTAGTCAGTTCTCCAAACTTTTAGGCAGCTACTATTCACAAACTGATGAGTTACCTAGCTCTGTTGACTGAGGCATTACTTTACCCATGTGATAAACTGAGGACAGAGTATGTTCTGAACAGCCACCCTAGATAATTTTTTTTTTCACTACAAAAGGCCTGGGCATCCTTCAAGACAGGTTGTACTAAGAACATCATGTCTCTAAAGCTAAAGTTTATCACCCATGAAACAGACCATTTGCAAAATTAATAGGTAAATTAGCGAAGAGAAACAGGCCATTAGACCCAATGCTATGGTTTAGAGTCTGGGTTGGGGAAGGAAGCCAAAGTGAAGTGTGGAAGCAGAAGTTCCCTGAAATGACAGGAACCATCAGTCTGTGGTGGAGCTTGTGGCCACTCAAATAGAATCAGCGAAGTGCTGTTAGTATGTGGTGTCTAAACCCACACTCACTGGGGACGCCTTTGAGCTTCAAGGCCAAGCTAGACATCTCAGCTACTCAGTGTGTCCAGATATTATATGGTAGGAAAAATGACTGAGCTTACTTATTTTTACCATTTTTATTGTTAAATTTATTTATCATGTAAGTAGTGTATGGGTGTATGTGTTCATATGTGTGTAAATGTGCAAATATGTGAGTGTGTGTGCACATGTGTGTGTGCGAATGTATAAGCCAGAAATTAATATTGAGCCTATTACTCAATTGCTCTCCATCATATTTTTAGAGCTTTTCATTAAACCTCGGGATGATATTGTCTAAAAT
Organism: Peromyscus leucopus; assembly: GCF_004664715.2. Taxonomy (NCBI): domain Eukaryota; kingdom Metazoa; phylum Chordata; class Mammalia; order Rodentia; family Cricetidae; genus Peromyscus; species Peromyscus leucopus. The sequence goes on along the minus strand of NC_051076.1, from coordinate 72,326,232 downwards.
GACTGGCCAGCAGCCTCAAGGACCCACCTTCCTCAGCTCTGATTGCATAGCTCTAGACATGGCTGCTGGGATAGAACTCATGTCTTCACTCTTGCATATCATGGGCCCCTTACCCATGAGGCTATATTCCAAGCCCCTCTACTCATCATTCCTTTCTTTGTTCAATGCCTTTCTAGTGAGCACTTGATGTGTTGAAGTATCAGCAGGCTTCACTCTATGCCAAGGCAGTGACCCTGGCTTTGTTCTTTCTACTTTATGTGGATTAGAAATAGCAAAGTTCCTATTCCAAGAGACTATTGACCATACTGGCTTGAAGCAGAGTCCAGACAATCAAACAGACTATTTGATAGTGTGTAGACTTCAGGAAGTTTGTGAGGCTTAATTTCATGATAAGTAATTCCACCTTGTGGAGGCTTTTAATTGTAAAGAGAAATAGGGAAGAAGTGTAAGCAAGGCTAATCACTGGTAATTCTAAATGAATCCTAGGAAGCTTGCAAGGAGATTTACATGCATTGTATCATTTAATTCTCACTGCAAATCTGCAGGACAAAAACTGTTACAGTTTTTTATTTTTATATTTTGGGAGAGTGGAGTTTGAGAAGTTGAATATCTTTCCCAAAGACATTGTGCTAGTGAATAGAGGGAAGAGGCCCTCAGATTCAAGATATCTGGCCTCAGAGGCTTGATTAGCAATCAGGAGACACTGCTATATTAAGAGTGGCCCTTGACAGATGTCTCATTCCAGCTCAGTGGTTAGAACACTTGCTGCTGGTCCAGAGGACCTGAATTCGATGCTTAGCACCCATGTCAGGCCAATCATAGCTGCCTGTAACTCCAGCTCCAGGTGACCTGACAGCCTTTTCTGGCCTGTGAAAGGATCTGTGTTTAAATGCATTTACCCCCACACAAACACATGCATATACATAAATAAAATTAAATCTTAAAATAAAAACCGATTCCTCTGGGCTCTTATTACTTAGTCTACTTCTCATATCCACCACTGGGATCAAAGCACTATATAAGTACTTTTCTAGTAAGCCTTTGAGGTATTCAGTCTTCAAACTAGTTAATAAAGTCTCGAAACCTCTTGATCTTCAAAATGTAAATTACTTGTGGATCCATGTGCTCCTTGAAGAAACCCCTCTTGGATCTCTTCTCCTTCCAGATGCCAAAGTGCAGGAGCTCATATCTCTCTTGCCTTTCATATAAATTAAAGTAGGCACATTCTGCCCTTTCCCTGTCTTGCCTTCCTTGCTGTTTTGGAGGCTGAGCTGAATAAATACTGCAAATGGCTCGTTTCTGCATCCACTTTATTTCTTAGTACCCACATGGATCATCACAATCACCCATAGAAATATTTGTGTCAAAGGCTAAGGCAGCTGATAAAATTTCCTCCGTGAAGGTTATGAGTCTGAATAGCCAGTATCCTCACACTGAAAGTACTTACGTTTGGTCTTTGTGATGCCTTTAGGTTGCTGAAATATTTTTACCACCAACAAAAGAAGTTTATAGCATTCAAACCTGAATCACTGAAATCTGGATTTTTGGGAGTGTAAACTGCACTGCTTACAGCTGTTTTTTCTTATTGTTGTTTTGTCTTTTTTTTTAATTGAGAGCAATTTATTATCTAGTCTTCATTGTCAAGTTTGTCTCTGTGGTTAATGCCTCTAAAGAATTCATAGTCACTTCACTCTGCGTGTGTGTGTGTGTGCGCGCGCTATTGAGTGTTTCTATGAGCAAGGAGAAGTACCAAAAATAAAATACTAAGTTTCTAAGCAAGGTAACCTTTAGAAGACTCATGCAATAGTTCCTGACTCATTGCTGTGACATGTACAAGTTTGGATGTGTGTATGTACGTGACCATGTGCAGGTGGAGGTCAGAGGTCAACCTGGGTTACCACTCCTCAGGGTGTTGTCCACCTTGTTTGAGAGACTTTTCTCTCATTGGCCTAGAGCTCAGGGGTTTGGATAGTTCATCTGGCCAGGGAGCCTCTCAGGGCTCTGCCTGTCTCTATTTCCCCAGCACTGCGGGATGTAAGCACATCCCACCACTCTTAGACTTTTACATGGATTCTGTGAATAAAATTAAGGTCAGGGCAAGTATTTTACTGTGGGAGCCATTTCCTAATCTCCTGTAAGGTTTGTTTTTAATTCTAATTGTTTGCTTAACTTTTCATACAGTTAAAGTTTTCAGTTTGCTGAAGACCTCACAGCTGTTTTTGAAGCAGTATGATGCAGTGGAATATGGAATCAGGGATTTTAATCAAATGATACACTTACTGTCTTAATTCTTCTCCTTGATATTGCTGGGTATTCCTACTTCCTGGGGTAATAGGGAGAGTGAACTCAGTCTTTTGTTCATTGTCGGCTTAATTTGTGGAAAGCACTTAGCTAGATGCTTTCACTTGGAGAGAGGTACATAGATATTAAATACAGTACCTGACCTATACTGTTTTGGTGTTACAGCTTCATAAACATGGTGGACTTTAGTAGAAATGTGCTTTATGGGCTAGTGATAAGTAATCTGACCCTTATTCTTGATTCTGGGCAAAAATAGCAGCTCTGGTCCCGATCAGAGACATGGTCAAGAATATAAACAATAGCCACTTACTACTCTGTTGCTGGTGAGTGTGTGGCAGATTAAGAATGGTGAATGCATTTGTTTTCCTTAAGACATTTTTAAATTGCCATGGGTTTCTTTAGAGCTCAGATGGAGGTGTACCTGTACTTAGGAGCTGACTGTCTTCTGAAACCACAATGGTTGTGCCTGTTGGAGGGCTGGATAAGGAACGTGTTTTCATGGACAGGGTGAGGGCTGGGCTCTTGAGATGACTCAGTGAGCAAAGTCATTCATTTGCAAGAATGAAACCTGGATTTGATACTCACAGCTCATGTCTAAAAATAACTATATGTTGCTGGTACACAAATGTAATTCCAGTGCTGGAGAGACAGGGATGAGGGGCTCGCGTGGCTTGCTGGCCAGATAACCAAGGTTAATTGGTGAGATTCAATCCAATGGAAGATCCTGTCTTAATAATAATGAAGGTCAGTGCATCTAAGGGATGACATTTGAGATTGTCCTCTGCCTTTAATACACATCACAGGCCCTTGCATCTACACACACACATACACACACACACACACACACACACACACACACACACACACAGAAAGAGAGAGAGAGAGAGAGAGAGAGAGAGAGAGAGAGAGAGAGAGAGAGAGAGAGAGAGAGAAAGAGAGAGAATTAAAGTGACATATAAATACTAAAAGGCCAGAAGCAAATTAGTCTTGAGGAAATGAAGTGGGAGAACACTTAGAGGAAAACTGAGATTTAGTGGAGATGGTCAATATTGATGATAGATGGGCATCTGCAGAAGTGAGGACCTGGAACTACTTGGAAGAAGTAGAGAAGAAGGAGCGAGGGAAGCAGCTTTCCCTATGTTCCAGATGTGCCAATCCAATCACCATCCCCAATCACCATCGCACCATGTCAGATGTGGGATGCAGTCACCTCAGACATTCTAATCCCAGCTGCCACCTGACCACAAACATTTGAGGAGCTATAAGCACAGTTACAAAAGAGACCATCCAACAAGTTCCTGTCTACCTGTACAGTTGTGAGAAACAACAAAATGTTTCTTGACCAATGCAATGTTTCTTTGTTTGTTTTTTAATATTTTGACTGGTTTATTCAATAACAGTAAATCAGCAAGACACTGGAGAGTTGAAACTTTAGTGAAATCTGTCCAAACACATAGACCATTTGTTACTTCCTGACTTTTGGCTCTGAGTTTTAAGTAAATTATCTAAAATCCTAAGTAAATTCTCCAAATCAGAACTATCCAATAAAAACACTGTAGTGGTAGATGTGTTTCATAGGTATAATGTCATGACAAGGTTGACCTCTACCCTTCATATGCATACACATACATGTATATTTGCATACATTTGTGTGGTGTGCACTCACATGTTACCAGAGTTCACTGTGTTGACTGGGTATTTCCAGGTCCATGATATCTGTTAAAGGAATCAGGAGTATACACACAGATTATAGTGTAGCAAGAGAAATTTATTCAGAAGCAAAGTGGTAGTACGGATCCTATGTACTATAAGCAAGTAATGGGTTTCTTGAGGTAGAGTACTCAAAGGCCCAGATGATTTCTGCAGCCTTCCTTTATGAGGTCTTGAAAAAGGAGGAGTATTGTTGTTAAGGAGCATAGTACAGGTGTTTCTTGTTTTGCTGGCATGGATTCTGTAAACTAAAAGATTTCTCTACAGAATATATTCTTTTTCTACAATGCATCTGATTTTACTCATATACATGCCCAAGCAAAGTCCTAGATTGATTGTCAAGTGCATTAAAAAATGGAAAATAGGTGTGTATATAGACCATGCTAAGTCTAGTCCTAGGTTGTTAAAGTATTTGTTCTTTATGTTTACCTAACACAAAACAGACATACACACATAGAGACTCACAAAAAAAATGTAGGTACTGAAAATGAGGCACTTAATTTTCAGTTCTATTAAATTTAAGCTACAGGTGAGTACTCTTTAAGACAACATAGCTCTAAAATTAAGAGCAGATGCATTTGAGTCGTGCATCATGTAATTCATTCCTTTTACAGTCCAGACATTGAGTTACTGGATGTGATGGTTTGAATGAGAATGGCCCTCACTGGCTCATATATTTGAATGCTTGGTTTTTAGTTGGTAGAACTTTTTGGGAAGGATTATGAGATATGATCTCATTGGAGGTATGTCATTGTGGGTGAGCTTTGCGTTTTCAACAACCAACAATTCCCAGGAAGTGAATTCTCTCTTCCTCTCTGTCTTCATGTTTGTAGATCTGATGAAAGATCTCAGCTACTTCCACAGCACCATTCCTGCCTGTCTGCTGTCGTTGGTCTCACAATCATGGGTTGACCCTCTGAACTTATAAGCCCCAACTAAACACTTTCTTTTACCAGTTGACTTGGTCTTGTTGTCTTAGAACAGAAATAGAAAAGAGACTAAGACACTGGTATACAGACAATCTGAAATTAGTCATGTTATTTCCTGGATGGTTCATTAAGAATGAGGAAACATGACCAGACTGCTAGTAAGACTCTATATCCTTGTCTCTCTAATCATGATATGCAGGTTAATTGCTTTTCCTGTTGATGTGATAAAATACCTTGTCAAAAATGTCTTCAGGAAGGAAGGGTGTCTTTGCACATCTTGGCAGTGAAGGCATAGTGCAGGAGAGTGAGGAAACTGATCACAATACACCTATAATCAGGAAGCAGTGAGAGATGAATGCTGGAGCTCAGCTCACTTTCTCCTGTTTATTCAGTCCCAGAACCCAGGCCATAGAATGGTGCCTCGTATATTTGTAGTTGGTCTTCCTACTTTATTAACCTAATCTAGAAACTCCGTCAAAACCACACAAGACATTTCCTTTATGGTGTTTCTGCATCTCATCAAGTTGGTAGTAGAGAGGATCCATCACAGCATGTATGACTAGGGTCTTATTAATAATGCTGCACCACAGCTCTTCTATCCAATAGGCTCTTTCTTTTTATTTTTAATTTTTCTTTATTAAGAAATTTTTTACTCACTCTACATATCACCCACAGATCCCACCTCTTCCCTTCTCCCACCCCTCAGCCCTCCCTCCCAAGTCACCCCACATCCCCACATCACCCAAATCAAGGTCACCCATGGGGAGTCAGCAGAACCCAGCACACTGAGCTTAGGCAGGTCCAAGCCCCTTCCCACTGCACCAAGGCTGAGCAAGGCCACACCACAGGCACTGGATTCCCAAAAGCCTGCCAATGCACCAGGGATGGATCTCACTCCCCTGCCTGGGTGCCTCCCAAACAGTTCGAGCCAAACAACCATCTTCCATATCCACAGGGCCTAGTCCAGTCCCATGGGGGCTCCACAGCCACTAGTGTACAGTTCATGGGCTTCCACTAGTATGGCCGGTCATCTCTGCACATCTTCCCATCATGATCTCGATGACCCCCGCCTACAGAATCCCTCCTCTTTCTCATTGATTAGATCTTAAATGACAGTATCAAGACCTGGTTCACATGGTGGGACACTGAGGCCATTATGTAGCTTTGCATTAGGTGGTGGTTGAGTTTTCCTAGGGGTTGTAGGTAGTACTGCCATGCTTTCCCCAACATTCATTAAGCATTTTATTCTGCATGCTTAGAATTCCTTAACACATGTCAGGACCCATATACATGACCTTTCTCTTTTATGCTGTGAGGCAGTGTGGGTTCTGAAGGTTTCATTATGATTCACAGGTTTCCTTTCCACCCGGAATTATATCATTTCTTAAGTTACTCTCTGGAGTGCTTAGAGACTATTAATGTGAAAGGTGGTTGGTAATCACGGGAAGTAATTTCTGTACTCAGAAGTGTTTGTACTTCCTGTGCATAGAGACAGCAGACAAACCTGTAGTGGGAGGCAGCAGGATGTGATCAAACTACAAAGTGGAATAAAAACCAGGTGGCTGGTTAATGACAGAAGCATCATTTTATCATTTTTAATTACCAATAGCATGTACACAGGGCACCAGTATCAGAACACTGACAGGAACTGAATCTCTTCGGTGATGATATTTATTCTCTTGTCCTTTTTACTTTTAACAAGACAGGTATTTACTAAGCAAAATGTTTTAATCAGAATGGATGGAGTCTAAATTTATAAATGTACTATATTCCTGACAAGAATTCTGTATTCCCAGGGTCATATGTTTTCTAAAACTTATTATTTGCATTATAGATATTGCAGGAAATATCTGTGGGTGCAGTTACCTGTGGATATATGTAGGCTAAAGGGGTCAGCCTTAGGTATTTTTCTTGATTTCATTCTTCCTTATTTCTTGAACCAGGTCTCCCTGAACCTAGAGCTTACTCTTTCAGATCGACTGGCATGTCAGTGAGTCCTCCTCCATGTCTCTCATCCCCTTGCCAGGCTTCTCACTTGGGTGCAATAGATCCAAACTCCAATCTTCACGTTTGTGCAGAAGCACTTCATTCGATGAGTCACTTCCCCAGTCCCATCTAACTGTGTATATAATTGATAATTTTGAGACATAGGCTCACTGTATTCCCAATCTGATATTGGAAACCTGGTTTCAACTGATCCTCTTTCTTCAGTCTCCCCAGTAGCTGGGCCCACAGTTCTGATTTGCCATACTTGACTTTGGCTTCTATTTGTTTGACAAGAAACTGTCCCTGAGCCTGTTGACAATGAGATCTTTGGGACTACTAACATGATTTTTTTTTTTTTAGCAAGTATAATTCTGAGAAGATTTGTGGATTCCCAAGACTAGGCAGTCAAATGTTATGGTCTGGGTTGTCATTAGGAATCCTCATTTGGGCCACTACAACCAGGAAACAGACTGTGAAAAGGAGACAGATTGAAATCTAGAAACTCAAAATGATTGAGATTTCTCATGTGGAGCAGATTTCAGGGAAAAAATAAGTATTCCTGTGTTTTTAAGAAAAAAGAAGTACAAAGACATGAATCAAAACAAGTGGCTGAAGCCCTGAGAAAGTGAGGTCACAAAGTAATTGGTCCAACAAGAAGAAAGACCTATGTGTAGAAGGAAAGATCGGTGTTTGTCTGGGAACAGGGTAAAACAGCAAGCACTGTGCTTGGGGGGAATCACAAAAGGAAGATGTGGCATAGAGAACTATGGGTCTATTAAGCAAGCCTACTGTATCCAACTGGTGAAATCCATTACCCTTAAATAATGGTACATATCAGAGTTAATTACTGCAGGGTAATATCTTGGGTTCCTCCTGCAGATAAGGTCAATTTTCTTATATTTATCTAAAATGCATTATGAATAATTCACTCAGAAGAGTTAGCTATAGAACATGGTTAAAATAAATGGGGAGGGAAACACTGAGTTCAGTAGTAATCCCTGTGTATGGAGGTGAGGGTAGAGGTCAGAAGGATGTCAGGTTTTATCCTTCATCACACTCCACCTTAGTTTCTAAGACAGTGTATTTTCACTGAACCTGAAACTCAATATTTCCTCTAGACTGTCCAGCAAACTCTGGTGATCCACCCATCTCCAGTCTCCAGCACTGAGATCACATAGGTGCTGGATCCAAACTCAGATCCTCCTACTTGCACAGCACATGTTTTACTGACTAAGGCTTTCCTTCCACCCCTAGATCCTGTTTGAAGACACTAATTAGCCCAGTAAGTGAGGAATTTGGTTAATCAGCACAAGAAAAATGGAACACCTGCTCTCAGATTTCACTGATCCACAGACAGCAAGGAGAGAAAGGTGTCCTAGGTAACATGAGTTAGATGTAAGAAACTGGCCTTCTTCAATTGTCATGGGACTACCTCCTCACTAGCCTCTTCTAAGCTAAAACATGCATGGGTTCCACCAAATTTACCACATGTCCAGGCTTTTACACAGTGTTATAACCTGTCCTCCTTCCCCATGGCTGAATGTGCCTGTGACTCTGTTGCCCGGCACCATTAGAAAGGATCACACTGAAAGTTGGTAACTGAAGAGGATAATATCAAACTTGAAAATGCTAAGTATGTTTTCTACTGACAGAGCATTGGTTTCTCATGGTTATTATCTTGATCATGGTCCTCACTGCTGTGAAAATATACTAGACAAAGGTCTCAAAGAAGGGTTGATTTTACTGATGTGGGTGTACAGTCTACCATACAGGAAAGGCATAGAAGTCAGAGCATCGGGCAGCTGATCATATTCCATCAGCTGTCAGGAAGCAGAGAGATGGAAGCTGTATTCCTTGGCTTGTTTTCCCCTTTTTATTCAGTCCAGGACCCCATGTCACAGATGGCATGGGCAGATTCAGGCACTGGAAGTCTTCATGTCTCAATGAACCTAATCTAGAAATCCCCTCACAGACACAGAACTGGACACCATGGTGACTCCAAATCCTCTTAACTTGACAATCAAGATTGATCTTTGGGAAAGGAGCCATCAAAAGCTAAGGATCACCTACAGGACTGTTGATGACAGCCAGTGCATGATGGTTGCTACAGACAAAATTCAAGAGCAAATGTATTCTGGCTAATCTGGTCAGGATGAAAACCACTTTGTGCACCATTTCCTTTGGTTTTCAAATGGAATTCAAAAACGAACTGCTTACAAGCCTGGGCAGAGAACTTGTGATCTTTGGGAAATGTGCCAGGTGATGAAGGGATTCTTTCTGTGTTTAGCCTCTTTAATTCATTCTCAGAACTTCCTGGACACCCCTCAAAGGAGCATCCAACTGCTGTTTTGAACCAGATAGAACGTTTCCATGACACATGCATTTCATCTTGTGAATTTTGAAATTCTTTATAGAGGCATTTTATTTTATGGGAAGGAAGTGGCCAAACATGGAGGCAAAGATGTGAATTTTCATAACCACCAAAGTACAAATTTGAGTCCTGTTGTCTGGAGATGGAAAGAGACCATTTATAACATTCTCCTATCTCTGTTCTATTCTCTTTCCCTACATTTGTGTATGCATGTGTACAAGCATGTGCATGAAAATAGCTTCTTATAAATTTACTAATATAAAGAGTGTAATTTACAGGTGATAATAAAGGCATGATGTATATTTGTTTTTCTGTAGACTGCATTAATCCATTTTATGTTCAGTTTGATGTTGTGGCCTATTGTGGTATTTGTGTTTAACGTATGATTACAATTGATGAATGACTATAATGTCACATGCACTATCAGTTGATATTTTCATTCATGTTAATGAGAAAGAAGTAAAAATCTGTGAAGGCCAATGTGAAAAGGGCACTTAATTGTCAACGACAACTTGGAATAATCAGATCAGAGTCTTTGAACATTAGGAGACTGTCTTACCGATTCTCTTTGAATTATTGCTGTGTAGTGGGTAACAGGGCACTATGGACACTTGAGTTTTTTAATATTTGTTACTGGCCTTCCTCTATCCCTTTCTCAGGTCAAGAAGACAATGGAACAGTGCACTGAGCCTCATTGACAGTGTTTGTCTTTTCTGTGTTGTGAGTACTCTCCCTATAACAGGAGTCACCTACCTACTCAGCTGTGCTTGTACAGGGAGCTGGGCAGAGATACCAGTTGTACCCACAAGTCTGCTACTTCTGCCATGCTGCACACTTAAAACAGACAGCAAACAATTATAGGGTGTAGTTGCAGCTCAGTGTTAGAACATTAGCCCAGCATGCACCCATCTCTGGGATCCCTCCACAGAACCACAAAATAAAAGCAACAACTTCAATAATAGGTAATTGTATAATTTAGGTAACGTTACTAAACATTTGTGGTTTTTTTGTTGTTGTTGTTGTTTTGTTTGTTTGTTTGTTTGGTTTTTGGTTTTTTGAGACAGGGTTTCTCTGTGTAGCTTTGTTTCTTTCCTGGAACTCACTTGATAGCCCAGGCTGGCCTCGAACTCACAGAGATCCGCCTGCCTCTGCCCCCTGAGTGCTGGGAATAAGGCGTGCACTGCCACTGCCCGGCTACCATTTGGTATTTTAATATTTAGAAAAAATAATTATTTAATGTCTGCTGTGAGTGCATGCTTGTCAGAACACATGTATGAAGGTCTGAGGACAATTTTGAGAGAAATTTCTTGCCTTTAACCTAGTTAAAAACACTTTCTTTTTTCTGCTTATTTTGTCTCCAGCATCTCCCTCTAGCGATGCCAGAATCACATATGGTGACACCACATCTGGCTTTTTGCAAGGGCTCCACATTGTCAGGTTTGCATAGCAAGACCTGAACCATCTTCATAGCTTCTTATGAGTTTTGTATATGTTCTTTTTTATTTTTAAAAATTATTTATCACTACTTTTATTGTATATTTATATATGATGTATGTTTGTGGGTATGTGGAGGTAAGAGGACAACTTTGTGGTGTCTGTTCTCTCTTTTCACCTTTTTTTGTGTTTGAGGGATCAAACTCAGGTAATCAGTCTTACACAGCATGTGGCTTTAGACATTGCCTCATCTGATCATACATTTCTTTGTTTAAGATGATATTTGGTTATAAGTATACACAATTTGCTTTAGTTGTAACTGTAGTTCACAACCAACCCTGTAAATTTCTTAATATTTAGCAATAAGTTTTCATAGGCTAGTATAGCTGACCTATTAAAACATAGCATGGATATATCTGAAGAATTGACTCATAGCGAAAAGACAGTTTCTCCTGCTAGGTTTTTTGCATTTAACTGTTAGACATTTTCAAACCATCTAAAAGGAAGCAAGGATATTAAGTAAGGATATTGAAATTTTAATAGGATATAAAGAATATTTAACATGTTTAAAGAATGAATGTATTGGTGAAATTGATATGGTGGACTTAGGAACCAAACGTCCCCATTAGGTCCAGATAGAGGGCATTTGGACCAACAGATAGCTGGTGCTCATGTCTCATTTCCAAGGCTGAGCCCACTGGGCTGATGGATGGACAGAAATAAGCATCACCTCTGTTCTTCCTCAGTGACCACTGTTAGTTGCAATGGAGTCTGTTGTTGGTTCTCCAGGCATGGCTTTGGTTTCCAGTATATATGTATACTGGGAGTTGATTAGAATGACTTACAGGCTGCAGTCCAACTAATCCAACAACAGCTGGGCATGAACAGAAAGCTGAAGAATTCAGTAGTTGCTCAGTCACCAAGGGTGGCTGTCTCAGCTGATCCTCAGTATATTCCAGACTTCCAAAGAAGTGGGCCCTAATGCCAGTGAAGGAATGGGTGTGCTAGAATGGCAAAGGCAAGCAGGCAAAGAGCAAAATCTTCCTTTTTGCTTACCCTTATACAGGCTTCAAGCAGAAAGCTTGGCCCAGATTAGATCTGGATTAAAGATCTACATTAAAGATGTGTCTTTCCCCAGCTTAAAAGACCTGGATTAAAGGCAAGATCCTTGCCTCAAAGATCCGGATTAAAAGGAAGTGTATCTTCCTACTTTGAATTAAGCAAAAAAATCTCTCACAGGTGTGCCCTCCATTTTGGGGTTTTAATTAATTGCAGATGTGGTCAAGTAGACATTTAAGAGTAGCTACCATACATTGCTAAAATAATCCTACACATTAGTAGTGCATGTCTTTTTGAGATATCAGCACCCTTCCAACAAGGCCAATCTTATCTTAAATGAGCAATATTCATGAGTAAATTGATGGATACATCTAAAAGTCTTTTTTGTTTTCTTAATTTTTGTTGTTAAGCAGCAATATCTGGGAGGATGGCTGTGCCTGTAAGATGCTTGTTTTGTAGGGAAGCAGACCTGAGTGAGTTCGTCTCCAGAACTTATATAAACATACTGGGTATAGTGGCCTATGCTTGTGATCTCATTTCTGGGGAAGTAGAGAGAAATAGATATGTAAGTTCACTATACAGTTGGTCTGTCCAAATCAGTGAGCTCCAGGCTAATGAGAGACGCTGTCTTAAAAGGAGGTGGAAGCAGTCCTGAGGATGACACATGGTTGACCTCTGGCTACCACATGTATGCACAGACATTTTTAAGTGTATAAGAGTATATTCCTGGTTAACTTATGGCTACATATTTTATTTATATGTATGTGTGTGTGAATAAATATATTCATTTGATGATACCTTAATTACTTTTCTATTGTGACCAAGGCAGCTTGCAGAAGAAAGTTTATTGGGGGCTTATGGTTTTAGGAGGTTAAAGTTCATGGTGGCAGAGTAGTGAAGGTGCCAGGCAGCTGGAGTTGCAGCTGAGAGCTTACATCTTGAGCCACGTGCAGAAGGCAGAGAATACACTAGGAATAGCATGAGGTTTTGTTTTTTTAAACAACAAATTCTTCCTCCAGTAAAAACACTTTTTCCAATAAGGCCACACTTTCTAATCCTTCTGAAACAGCCCTATCAACTGCAGATCAAGTATTCAAACACGTGATCCTAAGGAGGGGATTTTCATTCAAACCACCAGAGGTTATATGCATGGATATGCATACATGTCACCATCATGGATTAATTGATTTATATTTGGCAGTAATCATTTTTAGTAAGTATTTTTGAGCAAAATATAACATATTTGCTAATTGGATATGAATCTGAACCCATCTGGCAGGAAATGCCTTTTTTGAGACTGTTGGCGGATTCTTCCTGTGCCTGAGGATTTACCCAACTCCATAGTAGAGGATGGGTCAATAAACTTCTAACAAAGGCCATTACTAATATCCATATAGCTTGGTACATACTCCAATTGCTGAGTCCTGAGAGATGTGTAAAGATTTTGGCCATGCTAGAAATATAAAGGTAGTGCCTGGCTCTCTGAGTACTCCTGAATATCCTTCCTGCTTATAATTTCTCTTCTCTAGTATATTATTAAGCCTGCAGAGGATATATTTTGTCCTTTTCCTATGCAGGATATATATATATATATATATATATATATGTCTCCATTTGCCTCTCTGCCCTTCTTAATGACCTGTATTCAGTGTTGAAATGAATACTGATGGACATATTCTGTACTGGCCAGTATTGCAACCAATAGCCACATGTATCCATTGGTCACATGAACTACAGATAGTATAGTATAGATTAGGGACTGAGTATTCAATTTTGATTAATTACTCGTTTAGAAGGCTGTATGTGTTTCTTGTCTTTAGTACTGTTTAGAGGGGAGAAGGACAGAGAAAAGGGTGTCTTAAGCAACTTGTGCCCCATTCCATGCAAATCCAATAAGCTTGGGGGCATGGAGACATCTAATTATTTGTGATGGTTAATCTTGATTGTTCAAGTTGAAAGGACTTAAAATCAGAATCATCATAGAAACAAACCTCTGGATATGTCTACAAGACAGTTTCTGAATCAATCTGGTTGACTGAAGTGGGAAGACCACCCTAAATGTGGCTGACATTCCTGGGATTATATTCCTGGACAGCAGAAAAAAAAATGGACAAAACAAGCTGAGTACTAGAATTTATGCCTCTCTGCTTTCTAATTGTGAACACAATGCAACCAGTCATGTCATGCTCCTGTCACAGGAACTTACCTGTGTAGAAGTAACCATGTTATTAAATAAGAAACACAGAACCAATGCAAAGAAGAAAGCCAAGAGGTCAGAGCTAAGAGCTATAAAACTTACCCTTCTTCTCAAGGTGGTCCTACCTCTCCGAAATAGACATACTTCCTGTGTCTGTCTTTTTTTTATAGAGTTTCTGTTCTGCCTTCTCATTGGTTGTAAACCCAACCACATGACCTCCTAGTCACTGCCTGTCTGTACAGACCTCCAGGTCTTCTATGGTTGGTATTGAGATTAAAGGCATGTGTCTCCAATGCTGGCTGTATCCTTGAACACACAGAGATCTACCTAGCTCTGCCTACCAAGTGCTGGGATTAAAGGCATGCACCACCACCACCCAGTTTTCCTATGGCTTGCTAATAGCTCTGACCCCCGGGCAACTTTATTTATTAACACACAAATAACATTTTAGTACAAATAAAATATCACCATATACCTGCCATGATGGACTCTACCTTTGAATTGTGAACCAAAACAAATACTTCCTTTCTTATGTAGCATTTGCTATGTATTTTTGTGTGCATTATTAATGGGAAAAGCAATGTATGAACTTAGAAAAGCAGAGAAAAAATGCAGACCATCATTCTCCTCCATTCTCTTCTGTTCTTCTTTATTTTTGATGCCGTATGTATTAAATGTTGTTTGGAGGGTTCACAAAAGTAACTAAAATGACAATTGTTCACTTCATGCCATGTGTTTCCTTTTATATTTTCTTCACTTTCCATCCCTCATAGTCTGCCCAAAGGTTCAGGAACTTTGTAATTGGGGTTGGTCAGTTTTCCTGCTTTGGCATTCAGGAGCAAACAGGCTGTGAGATGGGATCCTGTGGATCCCCAGCCTGTGTTGGATGGCACAACTGCCCAGAATCACCAAATCTTTTTGAAGAGACTTCTAAAACATGTGCTTGGCAAGGCCTATTCATCACATAAGTCCTGTCATGCTATGGTTAGTGGACTGATATTGTTAAGGACTAGGGCTTCTGGCTGTTTCTATAGATCAACACTGGGCTTATTCAGCACAAGTTTCTCAGTTGTGGAATTCTACAACTTCTCCGATGCTTCTTTCCATCCCTTCCTGAAGAGTCAATTCATATACCATAAAATGAATTACTTTAGAGTGCACATTCCATTGGTTCTTTTTCCATTCACAGGTTGCACAGTTATCATGACTATTTAATACTAGCCATTTTCATGAACCCAAAATGAAGTTTCTCATTGACTAAGCAAATGATCCTCTCTCCCTTCTTTCAGTCCTTGGGCATCAATCCATCTCTTTCTCACCTATTTTAATTACTTTCTGGAGTTGGTGTGATAAGAGACCCTAACAAATGCAACTTAATGAAGAAAGGATTTATTTTGGCTTACTGTTCCTGAGGGATACAGTCCATCAGGGTAACAGGTAGGGAAGCCATGGCAACAGGAGCAGGGGGCCAGCTGTCCATATTGCATCTGCATGCAGGAAGCAAAGAGTGAATAGAAAGTGAGCTAGGCTATAAAACTACGTGCCCCACCTCCAGTGACTCACTTCCTCTAAGTGTTCAAAGATGTGGGTCAGTGAGGGACATTTCACATTAAAAGCACACATATTGGTGAATCAAACCATTCAATTCAGGGTATCTCATAAATTGAACAATGCAATATTTTGGCCTTTTCTTGTGAATTGTCTACTTAATGTAATGTGTCCATGATTCACTCATGTTATAGTGTCTCCAAATATATTTTTCTGTTTGACTGAATCATTTTCTATTGTTCATACCTATGATGTTTTGTGTACCCATTCCTCAGTTAATTTTACATTTGAATCATGCCTTGATTGGGCTTTTATAATAATGCTGATAGAAGTATCATATACAAGTTTTTATATGAAAATGTTTGTATCTGGGAATGGAAGAGCTGGATTCAAAGCTAAGGGACCACCAAGCTCCTTTCCACAAAGACCATACATACGACCCTTCATTTTATCAGCAGAGATTCAGGAGACTAATTTTTCCTCATCACTGTCAATACTAATTTTCTCTTTCATTTGCTTACATTTTGAAACTGAGTCTAGCTTCATTGTTCAGGATGGCAAGATGATTAACAATCCTCCTGCCACAGCCTCCTGAGTAGCTGGGACTGTAGGGGAGTGACACCATGCCTTCCTTATGGTTTTTCCTATGGCCATCATAGTGCTTGCAAAGTGATAGCTCATTGTGGTTGCTTTGTATTTTCCTAATGACCTATGGGTTTGAACATTTTTTTCTATTAAAATATTTATTATTTCTTAAAACTGAGGTACTATGTTACTTAGTTAGCATGTGTCTCTGTGTAGTGTACATAAGTATATGTATATTTGTTTCTGTATGTGTGGGTACACATGTTTGGCATGTGGGTGAGTGTATGTGCTGAGGCCTGAGGTTTTTGTCTAGAGTTTCTCTTAGGTGCTCTCTACCTTGTTCACTAATGTAGAGTATCTCAATCAAACCTGTAATGAAATAATTCATATAGTATGGCTATCCAGTTTGCTCCTGAGTTCCCTTGTCTTTACTTTTAAGCATTGGAGGTATGGACAGGCCACCATACCTGACTGGTGTTTATATATGTTCTGGGATCCAAACTCCAGTCTTCATATCTGTGGGTCAAATATTATATTCAGTGAACCATCTCCTCTGACCCCTGAGTACTTTAGTTTGTATGAATTCTCAGTCTTCCTTATATATTCTGGCTACTAGATCCTTATTTAATATATTATTTATAATATTCCTTCCAGTTCTACACATTTTAGTTTTATTTAATTTAAATAAGTTTATTGCATACTCACTTAAAATAATATATATATATATATATACACACACACATATGTATATATATACATATAATAGAAATCTATTACATATAATTTTTTGGTGTATGCTGGATCTCTACTTCTAGTTTGAATGTGAATTGTTCGACCATTGGCTCCTGAGTTGAGATCCTTGTCAGTAGCTAAGGAGTCTATGTGGAAAAGAGAAGAACTAGCTGGAAGTAGTAAGTGACTAGTGTCTGATTCCTGTAGATTTCTTGGCCACTCCCCCACCCCTGCTTCCTGTGTGATTTTAGGTTAAGAATCTCTTTTGCCTCATGTTCCAACTGTCTTGATGACCGGTCAAAGCCATGAGGCCAAGAACTGAGATCACTGAAGCTATGAGTCAAAATACATTTTTATGCCCTTATGTTGTTCTGTTGGACTTTTATTGAGCTTTTAGCTATGTGAAAGCTAATGAATTCATGACCTGTAGTTCATTATCCTACATTCCTTCTCTATCTTTTGTATTTTACAGTGGCCTGTATCTCTTTGTTACATGGCCCCCACATTTACTATAAATTTGTTTTCTATGTCTTCATGTGTAAAATCATGTGATGTTTTTCTTCTAGCATCTTGCACATTCGGCTTAGCAGTTTATCCTCCAGATTCAACTAAGTTATAGAAAGTGGAAAGATCTCTATTTTAGAACTGGGTAACATAGCTTTTTTTTTTTTTAACTGTTGAACGCATATATTCAGTTTACATTTTGGCTGTAGTAATGAACATGAATGTATGCATCTTCTTGAGGTTGCTGTTATTAAGATAAAAAGGTTGCAAGTTCTACAGAGAGGACTAAACAAATTACTACCCTTTCCTCTGAAGAACAGCTTGATTAGGAGAGTCATTAGAGTCATGATAAAGCCCTGGAGAGAGGGAAAGCTGGAGAGCTGGAGCTGGGGAGGGAGAGAGGGAGGGAGGGAGGGAGGGAGGGAGGGAGGGAGAGAGAGAGAGAGAGAGAGAGAGAGAGAGAGAGAGAGAGAGAGAGAGAGAGAGGTTCAGTTCCTGAGCAGAGTTTCTGGTTTATACAGGTTGGGTGGAGTGAAAAGGTCCATGCACCTTGTTATAGAGCAAGTAGGCTCTAGATAAGATGGTAACAGTATAATTCAATGTAGCCTTGGGGTTGGATATGTGGATAGAGTGTGCCTACAGCTCCATAGGTTAAAAGAGGCTACAAGGCCACAGCAACTCTCTGTAGCTGTCTCAATGGCAAGAGAGGACTGCAGGTTGGTATTGTATATTGTTGGAAGAGAGACAATGGAAGCTACATATGGGGATTTATTAGATTGCGTTACACTATACGGTCTGGGTAGTCCAACCATGGCCACCTCACACTGGAGTGACCAAGAATCCAGTGCTTGTTCAGTCTACAATGCAGGAGGTCTCAGCAGTCCCAGTTTGGCACCCAAGGCCTGGAGGACTCCTGGAGAGCTGGTCTTCAGTCTACAATAGAGTCCTGACAAAGTAGGTTCTCATATCAAGGATGGAATGCTGCAGCAACGCTATAGATGAGCTTGCCAGTGAGAGTGAGGGCAAGCAGACTGGACAACTTCCTTCTTCTGTGTCCTCTTATCTGGGCTGCTGCTCACATTCTGGGTGCGTTTTCCTGCTTTGAATAATCTGATTAAGAAAGTCTTTCACTGGTGTGTCTGCTGACTTTCATTGTAATTGATTTCAGATCCAGTCAAGTTGACAACCAGGATTAGCCACCACAGGTTATATAGTTGGAAGTTGAATTATCAGGTCATAAATTAGTTCTCTATTTGATTTATTTAGAGTGTCTATTTTGTTTTCTGTATGTCAGTATCAATCTATATCTCCACACAATGTACAAGGTGTTCTCTTTTGTCACATCCTTGTCAGGATTCATTGTGTTATGACAGTCCTTCTCTCTCTCTCTCTCTCTCTCTCTCTCTCTCTCTCTCTCTCTCTCTTTCTCTCTCAGTGTGTGAGTGTGTGTGTGTGTGTGTCTGTGTGTGTGTCCATATGTGCATGTGGAGGGCAGGGGAGAATATTTGATGTCCTGATCTATCACTTTCTACTTTCTAGCCTTTCCTCTTGAGACAGTCATTCATTAAACCTGGAGCTGGGCTGGTGGCCAATAAACCCCAGGGATCCTCTTTTCTCACCTTCCATGGGACTGGGGTTATTTGTATATGGTTATTCCTGTTTTATTAACTGGGCACTGTGTATGGTTTACAAGCACGTGTATCACCAAACCCACCATTTTACCTCTGTTCTGGAGGTTTGAATTCAAGGTCTCACTCCTGGGCTGCAGTGGCTCTTACCCATTGAGCCATCCCCCAAGCCTCTGCAGATATTAATTTCATCTTAACTTCCATCTGAAAGGCCATTCTTAGCATCACTCTTCACTTTCCAAAACTTTGATATATTTCTTTTTTTTTTGGCATTTTCTTTTTTTTATTATTTTATTTTACAATACTATTCAGTTGTACATAACAGCCACAGATTCCCTTGTTCTCCCCCTTCCTGCCCCCCTCCCCTTCCCCAGCCCACCCCCCATTCCCACCTCCTCCTCCTCCAGAGCAAGGCCTTTCCCTTGATTGACCTGATAGACTCAGTCCAGGCAGGTCCAGTCCCCTTCTCCCAGATTGAGCCAAGTGTCCCTGAATAAGTCCCAGGTTTCAAACAGTCAACTCATGCAATGAGCCCAGGACCTGGTACCACTGCCTAGATGCCTCCCAAACAGATCAAGCCAATCAACTGTCTCACCTATTCAGAGGGCCTGATCCAGTTGGGGGCCCCTTAGCCTTTGGTTCATAGTTCATGTGTTTCCATTCGTTTGGCTATTTGTCCCTGTGCTTTATCCAACCTTGGTTTCAACAATTCTCGCTCATATAAACCCTCCTCTTTCTCGCTAATTAGACTCCCAGCGCTCCACCCGGGGCCTAGCCGTGGATGTCCACATCCAGATTCCTCAGTCTTTGGATGGGGTTTCTGGCACAACTATTAGGGTGTTTGGCCATCCTATCACCAGAGTAGGTCAGTCCCGGCTGTCTCTCGGCCATTGCCAGCAGTCTTTTGTGGGGGTATCTTTGTGGATTTCTGTGGGCCTCTTTAGCACTTTGTTTCTTTTCTCATGTGGTCTTCATTTACCATGGTCTCCTATTCCTTGTTCTCCCTCTCTGTTCTTGATCCAGCTGGGATCTCCTGCTCTCTTTCCTTCAATCCTCGCCCTGATATATTTCTTTTTCTCCAAACACATTAAAGCTTTGATTCTTCAGAGATGGTAGGAACCTCACAACCAAATTGTTCTTCAAATGAGTCTTCATTTGCATTAGATAGCTGCATTTGAGGGGGTCTAATTAGTTGCCATAAGAATGATGTTCTGTTGAAGCTCTTTTATTTAGCAAGTCATGTGGAAATCAAAGTTCCAATGTCCTAATTATCAAGGATCTTATTAGTAGCTTCTTTTTGGGAATTAAACCCTGGACCTTGTGTGTCCTATATAAGACTTCTACTGTAGAGCTACAGACATTACCTGGACCTTGTGCAGCTTATTATGTAAAGCTTCTACTGTAGAGCTACAGACATCACCTGGACCTTGTGCATCCTATGTAAGGCTTCTACTGTAGAGCTATAGACATCACCTGGACTTTGTGCATCCTATGTAAGGCTTCTACTGTAGAGCTACATTCATAAACTCATCATCTCCTCTTGCTAGTGAGAGAATTCCCAGGTAACAACAGGCTTAAATATTACCTGTATTGGGTATTCTGCTCACTGCTGTGACAAAATGCATGATAAGGAGCAAATTTAAGTGGAAAAAATATTTATTTTGGCTCACATTGTGAAGGTACAGTCCATCATGTCAGGAAGGTCATGAAATTAGTTGATCATATGTTCACATATTCCAGAAGCAAAGGGAGATGAATGCCTATGCTCAGTTCCCTTTGTCATTTACAACATCCAGGACCCAAGGCCGGGGAACAGTTCCATCTTACTTTAAAGTAGATTCCCACTTTTGATTACCCTAATGAAGATAACCCCTCACAGGTGTGCCTGACAGCTTGCTAGATGATTCCAGATCCTGCAAGTTTTCAAGCAATTATTAGTCCTCGCACTCTGTGAGTATTCTAACAGCAGAATTAATTGCTTAGGAAGAGAGGAAAATGACGACATCCTAGGTGTGTTCAGATTTTGTGATTGAGAAGTGCTGTCCTTTTGTGCCATATTGCATGTCCCTGAATCTAACAGTACCAATTCAGTGGCTGCTGAGTTCACCTGCTTTATTTGCTCCAAAGAGAAACTTCAGCAGAATTTCAGAAGGACTAGAGAATTGCCTGTCAAGCAAAGTCTGTGTCTACCCTGTATTAATTTTGCACAGCTCTGGGAAAAGAGAATTCAAACAAAGTTTCCTGTTATGTAAAAGCAGCTCTTCGGAAGGGGCAGCTGAATTTAAGACGGTGGCAAAGATGGGAAAGCACCAGGGACTCAGGGGCACAGGGACGGGATGGATTGGCCTTTCTTCTGCTCTCCTGGATTCACAGCTATGAGAACAAACTATTTTAAAGCATGTCAGTTTTTGGAACATGAACATTGGATATGCTTATTTCAACACATGAACATGAGCAGATGTTTACATTAGAATGTTAAATGCACCAGCTGCTCTCCTGTCAGGAGAAGCATTTATGCATTTCCTTTAAAGGTGAAACGAAGCTCTTCCAACTCCTTTCCTCATACATATCCATGTGAAGAGCCCAGCCCCCACTCCCTCCATCTCTTCTTCCTTCGTTCCTCTGCCTTCGGGTTCCTTTAAAAAGAATCACATTTTCTTGGGATAATATTTCCTGTTTGTAGACGTATGTTAGCAGGTCCATGCACTACGGCATCAGCCAAGTCAAGGTTTGACACACTTTTATCCTTGTGCCTACAGAAGGGAGTTTAAGGAATTTATCTCAGATTCAGGGTGTTTTGAAGTTTCCTTCCACAGCTGTGAAAGACTGGTCACAACCAGAGCAGGAATGGCCATGCATTCTGAGAGCTGCCACCTTTGAACAGCTAAGTCTGAGAAACGTTTTCTTTTCCTGTTATAGTACAAAGCCTAGAAGGTCAGGGATTTCTCAAATTTGATTATTCTACTTCTGCATCCTTTATTAAGATAACAATGTACAGGATTTAATTCTCTACTGGGTCTAATCCTCTAAGGGTTGTGATGAAGGTAAGTTGATCTCCAGATATAAACAGAGGACCAGCCCTTCCTGTGTTACAAATACAGGTGTTTCTCAGTGTCTGAAGTTCCTGTTCACCTGGACCCAACAAGTCAGCATCAAAAAGATGGTTAATGTTGAAGTGGTTTTACATTTTTCCCCCTTTATCATGCTTTCAACAAAAAACATTAAGCAAATATAACACAAGTGTGTTTGATCCTAAGTGTGAAACTAATTATACCATTATTCCAGAATCATAATATGAGCGATCTTTAATTTTTGACTATGTGCTGTAGGAAATATAACACTTTCATACTGTCCTTAACTGTGTCCTTATATGCAGTGTATATATCATAGGGAAGTGACTATTCAATATCATTAATGAAACAGTTAATGTTATATCAATGCATTTAAAATACTTTTCTCTAAATAATAAAAACTGTCAGAATGGTTCCAGTAGCCTGGGTCATGTGACTGGGTATTCTCTGCAGTGACCAATCAGTCCATTCACCAGCATGTCTTTTTCTTCTCTCCCACTCTAACTCCCATCCCACCACACTGGATTTCCAGCTACATTGCCCTGCTTGCCCCCTGACCAGCTTTCTGCTCAGCACCTTGGTACCAGCTGGTATGGTATATCCGGTGCATCCCCCATTTCCATTCTAATGGAGTGAAGTGTCATTTTCTGGTCGGTCTCTCCTAGAGAACTTCATGTAGAGTGCTGGTCTGCCTTGTCTTCCCTACTTTGCTTCTTTTCTCTGTACAAAACCTCCATAGATGTGAATTCTACACTCTCAGAATCAACTAACATCAGACGAAAGATAGAAACAAACACACAAGTAAAAACCAAACTTCCTTCACTGAACATCTATAGTTTTGCCTTGTCATACTTTCTTAAGATATTATCATGTTTTGGGGAGCCCTAGCCAGGTGTGGTTTGTGGCACTGTGAAGATGGATGGCACTCTAAGGCAAAAGGATGCAAGGACCTGAAGCAAAATCTTCAGTCTGCACAGTAGAACAAAGGTATACTGTTAAGTTTTCTTGCAGAAGGCTCAGTCTTATACCATGGAAAAACAGGCCAAGTTCATAAGTGACCTGTGCCCCGTGTGTGTACTGTGCAACCCATGTCATGTGACAGAGGTCACACTGACTTTCTAGAAAGGTTCAGCTTCAAGTATGTGGTATGAAGTTTACAGAATTATGATAACCGTGTTATATAACATTTATTCTACATTACTTAGGTTATGTGCAGGTGATTTTTATGGAGGGGAATATTCATACTTTATAGACAAATGTTGTGCTGTCTTATGTGAAGGATTGCTCATACATAGTGTTTGGTACACAAAGGGAACCTAAGTTTATAAACGAAGCTAATATCAAAGAACGACTATATAGAGAGGCATACCAAGATGCACTCTCTCTCTCTCTCATACACACACACACACACACACACACACACACACACACACACATATTCACTAAGTTAAACTGGTTGTAGTATTACTAGACAATTTAATTGTATTTGCTACAATAATGCAGGTGTTTTTCTACTATTATTTGGCACATGACTGAATACAGTTATGAATTATTTTATAGACTGCAGAGTGGATCTGTTTGTGTATGTGTGTCCCTTCTATCAGGAATGTGTCCTGCCCCTCCTAATCTCCCCAGGATAAATGTACTTGCTCTGCTTAAATGTAGTACTCTATCTGTTGCTCTGAGGACATTATTTCTAAGTACTCTGTGAACTGATGTTGAAGGGATAGGAGTTGGGTGGTTGGTGATTTGTAATCAGAATAGAGAGTAAAATTCAATAAAAAATAATCCTTTTGTTTATTTTTTGAGACAAAGTCTTTCTGTGTGGCCTTGGCTGTTCTAGAACTACACTAGGGTTTAGGCTGGGATTAGAAGTGAGTGCTGGGATTAGAAGGCTATCAACCTTCACAAAAGATTATTTTAAAGTGGTGAGAGTAGGGGTGACATAAAAGTCAGAGGCAACAGCTAGCTGTATCCTGGTATGTAACTCACGGAGCATCCCTAGTGAAGCTCATATTACCACCCTGCCATCTCTGTGATGTCTAACATGAGCATCCCAAGTCCTAGTGTCTTAGTGCCTGCTCTCCAGGCCACTTCTCTTCTCATGAGATGGGAAATCTAACAGATGATTTTGCCCAAGTTCCATCCCTCTTACCTGCATCCATGAGTCCAGGTGAGTTTCTAAGTTTGATCTTGCATGAGGAATCATGGCATCCCAGACCACTGGTGAGTTTCTAAGTTTGATCTTGCATGAGGAATCATGGCATCCCAGACCACACTATCACCTCAGGTTTTGTCATTGGCAATAGGGAAGTTATGCAAATGAAGAAGTGTTTCTTGCAAATCTTCCAAATGATTGGCTGGTGTGACTTGAGGTTGATGAGCAGGTGGATTCGAAAGTTTTGATGTTCCAGCTCTTCTGAAGTTCTCTGCTGAGCTAAAGCTTAATGTAAGCTTAATTCATTTCAGAATACTTTATTTCATTAGAAATTACACTGGTGGGAAACTCTGCTCAAGCGCCCTTTTACTTTATTGTTTCATAATTTCATATGTATATATGATGTACTCTGATCATATACCCCCAGTTATACTTTTTTATTCCCTTTCGCTTCTCCATGAACATCCTCTCCTTTACAACAAATGACCCTCCTACTTTCATGTTGTTTTATGTTTGTGACCAATTTCATTTAATTGGGGTTTTCTGCAGAAGCATGAATGGAGAGATTATTTACTTAAGCAAAGGCAACTGATCATTGGCTATACACCTGAGTAATGCAACAAGCCCTACCTCTTCTTCCTCCAACAACTATTACCTACCTATATCTCCACAGAGTGGGTGGG
Organism: Peromyscus leucopus; assembly: GCF_004664715.2. NCBI lineage: Eukaryota > Metazoa > Chordata > Mammalia > Rodentia > Cricetidae > Peromyscus > Peromyscus leucopus. The sequence goes on along the minus strand of NC_051076.1, from coordinate 72,301,336 downwards.
GCCTTCAGAGTCCATCCCTCATCCATGATGAAATGCTGACAGGCTTCTCTTGTGTGCACAGCTTGCTAGTTGGTGGTTCATTTGCCGTGATCTCTGTTGTCCTCAACAGTACAGTGATACAGAACAAGAAACTTGCATTTGTGTGCTGTTTCAGAAGAGAGAGGCTAACTATCTCTGCTCAGTGGTGTGCCAGTAGTGACCTGGTTCATTGAAAGGGTGAAGCAATGGAGGAAATGGGTCCATCCAAGCAGGAAATGGGGGCAAGGGAAATGACTCAGTGAGTGGATAGCTTGTCATGTAAGCATGAGGACTTAGGTTTACATTTCAACACCCACATTAAAAGCCAGTCATAGTGGAGAAATGCAGTCCTCCTAGCACTGGAGGACAGAGAAAGGGAGATTCCTGGGCCTTGTTGACTGGCTAGTCTTCCCCAGGTGGTGAGCTTCCGGTTCAGTTAGAGATCCTGTCTACAAAATTAAAGGGAACAGTAATAAAGGGAGATGCCTGACATCAACCTCTGACCTGTGCAAGTGTAAATACACCCAAGTACTTCCCCCATACATACATACACACAAGTAAACAAACATAGTGCTGCACTCACCCCTCCACAACAAAACAGCCATGGAAATGAAGTTTGCATTTGGGGTATGGGAAAACTGAAGTTCATCAAGTGAATAGAAATAGAAATATCTCAGAAAAGCACAGCATGTCTCCTATACTCCATTACATTATCTGATTATCTACATACTTCCAAAACACAATCAACATGAGGAATTGTGAAGGAAAAACAATAAAACCCCAGCTCTCTTTGACTCCTGTCACTGATGCCCCTTAGCCATTAGGAGCTTGACATTCCAAAGAAAACAGTTGTTTTCACACTTTGGCCAGGATTTTCTGACAGTCAGAGGTAGGAATACTACATGCCAGGGCCTGGCCACAGCAGCTCAACCTATGGAACTGAGCTAACTCAGTACACATTCTCAGCTCTCTATTTCTAAACAATGAGCACTCTCTATTTTGTGCTTTTGAAAGAATACTTCTATTGTTTGGGTGGTCAGTGCCCCTCACAGCTCCATGTGTCAGAGGATGTGTCCCCAGTGTGCCACTGTTAGGTAAGTGAACCCTTAAGAAGTAGGGTGTTGGTAGGCTGTCCGATAATAGGAGGCATGTTCTTTAATGGAACTGTGGGGGCCCTGTCTCCTTGAATTCTTCTTAATTCCGATGAGGTGTGGGGCTTTTACTCCAAAGCAACAGAGCCAACTCAAAACAGACTGCAATCCTAATACTGTGAACCAAAGTAAACTGTCCTCCTTCCTAAATTGATTATTCCGGGCATTGATTATAGTAACAAAAATACTGATAATACTTCTCATCAGGCTCATGCATTATGAATTACCTTTCTGTGTAAACAGGATTGCATGGAGTTTTTAAAGATATATTAATGCATATGTAAGGATGAATAACTTCATGTACTAGAAATGTCTCCAAGATTAAACTGAGAATAAATATGCTGTCAGTGATACCAATAGAAAGTGCTATCATGGGCAGAAGAGAATTAATGCGTTAAGTAATTAATTATGTCATATTCTAGGTTTTGTTTTCTACATCATCAGAATATTTACAACTGAGTTCATAACATCCTTTGTGTTTATAATTAGTGCAGAGGAAAATCAACCGCAGCTTCCTTTTACAATTGTGTTTGTATGAAGTAGATTTTTAACTCAGTTAAAATGAAGTGACTTCAAGGAAGAACCTGGTACAAAGGCGTTGGCAGGGAAGGAAGCACCAACAGGTGAAATAAAAGCTGTAGTAAAAGCAGGAAGTCACCTCCACCACCACCAGAGGCAGAGGCAGAGCAGTGAAGAGGGCTGCCCATGAAAACTGTCCTAAGCTAGGAGGCCCAGGAAGCCAGAAGAAATGCACTTTAGCTTTCTCCCTTTAAGTAGTGCTGTGAACTCCTCTGGATGTCTTATGTGACCTCTGTGTTCCATGAGAGACAGCCAGCCTCAAAGGACACATAAGGGACCAGCCAAAGTATAACACTCCTAGGTCTGAAAGACAAGGACAATGACCAGCCCAAAGGTGAGGTAATTATCAATACTGCTTATTGAGATGTTTGCATTTACATACCATTTGCAGGAATGTTTCCAAGAATGCCATAGCACAAGGATGCTACGAAGTATGTCCCTCTATTATACTCTTAAGCATGAGTGTGATACTTCATTTCTGGTAGCTATGGATTCCCACACCATCACCAAGTGATCATTAACTATTGACATTAATTGATGAGTTTTCAAAGCCCAAATTTTTCAATAGTTGACAACTGTGTTGTCATTTATTTAAGCAGAGTTTCTCTGTCATGGCATCTGGACTAACTACAGAGAAGCTCAGAAAATGGGCTCTTTCTTCTTTCTGTTCTGAACAGAAAGGGCCAGATAATGTAAATCTGGTTTGTGCACCTGTTACAGGTTCATAGAATAGAGCTGTCAGAAAATTATACTCCAGATGAGAGATATTAGAAGAGTATGGACTTATGATCATAGCCAACATGGTAAGACCCTGACATAAGACACTACTGGAGGAGTTACAGTTTCCTGTCTATAGTCCTGCATGATAAGGCCCTGATATGGGAGAGCATAAGGAGACTTACTGGTTCCCAGCCATAAGCAGACATGAGGGACCCCAAAGGAAAATATAGACACCTCTAGATTCCCCAGTTCTCTTCAGTTTCAACAGAATGGAGGCCAAGTATACTATCATATGATTGATCTTGGCCTAGTCTACATGTCTGGAGTCATGGAGTCAGGCATTAGGTGGGACCATAAAATTATCCTGACATTGTAAGTGGGGAAGAGGAGTTGTAAGACCACAGCACAGCTGCTTATCAACTTGCTGTCCCAGAGAGAGCTGCAGGAGGAGCATGGCCATATACTTGAGTGAGGTAGAGAGGCAGCTAGAGGAGCCATGTCTAACTTTCTGCACAGTGAAGCACAGCACCAGCTCATCATTCAACAGTAGGCAGTCTGGTATCTTCTGGGCACTGTTGTGAGGTGGGCATATCTGACATCATGGGTACTTAACATTTTTTTTTTCTGCCTTGGGCTTTTCTAGGAATATCAACATTCAGAGGTCAAATTTTATTGCAATTAGGACTCACATCCATGCCAAGTTATAAGTAGCTTCAGGAAGCACTGCCTACTTCCTGGGGAGGGGGTGAGTTCATATCTGAGAGCATCACCACTGCAACTGTCTGCTCAAGCCAAGCAAGCAGTACAAATAAAGACATTTCAACAAGACCTAGCTTGTTTAAATAACAAATATTTAGGCAAGAGTCTGCTTGTCTCAAATTTATACTTTTCAGAAAGTTTATTGTGTTAACTGTTTTTTGGGAAGCCCTAAAAAATCAGGTGTTCATCCCATGTAGGACACTAATGGCAAATTAAAGTAATGATTCCATCTGGTTTCCTGGGCTTACTTAGAAAGTGAGAATGAAAGGTTAGTTGTAGGATCATGAGTGTGGGTGGCTCCCAAACAGCTTAATCACTGCCAAGTCCCATCCATTGTGGATGAAGATCTTATGGAAGTTGCATCATGGATTCCCACTTTGAAATAATCTTCTACTGCTTTCAAAGGCTACTGAGGAGTCATCCACCTTCTATGCACTGTTAACAGCGCCATCACTGTTAGCATAGATCTCACTACTACAGATACATCAGGTTTGACCAGCCAAGACCCCCTGAAAGGTCTCCGATGACACCATGGCCCAGATGATCAAACATCCAGAACTATTTCAAGGCAACTGGCTCAGACGATACACCCTCATGGACTACTCCATAATACTAAAATTTTCTTTGTGTCCCCATAAGATACAGCGCCCCCCCTCCAGCAGGAAGTAGTAAGCGAAGCTACGCCCAAATTCCCAAATATACCAAGCTGGCTTTGGAGATGTGTAAAAGTTAAAACCTTCCTTTAAAAACAAAAAGAAAAGGGGAAGTGCTGTGGGATAGTCTGTATGTCAAATACTCTGATTGGTCAATAAATAAAACACTGCTTGGCCAGTGGCCAGGCTGGAAGTATAGGCGGGACTAACAGAGAGGAGAAAGGAGGGAACAGGAAGACAGAGGGAGTCACTGCCAGCCGCCGCCATGACAAGCAGCATGTGAAGATGCTGGTAAGCCACGAGCCATGTGGCAAGGTATAGATTTATGGAAATGGATTAATTTAAGCTATAGGAACAGTTAGCAAGAAGCCTGCCACGGCCATACAGTTTGTAAGCAATATAAGTCTCTGTGTTTACTTGTTTGGTTCTGAGCAACTGTGGGACTGGCAGGTGACAGATTTGTTCTGACTGTGGGCAAGGCAGGAAAACTCTAGCTACATACTACTGTATTATGTTTCTCCTTAGTGACCAATTCTTGACCAAGTTATGACCTATTCTAAGATAACAATAGAACGGACATGTGATGTCAAGAAAAAAAGGTCATATTAAGACCAATTTTAAAATACAGCTCTCATATATAAATATAGAATAAAACTAAAGTTCAAATTTATAATTCATTAATGAGGGAGCCAGCAGGGTAGTAATATTGGTTCAGAGAGCACTTAAAGGACAAGATTCATGTATTCTCAACAATGTTCTGCAATGTTTAATTCCAGTATCTCAAAAGAAAAAAAAAGGTTACTGTCTCAGACAATAAGCCACAAATTTGGAGATAAAAATAATTTTTTTTATGTTCACTGCATAAACTCTAATAAAAATTAAAGAGAATATCAAACAAATATGAAGTCATAATGAAATAATTAATCTCCCAGATAATTAGATGGTATTCAAGAGAATTAATTTCTGTATCAGGTAGGCTTGATAAACATTGCTTCAATGTGACATTGAAAGATCATGACCCTTTTGTCTTTCACCCATGATTCCAATAGCCTTTTAAATAAAGAGATATATTTAATTTTTCTTAAAATTAGAACCTGACCATTATTAGTTTTTTTCAAATTTAAATATGACATTTAAAAAATAAACTTTTCATTTTAATTCTTATACTGTTAGAAAGAGTAAAAGAGTTGGCAGGAGTGTCACTTGGTTTGGGAATGTAAATGACACAGAATCAAGAATGGGCATTGTTAGGACAAATGGCCTGGAAGACACACAAGCCAAGATGAAGCCTTGTGGTTGGAGAGCACTAAAAGGAACATTTCATTATATCAGAGACAGCACAATGTGACCTTAAAGTGAAAGGTAGGCTTCTCCATAAACCCTGGGAAAGAACTTCACTAAAAGGGGTAGGTAGTTTACTGTAAGATGGAGAAGGCATTCCTGGACAACATATTAGGAGGAGGCCAGAGGAGCCTTCACAAAATTTTTATAAAGAAAGGAAAATATCTGACTTGTATATCATTTAGGATATGGCAGAAAGTTCAAACAACATGTAGTTAGTTCAGTATAACCTATGTGACACAGACCATTGAGGAGACAGATACTGGGTAGGACAATAAGAGAAAGGCTATAAAAACCACAGTACAGACAGCTTAACTCTCCATCTCAAAAAAGGAAAAGGGCATGGCCTGATTATTTCAGTTTGTGATATCTGGACTCTTAGAGTGACAAGCTTCTTAAATGGGATGGCAATGAACTAAAAATTATAAAATAAAAATTGGATTTAGATCCTCTTTTTACTATTGAGGTTAAATTTACAGATGTCAGACAATGCCCAGAAATTTGACTCCATAGTTATTTTAAATCCCACAAAGTTGACAGTGATCAAGCATTATATTTGGTTAATGCTACACTTGTTACATTATTATTATTACTATTATTACTGTTACAACAGCTATTACTACTACCATTATTATTTATTATTATTATGAATCTTAATTACTTCTCTGTTGCTAGGATAAAAAGGTAATGATCAAAAGGAAGAAAGGATTATTTAGCATACAGCTCTGGAGGGGTAGGGTCTGTAATCACAGGGAAGGCATGGCAGCAGGAACAGGAAGTCAAGAGATGACATTTAATCTACACACAGGAAGCAGAGAGAAGGAAGAGGAGGAAGGAAGATGAATGCTGGCCCCCAGGAATGTAGTTCCTCCAGCAAGGCTCCACATTCTAAAGGTTCCACAGCCTGACTAGACAGCACCACTTGGGGAGCAAGAGTTCAAATATGTTAGCCTCTGGGTGCATTTCTCATCCTGAACACCACACTATGACTGCTCTTGGACTTTTGTAAGCTTGATACATCGCTTGTTCTAAATTTTCGTCCCAGTCATCCTTCTCAGGTTGATGAGCTTCGTCTGAGGTTTCATGATTTCCCACTGATTTAGACATATTTTAAATGTCTTTTAGACACCCCCTGCCCCCCCATCAAGGCTGTGTAAACTCCCTTACACTAGTTGTTTATCCTCACTCATATCTGTGTAAACAGGACATCACAGGAAAGCACTTAATATGGATATTCATCAAATGGATATATAGAAATAAATGAAGTTAGAGTAAGAGAAACATTTGAAATTAAGTATTCTAAGACTTTGAGAAACATATTATAAAATTGGTTCATAAACAGTATCCAGCTATATGGAAATTCTGTTTATCCTCTAAAAGGTGATGACCATTTTTCTCAAAAAGTTGATAATCTTGAAGAGTAAAATCTTAGACTTCTTCTAGTAGGTTGGAAAGGACAAAGAGCATTAGATCTTGCTTTTCATAATTACTCACAGTTAGCTACATTATAACTTATGAGGTATCTGATATATAGAAATTTAATATTAGAAACAAAACATTCACTTTGGGAGATGTATTAGAAAAATTTGTCTGTGCAGATGTGAGTACCTGAATTAGGATCCCTGGAATCTACATAAACTGAGGATGTGTAGTATGTGTCTGTAATCCTAGCATTCCTATGGAGAGATGGCAGACATAGTTGGGAGACTCCCTGGATGTTCACAGGCCAATGAGCCCCATGTACACAGCAGTGAGCAAAAAAGAAACCTTGCCTCACACAGGTAAATGGTATGGGGTGATGCTTGAGTTGTCCTCTAACCTACAGATGTTCTCCATGGCAGGGATACACCTAAACACACACACACACACACACACACACACACACACACACACACGTACATTAAAACATCCCCAATAATTGTCATTGCTCATCTCAGTTTATCTAGGGTGAACAAGAAAACAAAACAAAACAAAAAACAATAACGAGATATGATGTGACCACAAGCTTTGCACAGTGCAGGAGTCAGATGCAAATATGTGGACCAAAAGAGGAGGGAGTGAAAGTTGTGTAATGCTGACCAGAGATGCCAAGCTCAATGACGAATGGTGTTTTCAAGTTATCTGTTAGAAAGTACAGTCTTGGGAAAGGATTTGGGTATGTCTAAGCTAGTTCACCTAATTCATCGTTTACACCTCCTGTGTTTCTATAGGTGACCTCCAACTGGTGCTAATAAACAATTTTCCCCGGTTATTTTTGAATGACTGTCACCTTTGGAGGTTTACATGCCCATTTGGTACTAGCAGCTGCTGCCTCCTCATTAAATAACTGACCCCATAGATTTTCTAGTGGGTTAGTTTTCAAGTATGGCCTTCAGTGCACCAGTGTCTTATATTCAGAGGATATTTTCTAGTGTTTCAAGCTACCTTGATCCTGATCCTTGACTTTTGGAGGAAATATATACTAACTACATGATTTTTGGAGTCCAAGGCCTACAAGCAGTGCAGACTGAACAATAACAACACAGAGTTTAAGTTCATGAGTGACAGAAGGCATGGGCATGGGCATGTGCATGGGCAGAATGGTGAGAGGAAAGAAAACACTTGGCCCAAGAAAAGTATGTTTGTGTTGTTACATTAAGTTCCTCGAGTGACAAACATTTTCTCTACTGAGCCATCTTCTCAGCCTCAATTTCCCTCATAGTAGAGTGGGTTTTGCAGTGGCACAGACATTCATGTGACACCACTGGTAATGGTCACCTGTCTTCCGTTCATCCTCTGCCTCTGAAAGAGCTTGGCAAAAGATAACATGCAGTTTAAGAGGCCATGTGTCTCTGGCTCCTCTGTTTCCTGTCAGGAGGCTCACCCTGAAATGTTTCCTTGCAGTGGTAAGCACTTCAGCGTTTTCATGTTAGAACCTCACTACAGACAGAGGACTGACAAGATTTCAAGTTAGAAGTTGAGCGTTTTTGAGTTACAGGTTAAACAGACCTTGATGGAATACCGGGATAGATCTCAGCACACAGAGTATTCTGTGGGTTTTGGGTGTAGTCTGTGTCAAATATGATCTGAATCAAAGACATGGATTTCAGGTGGTTATTCAGGATTCATTATTGATACTTATAAAAAGCACCTGATCCTTCAAAGTGAACCAAGAGATGGAGGCAGAGACAGGGAGAGAAGAAGCAGGAGATTTAACTCACTACATAGATGAGGCTGGCCTCAAATTCACACATATACTCCTGCCTCTGCCTTCACAGTGGGATTAAAGATGGGCATCACCATGCCTAGTCATTTTGCTTATTTTATTTTATGTGCACAAGTCTTTGCCTGCATGTACATATGTACCTTGTATGTGTACCTGGTGCCTATAGAGGTCAGGAGAGGGTACTCAGTTCCCTGAAACTGGAGTTATTGACAGCTGTGTCGGGCTGGAAACCATATCTATGTCCTTTGCAAGGGCAGCAAGTGTACTAAGCTACTGAGCAGTCTCTTCAGCTTTTAAACTCACTTTTAACAAATCCACATTTGCAATAAGGACCTTTTCATTTGAGAATCACCTAATCATATCTTAAATTGTGTAACTCTCAAAACTGTTCCTTGGGGACTACATTTTCAATGCAGGAAGTTTTAAATGATACAGTAGAATATATATTCTACAACGCAATATATAATCTGTGAACTATATGGTTAGCCCATACTCTAGACTGGATAAAAAATTAATCAATGAATGTATTCATAAAGGATATTTACTGATTTATAAACCACATTTCTAAACCTATGTATCTATAGATTTTAGCTTTTTAAAATAACCAAGAATGCAAAAACTCTAGACAATAAAAAAACCACAGGCCCATGGAAACAGATTTTCAAATACAAGCTTTTGGATTATAGAAAATGCCTCATTGATTCTTTAAGCTACACTCCAGCAATTTTGTTAATTAACTTGTAAGACAAATTAGCAAACGCAATTTTAAGTAGGAGAGAGAGCTACTAGAGACCTGAAAACAGGACAATGGATCACTGTAATAACAAGCAAGGTAATCTCTTTGCACTTGAGCCTGGGACTGTCAGGGGTCAAAAACATGAGATAGCTGAATTTAATTTGTACTATCTTGAGTTATATTGCAATGAGCATCTGATACACTGATTTTAGCACTCAAGAAATACCATGGATGAGGCAGTGGGCTTGTGATAGATAATAGAAAAGTAAGCCAGTCATTAAACTTATCTCACATATAATTGAGATACTATTATTTAGAAAATATACTTGAAGTCAATTGAGCATAGCTCAATTGGCAGAGCACTTGTTCAAGATGAAGACCTGGGTATGATCTTCCAGCTCCCAAGGGCAGGCTCACAAAGATATAATCTCAGTGTTGGGTAGGCAGAGATAGGTGGATTCCTGGTGATTGCTGCAAATTCAGTCTGGTCTACTTCGTGAGTTCAGGCCACACAGACACTCTATCTCAAAAAGCAAGGTAGAAAGTCATGAGAAACAACATCTGAGGTTGATCTCTGGATTCCACATGCATGTGCACCCATAAACATATGTATCCAGAGATACAAACACAAAGACACACAAACATGCATGCTCACACACGTGCAAAAAAGAAAATAATAGGAAAATTGTAAAGTTGTTGGGAGAATCAGATAGACCAGTAGTACTAGCTGAAGCTGTCACTCAGGTAACACCTAAATATCTTTAAGACTATATCATCATCTAAATAAAAGATATTTTAAAAAAAAAACTACTTCATCTCTTCATATATTTGCCTTTTGTGTTTATATGATGGGCATGTCTGTGTGTATTGTGATGTGTAAGTAGGTGTGCATGTACCATAATATGTGTATGAATGTCAGAGGGCAATCTCATGTGTTGGTCTTGCCCTTACTTGGTTGAGAGAGGGTCTTTTTTGTTTGCTGCTGTGTACCCCAGGCTAGTTGACCATGAAGCTTCTAGATATTATTCTATCTCTACCTCCGTCTTGTCATAGGAAAACTCAGACTACAGTAGTGTGCTACCATGCTCACTTTGCTTGTGTTCTGCAGATTCAAACTCACGTCCTCACACTTACATGGCCAGCCCTTTACTCACAAAGCTATTATCCAAGCCCAATATATTTTTTTAATTACTTAAGACTACAAATAAAGGTTGTGAAAAGGTTCTTTATTTCTCTAGATCCTACTCTTGTTTAAAAAATTATCAAATGCATGCTGCATGTAAATATTCACTATAGCCATCAAGAATACCTTAAATGAATTGAAAACAAAAACATAGACACATTGTCTTAATAAAAGGCAAGTATGAGAGGAAGAGAAAACAGATACTGATTAGCTGACAGTGCAGTACATACTCAGAACACAAGGGAATGAAAGGAGGTTCCTGGTTCCGGCTTTTATGTCTGGCAACCTGTGACTACATACCTGCTTCTTAGAGACTCATCTTAGGGCCATTCTGGCAAGGATTCTGTGGTGTTCCACCACAGTTCTCTGTTGACCTGATTCCCTCCATGATTCATGATCACTGTGCCCTAGCACCCTGGGTGCTCATTCCCTAGAAAAGTGGTTCTAATGCCCTTCAATACAGTTCCTCATGTTGTGGTGACTCCAAACCATAAGATTATTTTTGTTGCTACTTCATAACTGTAATTTTGCTGTTATGGATCATAATGTAAATATCCTTTTTTCTGATTGTCTTAGGAGACCCCTATGAAAAGGTTGGGGGTCGATTGACCCCCAAGGGGTCAAAATCCACAGTTTGAAAACCTCTGCTCTAGACTATGGTTCTGAATCCCTGGTGCTCTTGCTTCACACCATTTTCATCTGGCCTGGCTCCTACTCTGTAATTATCCTAACCAGGAGCACCGTCTCTTTTAACTGTGATAACAAATGATTTTGCTTTCAGATGAGGATAGAAAGTTAAAATGGTAAAAATCCAATCTGCTTTGCTTTGGGATGGCCTTTCCAAGGGAATGGAGCCAAGGGGTGTGCACTCTAGGATGTACGGTAATGAAGACCTGAGGCTGCCTGCTGCCAGACAGTGCAATCTCTGCCTTTTAGGGGTGCCCCTTTTATGGTGAAGTTGTGCGTTGGTACCAGTTTAACATCCATGGAATTCTTGGAAGTGCTGAACGATGCATTTCACCATGTGGAACAGTAGGACATGCCTGGAGCACTCGGTAAACATTGCTTTAATTATGTTGAAACACAGACACACATAAGGTCATTGATTTGACACAGTACCCCTGCAAGCCCTGGTATGTATAAGAGTTATCTGAGGAGCTTTCTCTAAAGTCAGTAATTATCTTGGGAAATTCCAATTTAGTGCATGTGACATGAGGGTCTGCAATCTGCCACTTAAGAGAATCAACAATGCCCCCAGCAGGAGTCTGGTGCAGCTGTTACAGGCTTGTCAGTTTGGGAAGAATACTGAGTATGTCTGAAAAGAGCATTACAATCTATGCTGGTCTAAAGTGACAGTGAAGCACAGCGAGGCAGGAATGGGATTCTCTCTCTCTCTCTCTCTCTCTCTCTCTCTCTCTCTCTCTCTCTCTCTCTCTCTCTCTCTCTCCATATATATATATTCAAAGGCGTTCTTCTAACATGTCCCCTCCAACTTTCATGTCCTTAAAACTGTTTTTCTGAAAGAAAATTGGCATGCTACAGCATGCATGTGAACGTCAAAGGACAGCTTGCTGGGACTGGTTTTTCTTCTACCATGTGGTTTGTGTGAGTCAAACTGATGTCTTCAGGCTTGCTAGCATCTTTACTCAGTGAACCATCATGGTGATGCTCCCATGTGCACACATGTATCATCATCCATGATGAATGATTGCTGGGCACAGTCTTGTAAAGGTAGCCAGTGGTACTGAGTTTGTAAGTACAGGAGCCGTGTTGTTGGTTGGTCTTTGGTTTTCTGATGAGGCACCACCCAGCTCATAAGCAGATCACACATGGAGGCTTATTATTACTTATGAATGCCTGGCCTTAGCTTGGCTTAGTTTCTAGCCAGCTTTCCTTAATTTATCCCATCTACATTTTGCTTCTGGCTTTTTCTGTTTTCTTACTTCTGTAAATCTTACTCTTACTCTGTGGCTTGCTGTGCAGCTGGGTGGCCGGCCCCTGGAGTCCTCCTCCTTCTGTGGCTGCTAGTTCTTAGATCTCTTCTCCAAGTTTTCTCCTTCCATATGTACTCTCTGCCTGCCAGCCCCACCTATCCTTTCTCCTGCCTTGCTATTGGCCAGTTCTTTATTAAACCATCACGTGTTTTAGACAGGCACAGTAACACAGCTTCACAGAGTTAAACAAATACAACATAAGCAAAAATATCACACCTTAAAATAGCCTATCACACAGAGGTAAGTACAGAAGACAGCATTACACAGCATTCCTTCCTGTCCTCTAGATACCACTCACCTCTCCCCTGCAACTTCTCCAGTGTTCTCAACCTTGGAGGGTGTAAATATTTACACTTTACCCATTGATTAGGGCTCCTTTGAGTCTTGGTCAAAAGAGTTTCTGTTTTCAGTAGGTGGTAGTTGATGCTAAGACCAGCAACGTGTGTAAATGTGAAGAATAAGTGATGTTGAGTGTCCAGTCTTAAATGGAACATCAATATCACCCCCTCCAAAGTTCAAGTTCATGTTTATTACCTGCTAGTTACAAATACATGAGCACAGAGACTTAAAAGAGTCCATACAGATGAATGACTGCATAAGGAAACTTAGGTCATCCTTATTGGGAGAGTTCCAGTAACCTCAGAGCCTACCCATTTTAGTTGATTCACATCTTTAAATGAACTGGAATATGAAGAGGAAAGTCTGTTGAACCTGTGTGCCCACTCCTTCCCACACTGGGTTTTTTTTTTTTTTTTTTTTTTTTGGTTTTTCAAGACAGGGTTTCTCCACGTAGTTTTGATGCCTGTCCTGGAACTCACTCTGTAGAATAGGATGGCCTTGAGCTCACAGAGATCCACCTGGCTCTTCCTCCGATGTGCTGGGATTAAAGGTGTGCACTACCCTGCCTGACTGTTTCTGCTTTTTGGTTTTTGGTTTGGGCCTGTTCTTAAAGAAAAAAATGGAACATTATAGCCTTAACCTATAGACACAAAATACCCAAAAGTGAAGCATTATTGTGCCTCCATGTGCATCCCTCTCTGAGGAAGCTGTGTCAAGTAGGTGAAGAAAGATGGCTTTTCAACTTTCCTTTATAAAGTCATCAAGAAGACAATGGCAAAATCATTCAAACTCTCCACAGGCAAGCTTTCAATGAATGAGTGAAACTGTATGGTCCTTGCTTGTCTTCTTTCTCTCTCATTTTTCTCTTTGTATTATGTGATGGTGTCAGAGCATGTCACAGTATAAGCTATCAAGGGGAAATAAAAAGATCCTGTTGTCTGAGTCCTGGAAAGCAAATGAGCACAGTTCCCTCTGTTAAGCTCCTTGTGACGAAATGCTTGATGAGTGTGAGTTAAGGAGAGAAGGCACCAAGCTACTCTTCCTGTTGCTATGATAAAATTCGTCCACAAAAGCGACTAGGGAGAATGAGTTCATGTTGTCTCAAATTTCAAGGTTAAAGTCTATCATGGGAGAAAAATCAAGGAAGCAGGAGCTTGAAGCAGCTGCTCATCACATCCATGGTCAGGGAGCAGAGAGGGCTGAATGGATGCTACAGCCTAGCTCCCTTTCTCCACTGATAAAAACAATGCAGAATCCCAGCCAGGGAATAGTGTCATCTGCCGTGGGATGTTCTCTATGCTGTGAATGTGTTGCTCTGATTGGTTAATAAATAAAGTACTGACTGGCAAGTAGCCAGGCAGGAAGTATAGGTGGGACAAGGAAAGAGGAGAATTCTGGGAATAGGAAGGCTGAGTAAGGGGTCTCCAGCCAGACACAGAGGAAGCGAGATGTAAAAGCCATGTGGCAATTTATAGATTAATAGAAATGGGTTAATTTAAGATATAGGAACAGATAGCAAGAAGCCTGCCACAGCCATACAGTTTATAAGTAATATAAGTCTCTGTGTGTTTACTTGGCTGAGGGACTGGCAGATGAAAGAGATTTTTTTCTGACCATGGGCCAGGCAGGACCAGGAAAACTTCAGCTACAGTCATGCATAGTAGTCAGGTCTTCACACTTCAGTTAAAAAAATCAACCAACTGTCCCACAGCCATTTCCAGAGGCCAGTCTCCCAGGCATTCTAGGTTCTGTCAAGACTGAATTTAACACTACCTACCACAAAAGGGTTTGCTTTTTTGTCTCACAATATGAGACTACAGTATTCCATGGAGGTGAAGGCATGACAGGGACAGTGGAGGGCAGCTGGTCATATTCCATCCATGCCAGGAAGCAGAGTGGATTTTCCCACATCACTTATCCCAGTGCAGAAATAAGACTGAACATCTCAGTACTCAATTATTTTATTAAATATGCTGCTGCTAAAATTATATTAGTGGTTATGCATGCTAAATGGTTCCTCCTGGCATGTGATGGGTTCAAGTGCCATTTCCTTTGGGCACACAAGATTTCCAGATGATGGTGATGTTAAGGTGACATGGAGCCACTGAGTAGAGGGAATGTCATGGACTCAGTTAAGCAGAGGATTTGACAGAGCAAAAGTCACTGAACTCCCTGTAACAGAAGAAGAGGCAATGTCCTGGGCAGGTAGACATGTACAGCTGCTGAGACAGCCTCAGGTTGTGTGTTTTTCCCTCATAGACTGAACTCTATTAGTGTGGAGGTCTGAAAGCTGTAATCTTCTAATCTGAAACAACATGGTATGACAACTATAACATTCTACACCTGATGTCCTAATCTGTAGCCAAAATGCTGATGGCATTGATACTGTTACATAAATTAATTACAGGCTATGTATGTGAATTATATTTGGAACTTAAATAAATACCATGTTCCTACTTAGTTACTATCACAAGTAACTAAATAAACATGTAACTAAGTAAACATGTCAGGGAAAAAATGACCAAAAACGTGTTGCGTTTAATTATAAGTGGACCATGTCATTTCTCTGTTGTTGATAATTTATTTTTGTTTACGCATATATGTGTTTGTGTGTGTGTGTGTGTGTGTGTGTGTGTGTGTGTGTGTGTGTACATGTGTATACATTCCATGAAGGGCAGGAGATGATGCCAGAATTCCTAGTTCTGGATTTACAGGTTGTGGTGAGTCATGGATGCTGGGGACCAAAAGAGTCCTCTTCAAGAGCAGCAGGCATTTGTAGCCATAGTCTCTGGTAACACAACTTCCCTTTCACTGTATAGCATCAAGAGTCAGAGGACTGGCTTTTAACAGATCAGAAAGGAGGCTATATATTGTTACTCCTTCTGTTTCATCAGCCTAGGAGCATATGACAACAAACCAGAGACTGAAGTGCTGTGTAGGGTGTTGCATTATTTCTCTTTGTTGTGGCTATGGGCAAATGTCTTGGAGTTCATTCTCAAGCCTTTTCAGTTGTTGTCTGAGAACTCTTGCTCACTGTACTCCAGTTTAATTTCTTTTGCTATGATAAAATACTCTATCCAAAAGCAACTTAGGGGAGAAAGTTTATTTGCTTATCATTCCAGGTTGGAATCCATGATATCAGAGAAGTTACTGTTACAGAAGCTCGAAGCAGCTGGTCCTGCCACATATCCACAGTCATGGAGAAGGAAACATATGCAACCTTGCATTCCCTTCTCTTACACAGTCAAGGGCCTATGTAGTGAATGGTGCTGGCCACAGTTCATGAGTCTTCCCATAGCAATTAACAATCAAACAATCTTCCATGAACATGCCCACAGGCCAGTCTGATCTAGAAAATTCCTCAATGGAAATCTCCTCTCAGATGACTTTAGGTTGTGTCAAACGAACAATTAAAGCTATAAAATCAATCACACACTGGATTGCTCAAGTTGAGGTCTCCCCAAAGTTCCCACTGGAGCGAAGCCATGATGGAAGTAAGATGTTATTTATTTCACCTGAGATGGGGATATAGACCAAAAAAAGCTTGAGTATAAGGTTGCACCCCCAGCACTGCTCAGGAGGAAGTCAGGTAACATCAAAATTCTCTCAAACAAAGTAGATATATAGAGACACTGTAACCATAACTGCAGCAGCTGTAGTAATATTACAAAGAGACATAAGTTTATATGATTCACTTAGAAGTTAAACATCAATGGAAATGATACAAAAGAAGAAGCAAAAGGCAAAAGATTACAAAGGAGGTATCAATAGTAAATAGAGGAGGAAAGGGTGGCAGCAAAATCAATGTTAAAGAAAATGGGAGAAGGAGAAAAGAAAACAGAGAAAGGGAAATAAAATTCAGTTAAATAATGAATAAATAAAAATGTGAGTGTGTTTAAAGTAGGGAAAAGCAATGGGACATGAGGAAAACTGGTGAATCTGGCAGGAAAGCTGGTGTTCAAGGTTAACGCATGTTTACTTTTGGTTCTGGGCTGTCAGTCCTCTCCTTGGATATGGGCCCCTAGTCACCTCAGTTTGATTTCTCGGACTTAGCTCTCACTTTCCTCTGTTAGTTTGACACTTCTCACAAAGTTTGGCTTTCATTTCATTATCTTAGCTCTAGTCCTGAAAATACCAGGAAATCTGAATATTTCTGGTCACACACATTTCAGATAAATGTCAATTGACCTTTACCTGGAGTTAGTCATTGATCCTCTTCGTATGCGTGTGTGCTTACTTCTCTGTTCGTGCACCCGTGTCTCCATGTGTCCACACACAGGTGGAAGCTAGAGGTTGATGTGAGATGTCTTCCTCAATTTTTCTCCATCTTAGTTTCTGCTTCAGAGTCTCTCACTGGACCTGGAGCTCCCTGACTTAGCTTGGGTGGCTGATCCCAAAGGCAAATGATTTTTTGGTGTCTGCCTTCCTGCCTGTGACTGCAGGCATGTGCCACTGAGCACAGCTTTGCCCAGGCTGCTGTGCTTCAAGATCAGGTTCTCATGCTTCTGCAGCGAGCACGTTGTTCATCCATGCGTTCCCCTCATCTCATCTCTCTCTGAGAGTTTAGTGTCTTATTTTTTTTCAACTACAACATTTGTAGAGTAAAGCTCTCTTTATAAGCTATTGAAAAGATGGAACAAGCAGTCTGATTAAATATTTAAATCACCTCCCATGATTACTAACAAATAATACTATTAATAAAACTTAATTCCCATGATTACCTGGGGTATAGATGCAAAACTTCTTCTTTTAATTTTGTCTGATACAAAGAATTTTTCGCATAATGAATAAAATCACAGTGATGATCACTGAGTGCATATGAACTAAAGGGACATCATATATACCAAGAACAGCTGAACTGATGAATATGCTCAGCATGGGACTAAAGATTAAGAAGCCATTTATTTTGATTTCTGGTATACAATAACAGAGTTTTAATGACATTCTACTCCTTATTTTCATTATCAGTAGGAAATTGAAAATCTATGCATGGTGACTGTCTGTGCCTAAATAGTAATTTTTGTGATTCTGTGAGCATTTATGATTTAATTAGTAAAGGCAAGTAAGGTGTGTCCTTAGGTTTTCTAGTTTTATTCTTATTAAAACTGTGATGATGGACATTTCATTTTAATTCTTTCATTTAGTTTACTTTTACATTAGAGTACTGGTGTGTGTGCATGTACGATTGTGTGTGTGTGTGTGTGTGTGTGTGTGTGTGTGTGTGCATATGTGTGTGATGGACCTGCATGTGTATATGCCTAGAGGGGCCAGAGGCCAAACCCATTGATTATATCCTACATTGACTGGTGATGAAGCCTTGTTGGTTTAGAACTAGCCCAGTAGGCTGTCTGCCTGCCTCTACCTTCTTTGCGTTGTTACTCCTGGGATTACAAATGTATGCCAATTTGCTAGTCCTTTTTTTAAAATATGTGTTCTAGGGGACTGAACTTGAGCTAGGACTCACAGCCCCGGCCTTTTGCCTGGATTCTTTCGGTTGATTTAATCTATTAGCAGTTTTCAGTGTTTCTGTCTGGAGTATTTTAGCTGTTAAGTGTTGTCAGTAAAGTGTGAGGAACCTGGTGGTTTCCTCCTTTGAATGGTTCCTGAAAATATGAGCGCTCCTTCTCCTGGAGCAGATGCAAGCAGCTTCTCCTGGCTTCCTCCCCTCTCATTCTGCTGCTGTGGTACTCAACAGTGCAATTGATCTAACCAGAAATAGCTCACACCTGATGGCATTTCCGAGATAACTTTCTTTATAAGATGAAATATTTAAAGGACTCAGAAAATTACTTTTTACATTCAACTTTAAATTATTAGATGGCCCTATTGTGGTAGCTATATTAAGAGTGCTCAGACAGGGAGGGAAAAAATAATAGCCAGAAATGTTTATTTCCCAAGAAAAAGCCTTAGAGACCTGAACAATACCAAACACAATATTTAGAAATTAAACTGTCAACTTTATGTCCATTTGTCACGGTAAATACATTCATTTTATTTTTTATAATTTAAAAATGACACACATGTCACTTGTAGACCTAAAAACGTGCTGCTACAACAATGCAATGCTCAAATTGTTTCAGAGTTAGCAGGAACTCTGTACTTTTGATATCACCCTGAGGATGTTGTTTCCAACATTTTTCTGTCTCTTTCTTTAGTGAACAGGGGAATCACCCTTTGTTTGCTATGCTTGGGACTAGAAGGGATTTCAACTTGAGGGCTTTTGTCACATTTTAGAGTATCTGTGTCCACACAGTAAGTGAGGGAAAAAGGCCTGATCCATTACAATCAATTTATGTTTATACCTTACACACAGAGCCTAAAATATTCCCATAATTTCTATACAGTACATAAAAGTTTATATTGTCATATTTTTAAGTTGTGGATTCAGGAGGGCACTCAAAATTCTTTTTAGTTTTGAGTCATTTTATGTTTTGAGTTTTCAGGTTAGGAATATTTTACTTATGATATATACATACATACATACATACATATGTATTTATACATATATTTTGAACTTCCTAGAACCTAATGTTGTTGTTCCCTGATATGTAGATCATTTATCTGCCCCAGCTTTCACAAAGAAGTTTAAATTAGCAAATTTGGTCAAACAGCAGATAAGGGGAGTGTTTCAGCACCCATTTCCCTTCATCTGCTGTGAGATTTGCTGCTTTATACTTCATTGTGGAAGCCATGGAAACAACTAGATGTTTCAAGGTGCAGAACGAGAAGTGACACTGATTGTCCTCTGACCTCCACAACATGCCATGACACATGTGTGCTCCCTACACACACAGAGTCCAGTGCAGTACAAATCAAACAAAGGCTAAAGGAGAAAAAAATATAAAATATCAAAGTCAATAGCATTCAAAACAAACTGGCAATCTTATTACTCTCTTCAGTGACAGTATTGCTTCCGATGTTCTCTGTAGGCCTCATTTAGTACACATAAATTATTTTAACCTGTTTGCATCATGGAAAGCTTTGTTTTTCTTCTGCTGTGGTGAATAATTTTGCTGAGAAATTGCAGTAGTTTATGCTGGTGTACATAGTCTTTAAGAAACTGGTTCCAGGCTCTACTGATTTTTAACATTTCCTTTGAGAAAATCAGGTCTTATTGTGATGATTATCTCTTTATATGTGACTAATGATTTTTCTCTTACAGTTTTTAATACCTTCTCTTTATTCTTTGTATTTAGAGTTTTAATTATAATATGCTGTGGGGATTTTCTTTTTTGGTCCCATCTAGTTGGTGTTCTGTGTGTTTCTAGTATTGTATAGGACTCAAAGATCTGGTTTATGCCACTGAACTTGGATTATTCTCTTTAGTGTGTGTCTGTAGTTTGAAGATTTAGTCTTTTCACAGTGTTTAGTAAGTCCTGAATGTTACTTTGTGTGTGTGTGTGTGTGCGTGTGTGTGTGTGTGTGTGTGTGTGTGTGTGTGTTTCATATTCTTTGCTTGAGTAACCCAATGGCTCTATTTTATCTTCCATTCCTGATACTCTATCTTCCAGTTGATCTATTTTATTTGTAAGACCTTCTGAGCTTTCAAGTAGCTAGTTGAGTTTTTCAATTCTATCTTTATATTAGATTGAGTTCTCTCCAATAATTTCATCTCTTCAGTTTTCAAATCCTGATTTTGTTCCTCATTTTATTCAGCCATATATTTCTTTTTTCTAGGTCACCTCTAACCACTAAGGAGTTATTGCTATCCCTTTTAAGTAAATTGAGCTGTTCATACCTTCTTTAAACTCCAGTTTACTATTCCTTTGAATTCTGTTTTCTGGGCTTCATCTTGGTAATTCTCATTGGAGACCATTTTTACATGATGACTGTATTTATGTGAGGGATACACAGTCTCAACCTTCCATATTGTTTATGGTTTGTCTATATGATCAGATCATATGAATTTCTTTCCTTGTTTGTATATCTGATGTGGGACTCTAGTCTGACATGCTCAGCCAGGGCAGAAGCTAAACATATAGATGTTGACTAGCTCTCATAATACCAAATTCCATTGTATTTCAGCCTCTAGAATATTTTTTTGACTTAGTACTTCATGCTCTAGGTTTATCAGTGATCTATACACATAGTCCAGTCCCATTAAGATGGCAATATCACTCCTGTGTACCTGGGTGGTAACCCTATTTATGCATCTTGGATAGTGGCAAGCTGAATTTCTTTATATTAATCATCTAAAGTTCTCTAGAGGAACTGATCTGACAGAATATATTATATATATATATAATATATTCATATATGTCTTATATATTTTCTATATATATTCACAATATATCTATTTCATCAGATCTATCTATAATATAATATCTCTATCTATCTATCTATCTATCTATCTATCTATCTATCTATCTATCTATCTTGATATGGGATTTATTAGAACACCTTGGAGTCTGTGGTCCTACTTGTCCAACTATGATGGTCTCTCAATGGAAAGTCCAAGAACCCAATAGTTGTTCTGACCACAAGGCTTGATGTCTCAGCTGGTCTTCTGTATATGCCATAATCCTGAAGAAGTAGGCTATAATGCCAGTGAAGGAATGGCCTTGTCAGCCAGGGTGTAGATAATCAAAATTGGGGTTTCTACAAGAGCAGTATTAACTCTGAACCATCTATCCAGTTCCTTAACTCTTATTTTTGGTTGATGAGAAATACCTACATTGTTTATAGTCCAACTTCCATTGCCAACAATGACATCCAGGGGTTGTTTTCTAAGACATTTTAGTAACGTCCCTCTTAATGGGACAGAGGTGGCATCCCATTATGATTTTCATTTGGATTTTGCTGATGACTGAGGCTATTCATCATAGTTTCAACTACCTATGAGTGATCCACTTGTCTTAGGAAATATTTATTCAGCTTCTTCTCTCTTATTTAAATGGCTTTTTTGATGTGAGCCATTGAGTTACTCCGGTTGTGCATATGTTTTTAAACTTAAGCCCTTGTAATCTGTTAATGTACTCATATTTGGTTATTTTTTCCTGTGTTCCTTGTAGCAGCTTTTTAATTTGGTGTAGCACTACCTGTCAGTTTTTGATTATGTTGTATGTGAGTTTGAGAGAGTGTTCACATCTTAAATTTTCATTGTCAAGATGACAAGGAGATTTTTTCCAAATGTTTTCTTCTAGTGTAACTAATCTTCTATTTAAATATTTGCTTTGGGTTTATTTTTTTGTATATGGTATGAGATAAGATTCATATTGATATCCAGTTTTCCTAACAAACTTTATTACAAAGAATATATTTTCAACTTTTATGTTTTAGCAACCTAGTTAATGATCATTTTACTGTATAGGCATTGATTTCTCCATTTTGTATCCTATTCTTTGATCTATGTCTGCTTATATGCTGATGTCATACCACTTTTACTGCTGCTTTGTAATATATTTTGTAATCAATTACCATCATGCTTCAATTATTTAAGTTTGCATTGCATAAATTATAGAACTACTTTTCTCTGTTAAAAATGACATTGGAAGCCAGGCAGCAGTGGCGCACACCTTTAATCCCAGCACTTAGGAGGCAGAGGCAGGTGGATCTCTCTGAGTTCGAGGCCAGCCTGGTCTACAGAGTAAGATCCAGGACAGGCATCAGAACTACACAGAGAAACCCTGTCTCGAAAAACCTGAAAAAAATGACATTGGAATTTCATCAGCAACTGTGTTAGATCTTTACAAAAATTTGAGTGGCATGCATATTTTAAAAATGTGAAATATTCTTATTTATGAACAAAGGATATATTTTACTCTACTGTCATCTTTCATAATCTCATTAGTCAGTGTTTTGTAGTTTTCCAAATGCAAAATTTTCTCTTCTTGATTAATTTTATTTCTGGTTATTTCATTATTTTTGAATAAACTAGATTGTTACACCTGGAGTTGATTTTTCTCTTCTTTTATAGGTAGCTTATTACATCCATAGAAACCTTACTGATTTTTTTAAATCATTATTTTTTCTAACTGCTTTGATAAGGACTTCTAACACTGTGTTCATTACAGATTTCCAGACTTGATATCCTTGTCTTGTTCTTTATGATGAAAAAGTTTAAATTGCTGTCATTGAATACATTAGACACAGTTTTATTATATATGATTGCCATGTGTTGAGGTGCATCTCTTTTATACACAATTTTTGAATTTACAGCAAAAATGTTGTTCTTTATAATGATCAAATGATTTCTACACATTATTCTGTTCCCATGGCATATTACATATTGACTTGCACGTTGACCCATCCTTGTATTCCAGGGTCAAATCATGTTTGATCATGCAACTGATTCTTTTATTTGTTATCTAATTCAGTTTGTGAGTTTGTTAATATTTTGTTGATGATTTCTTAATGATTATTTTATTAAAATTTAATTACAAGTTTCTAGTCCTCATCTAGTTTTCGTATTAGTATAATATTGGGAGATAATTGATTACTTGTTAAATACCCTTATCATAAGTTTGATCAGATTTGTGAGCCATATTCTTTTTTTTTCTTTCATTTTTCTTTATTAAGAAATTTTCTACTCACTCCACATACTATACACAGATCCTCCTCCTCCCTCCTCCCACCCCCCAGCCCTCTTTTCCAAGCCACCCCGAATCCCCACATCCCCCAAATCAAGGTCTCCCATGGGGAGTCAGCATAGCCCAGCACACTGAGCCTAGGCAGGTCCAAGTCCCTTCCCACTGCAACCAAGGCTGTGTAAGGTGTCACACCACAGGCACCGGGTTCCAGAAGCCTGCCCATAGACCAGGGACAAATCCCAATCCCCCTGCCTGGGTACCCCCCCCAAAGAGTTTGAGCCAAACAACCATCTTCCATATCCAGAGGGCCTAGTCCAGTCCCATGGGGTCTCCACAGCCACCAGTCCACAGTTCATGGGCTTCCACTAGTGTGGCCATTCATTTCTGCACGTCCTCCTATCATGATCTCGACGTCCCTTGCCTGCAGTATCTCTCCTCTCTCTCATCAATTGGATTCTTGGAGCTCAGCCTGGTACCTGGCAGTGGATCTCTGTATCTGCCTCCATCAGTTACAGGACAAAGGATCTATGATGACAGCTAGGTTATTTGCTAGGCTGGTCACCAGAGTATACCAGTCCAGGCACCCACTGGACCACTACCAGTAGACCAAAGTGGGGTCAACCTTGTGGATTCCTAAGAGCCTCCCCAGCACCCTGCCTCTTCCTATTCCCATGATGATCTTATCTGTCATAGTATCTTCCTCCCTGTCCTCCCACTCTTCCTGTTCCATCTTGACCCTCCCATTTCCCTATGTTCTCATCTCCCACTCCTCGCCCTCTCCCAACCCCCACACCCAGTCCATTTATGTAGATCTCATCCACTTCTCCTTCACAGGGTCATCCATGTATCCCTCCTAGGGTCTTTCCCTGTTAGCTAGCCTCTCTGGAGTTGTGGGTTGCAGTCTGGCCATCCATTGCCTCATATTTAGTATCCACTTATGAGTGAGTACATATTATGTTTGTCCTTCTGAGGCTGGGTTACCTCAATTAGGATGATAACATCCATTTGCCTGCAAATTTCATGATATCATTGTTTTTTTACTGCTGAGTAGTATTTCATTGTGTATATGTGCCATATTTTCTTCATCCATTCTTTAGTTTAGGGGCATCTAGGTTGTTTCCAGGTTCTTGCTATTACGAATAATGCTGATGTGAACATAGTTGAGCATGTGTTCTTGTGGTAAGATTGAGCATTCCTTGGATATATGCCCAAGAGTGGTATAACTGGGTCTTGAGGAAGACTTATTCCCAATTTTCTGATAAACCTCCATACTAATTTCCAGAGTAGTTGTACTAGTTTGCATTCCCACCAACCATGGAAGAGTGTTCCTGTTTCAGGAATCTTAAAAGTTCTTATTAATAAAATCAAACCCAAGGCGAGTTATTGGGGTCCATGCTTGTAGATCAGAGAGACAGAACAAGCCACAGCTATCTCACCTCACCGGATCCTCAGCTGGTCTTGTCTCCTCAGACTGGAGGCCTCTGAGTCCTCATCCGGAATGGGTCTCAGCTGAATTACTGCTCAAAAGCCTGAATGCTTAACCAGCCAAAATGCTTCTAGTTTCTGGTCCTCACACCTTATATATCTTTCTGCTTTCTACCACCACTCCCTGGGATTAAAGGCTGGCTTTCTGGGATTAAAGGTGTGTGTCACCATGCTTGGCTATTTCCAATGTGGCCTTGAACTCACAGAGATCCAGAGGGATTTCTATCTCTGGAATGCTAGGATTAAAGGTGTGAGTGCCACCATTTTCTAGCCTTTGTATCTAGTGGCTGTCTGTTCTCTGACCCCAGATAAATTTATTAGAGTACACAATATTTTGGGGAACACAATACCACCACATTTCCTCTCTTTTTGTCTAAAATTAAAAAAGCTTATAACTAATACAAGAAAAACTATCTTCAATAAGTATATGCAATATACAGTCAAGATTACATTAACAATGTCTAGTCCATTAACATTTGACAGATCCAGACAAAAAACTCCATTATATATATTAACAATGTCCAGTCCAGTAACATCTGATAAACTCAGACCAAAAAATTTTCATTACTTATCTTATTTAAAACAAGTAGTTCCTTTTTAAAAGTAGATTCCATAATCTCCCTTTTTATCTTATCATATCCATATTTTCTCTTTTTTCTTTTCATAATAGATTCATTAGTCTACCTTTTGTCATTTTTATATCTTCCCCTTTTTTTCAGTGTAGATTCAGTGATCTACCTATTTATCCTATTATTTCTTTATCTTTTTTTCTCAGAGTAGATTCGATGATCTATCTCATATCTATATTCTCTTTTTCTTTTTGCTTTCTAGGGGTGAAGCTATCTCTAGGGAATCTTGAAAAGAAAATTTTGGGGTTAATCATCAAGTCCTTTTTTGTTTGTCCAGTCTCTGCATAATAGGAAAGTTCAGGGCTTGTTTCAAGTCCTTGTTTGAGTAGTCTGTCAGGCTGGATCATCTCAACTAGTCCTCTCGAAATTGTTCTGACCAGTTTGTAGTCCAAAGTCGATTTTTCCATGGTGTTAATCGGCTTAATGGCTTTATCTTAGTCCATGTGGAATCATCGTTGTAGGATCCTGTCATCTTTCTGAAGATTTCAAAGTCACTGTTAGGCATGGTCATGGGTCCTGCTGACTTTTTTTTTTTTTTTTTTTTGTGCCTCCTCTGTGGTTTGGAGCAATCATAGTCTGATAAATGTCTGTCTCTCAGAACCATGAACATTCTTCCCTAGAACAGAAAATCTTCACAACAATTTCTCCCCACCATTTGTCTTGCCAAACTTTTCCAAACTGACCGTTGCCGATGCTTTCTTGTAACACGATGGTCCTGGCAATTCTTCTCTCAACCAGCAGCAGTAAACCCTTCGTCCCAGGTAGCAGCATCACCGCAGTCACCAACATGATGAGAAGGAGCTGGCAATGTGGAGCAGTAGCCACTGCTTCCATGGTCCCACCACTGTTTGTGGCTCAGTCCAGGCCAAAGCTTCTCCCAAGCCTCTTAGGCCGGCTCAAACTCGGGATCCTACTGCCTCTGTCTCCTTCAGCAAATCCTACCAGTGTGCGCCACCACAACCGCCTGAGTGTAGCTTGGGCCTGAGCTGGGGCTCACAAGGCCACAGTCAAACAGCTTTTTCATGAATTTGTAACACGAATGTTGGGCGCCATGTTCCCCTTGCTCCACATCCTCTCCAGCATAAACTGTCTTCAGTGTTTTTGATCTTAGTCATTTTGACAGGTGTAAGATGGTATCTCAAAGTTGTTTTGATTTGCATTTCCCTGATGACTAAGGATGTTGAGCAATTCCTTAAATGTCTTTCAGCCATTTGAGATTCTTCTGTTGAGAATTCTCTGCTAAGCTCTGTAGCCCATTTTTTAAATTGAATTGTTCAGTATTTTGATGTCTAGCTTTTTGAGGTATATATATTGGAGATCAGCCCTCTGTCAGATGTGGGGTTGGTAAAGATATTTTCCCATTCTGTAGGCTGTCATTTGGTCTTTTTGACCGTGTCCTTTGCTCTACAAAAGCTTCTCAGTTTCAGGAGGTCCCATTTATTAATTGTTGCTCTCAGTGTCTGTGGTACTGGTGTTATATTTAGGAAGTGGTCTCCTGTGCCAGTTTGTTCCAGAGTACTTCCTACTTTCAAGTTCAGTGTAACTGGATTTATGTTGAGATCTTTGATCCACTTGGACTTGAGTTTTGTGCACGGTGACAAATATGGATCTACTTGCAATCTTCTGCATGTTGACATCCAGTTATGCCAGCACCATTTGTTGAAGATGCTTTCTTTTACAATGGTACAGTTTTGGCTTCTTTGTTGAAAATCATATGTTCATAGGTGTGTGGATTAATGTCAGGGTCTTCAATTCGATTCCATTGGTCCACATGTTGGTTTTTATGTCAGTACCAAGCAGTTTTTATTACTATAGCTCTATAGTAGAGCTTGAGGTCAGGGATCATGATGCCTCCAGAGGTTGCTTTATTATACAGGATTCTTTTAGCTATTCTAGGTTTTTTTTTTTCTTCATATAAATGTAAGTATTGTTCTTTCCAAGTCTGTGAAGCATTGTGTTGGGGTTTTGATGGACATTGCATTGAATCTGTATATTGCTTTTGGTAAGACTGCCATTTTTACTATGTTGATTCTACCTATCCTATCCATTAGCATGGGAGATCTTTCCATTTTCTGATATCTTCAATTGCTTTCTTCGGAGACTTATCATACAGGTCTTTCAGTTGCTTAGTTAGAGTTACCCGGAGGTATTTTATATTATGTGTGGCTATTGTGAAGGGTGATGTTTCTCTGATTTCTTTCTCAACTCACTTTTCATTTGTATATAGGAGGGTTACTGATTTTTTGAGTTAATCTTGTATCTTGCCACCTTACTGAAGGAGTTTATCAGTTGTTGGAGAAAGGACACAGACTTTGTCTCCCAATTAGAAGACTGTGATGGAATTTAGAGTCTTCTCTGAAATCCACACAGGTACATGCCTTGTTTATCAGAGACCTCTAATATGAAAATATCTTTATGAAATACTCAAGTTAAACCAAGAAGTGAACATTGTTAATTGGAAAATGTTTATAGAATCTGGGAATCTGGGTGGATTTACTGTTACTGTTTTCTATTGTCAGCATCAATCTGCATTCTTGCTATCTTTACAAAAATCTAAACAAATATTGGACTGCACAGTTGTGCACAACTTTAATACCAGCACTTGAAAGGCAGAGGCTGGCAGACCTCTGTGAGTTTTAAGTCAGTCTGATCTTTATAGCCTGTACCTGACCAGCCAGGCTGCAAGGTGAGACTTTATCTCAAAACAAACAAACTAATAAAAAAAACTACACACACACACACACACACACACACACACACACACACACACACACACCACAAGTACTGAGTGGTTTTTAGAGCTAGGTTATAAAAGGTATTTTTTGGAAGAACTTAGCTGTGCAGTTGAAGGCACATTTCATTTTTTATTTTTAATACTCGATACTTGGACCTAGTTGGAATTCCTGGTGTACCTTTGCTGACTAGCCTGCAGTTTTCCCACTTTGTAGTGCACAGAGTTAAAGATTCAGCAGTGGAATGCTTTTCTGCCATATTTTCAGGAATATGATTGTCATTATCACAGTTCTGGAGTAACCAGAGTTACAGTATTAACACTTTTGATTTGGGCTATTTTCCATGTAACCAGAATTCAGATTCTAGGTCCAACTTCGATTCTTCTCTTCAAACATGTTAGCATCCAGGTGCTGTTTTATTTGTTTGGCTTTTCTTTTTCCATCTAATTTAATTGCAACCTTCTAAGAGTAGCCATCAATACATTAGGTCCTCTGTTAACTGAAAGGCCTTGGATCCTTCACTCAACCCACTGCTATTCCCTAAGGTTTGGAAGGCTGCTTCTGTCATCACTGCCTCCTGTAAAAGAGGAAGAGGATTGCTAGCTTCAGAGCCAAGTGATTTTGCTGTGTATCAGGCTCTGTTCCAATTACTTAGCTTTTCCTCATGATAGCAACAGAGTCACTACTGAAGAATGAAGTTCAGATCATGCAATTCAAAAACCTGCACCTGACTCTAAACATTGGTGCTGCAAATGTCTGAATAATCCTGCCTTATCTGGTAAATCATTCATTCTTGGAGGAAATTATGTTGACCTTATCATTTACAGTGAATGTTATGCCATTAGATCATTTAATAAAGAACAGTATTCTGTGTTGTGCTACAGTGCATGTGTGTATGGGTATATAGATATATCCACATACATAACATATTCAGTTACTAAAGCATTAGTAATATTTGCTGAGGGTATAATTGTAATGATTACTAAGCATATCTACCATTATGTAGATTACCATCAATATTTCATAACTCCACTTTAAAGTTTCATTATAACATAGCACATGTGCAGAGGTCAGAGAACAATGAGTTAGAGTTGATTCGCTCCTCCCACCATGAGAATTCCAGGGATTGAACTCAGCTTATAAGGCTTATGGCAGGTACCTTTACCCAGTGAGCCATCTCAGTAGTGCATAACCCATTTCTTGCTTTCTTCCTTTTATTATATGAAAACAGAGTAATAAGTGCATTCTGAGTCCTCAGTAAAAACTAATTATTGTTTTCAATGTTGTATTTAGAAAACTGCTTTCTATCAACATATAAGACTAATCACATCAGTGGTCATTCAGTCTAATTTCTCAGCATGTAAAGTCATCTTTAATTGGTGTATCACAACTCAGGCATCTAAATCATAGCTTTGATGTATTTTCTGACTGTGAAATATCTGCCAGAACAACTAAATGACCTCCATGTGCAAGCATGGAACAGAAAATCCTCGAGGGCAGGAGACTCATAGCCTTGCTTTATTTTTATTTTTATTTTGTGTTGTGTGCTCTGCACATAATCATAAACAGGAGAGTGGTTAATAAATATTATTCAGATTCAGGCATGGGAAATAGGAGACACGGGCATGAAATCCTGTTTTTATTGCTATCATCATGCTGATGATCCTCTGGCCACTTCTCTCTGGTTGGTGTAATTGCACGGTCTTCATATTTTATTCATAAGAAGAGCTTCTCTGTGCCCATTCCTCTCATGCTGCCGCTGTGGCTGTATCCAGCACTTCCTAATGGGGGAGATCTGTGGCTCCCTCCACTTTCTGTCTGGGATTTGATCAAGCCTCTAATGAGCATTAGACTTGCAGCCATCAATTCAAATACAGAAACAAATGAATAAAGTTTTTGTTTTCATTAGTATTGTGAAAAGCCAACTCAGTTTATCTCCTTCATGTTATCTTTGATAAATTTGCTCAGCTCTTAAAACTAATTTGAAAGGAAGTTTGATTTATGTAGGTATTCACACTAAGTCTTTGTGCTGTATTTTTTCTTTTTCTTTCATTATTTACCATAATCAGAAAATGCCTGTTAACTCTCTACCACAGCCTGCTGTAGTTTCCAGTTTCAGTCAACTGTGTTGTGTTTGTGATTGTGGGTATGTGTTTTAAAGGAAGAAATGAGCAGATATTACTGATAGCAAGCAGATCAAAGATGTGTATACAATAAGGGAGGGATGAACAATTTAGGAAAAATGTAGGTGACTCACTACAAAGAAGAGATAGAGGAAGTGGATATAGAAAAATGCAAAAGGCAAGAGGGAAGGAGACAGAGATAGAAAATGAGAAACCGAGAGATGAGAAAGAAAGAAATAATAGAAAGTGTATATAGGTAAATTCCAGTAAGCAAGACCATTTAAGTGTGTGTACACTCTTGTTTACATATGCATTCCACATAGTTGTGTATGCATACAAATGAAAAGAATTGCTCAAAAAAAAAAAAGGAACAAACATGTTGAGAAGGAGGAAACTTTAAAAATTTAAAGAAAGTTCAAACTTAGGAACCAGTGATTCTAATCATTTGCTATGTAAAAAGTTGGTGAAATTTCAGTGTCCCTTGGTGAGTTTGATTAATCACAGAAAATTAAGAGGTCCACATTCCTAGAATCTGAGACAGCTCAATGACCTGTGCTCTTACAAGCATTCCAGAACATTTTAAGTCAGCATACCATAGGCTACATTTCCAGAAGCACTAAGCTTGGATTTCTAGAGAAAGTATTCAGTTGGTTCCTGGTTACATAACAAGACTTTTGTAGCTATCCTCGGAAAATATTTTATATTTTTGATGTATTATTTTTAAATATTTTGAAATTTTCACACATATTTCACAAATATAGATATATAATTCTGATCAGAGGTAGGTCACTCTCCTCTGAGGTAGCTTCCGATTTGCAGCATGCATGGGTTTTGTGGGTTGTTAATTTTAGTGATGAGGACAAGAAGTTAGGAGATACTTTGTGGTCCAAGAGAAAGCCAGAGGGAGGGAGTTTGAGCAGAAATGATTAAAAATACACTATTTGTTATTTGGATAACTTAAATGAAGACTCTACTACATATTTGTAGCCTATCATCCCTTTATTTAAATTACTTTGTTCAACATCAGAGTGAAATTTTATAGAACAATATTATACAAGTTTAGGGAAATTGGATTTTCTTAACAACAAGGATGTTTACTAGGATATTTATCTGTGTAGGTGTCGCTGGTTTCATTGTCAGGTTTTCAGTGCAGATGAGTAGACAGCCCAGGATAACTGGAGAGACCATGTGTACTTAAGAGAATCCCTAAGAAATTAGAGACTTCATACTCAATAAGCATCTGCTGCTTTGCCAAAGTAATGATCATAATCTTGGTTCAAGAAAAAGTGTTCTGAGGAACTATGATGTCTCTTCATTCCCAACTATAATAGGAGAGGTTTGACATAATTTAAAAAAAAAAAAAGATATTACTGAGGTTTGGAGCCATGAAGTCTGAAATCACACCTTCCTTCTTATGTGAGACTGAAGAATGTACTAATCCTTTGCTCACCTCCATTTCTTTCTCTGCAAAATGAGAGGAGAAATGTTCATAGCATTGCTGGAATGGCTGAATGAGATAAGTTATGTGGGTTGTTTTGAATACTAATGGTATGGAAATCCAATTTGGATTCCTTGGTTGGAAAACTGAAAGAAATGGCCAGAACTGATATTAAATGTTTCCCAGGAATTGTACTATCCCCTCAATATTAACATTTTCTCTCATTGACTTCCACATATTGTTCAAATTCTACTTCAGATTTATTTCACTCTGATTTGCATTAAAGCTAATGATCAATTTTTTATTTTCCCCATGTATCATATTTTGAAGTCTTGATGATAGGACTCTTACGATTCGCATTTTATTTTCCAACCAATTGGCTTGACCATGGTAGAAGTCTTAGGGACATTATGAGGTTGTGTTATTGTGTAAACATTATAGAGTACACAAAGGAAGACTGTTATGAAGCCACTTGGTGACCTAATTTTCTGGAACCACTGTTTTTTGATGGTCCATTGTTTACCAATATGGCACGATGAAATATGTGACTGGATCTCTGTGAAGATAAGAGAGTTAGTGGAGCTGGAAAAATGACTCATTTGGTAAAAATGAGTAACAAAACATTGCAACAAAGAAGAGGACATGAGTTCCGTCTTCTCCACGACCTTGTACAAACAGAACTATGCACTAGTGCACACGTGGAACCCCAGTGCCGAGGGAAGTAGGACAGGAAGACCCTTTAGGTTTCCAGGACAGAAAACACAGGCTCAGTGAGAGACTGTCTCAAACAATAAGACAGATAGAAGTTGAAGAATATACCCAATGTTAGCTTCTGGCATACACACACACACACACACACACACACACACACACACATACATTCACACACACACATGCACACACACACATGCACACGCAGGCATGCGTGCACAAAGTAGAGATATTTTAACCATGTGTATTTTCGTATGTTATGTGTTTGGATAGGAACTATACCCCAATGACTGACTAAGGTGTTGAAGTCTTGATCCTCAGATGGTAGGTCTCTGGCTTCATAGATGGGTAAATACATTGGTGTGGTGAGCCTATTGTGAGGTGGGAGAAAGTAGGACATAGCAATTATCTCACTGGATGTGTGTCCTCAGGATATGTCCTGTGATGCCACTTTCCAGACACCATAAAGTAAGCCATGCTTCTCCAGCACAGCCTGTTGTTGGGATGCTGATTCACTTCAGGCCCAGAAACAACAGATTGCGGAATCAGACACCCTGAGTTAAAATCAACGTTTTCCCTTTCAAGTTATTTTACATAGAGATTTTGAGACAACAATGTAAAGTGATAAAAAATAGTTCTACCCATCGGCTCCCCATTAGTTACTGAACTCTTAAAACAGGTATTGTAACATGACCACAATGTTTTGCACCAATTTTATAAACTTTACAGTGCAATATGTGTTCCTTTTCTGAGGCAAACCAAAGGTATATTTCTCAAGGTTCTGCTGCTATCAGCAGTGTTGATGGAGGATCTTTTATACATTTGTAATAAATAGAAATAAACCAGAAAAAAATACATTGATAAGCACTGATGAAATTTGCTATTCAACCCTGTGTGGAGTGGAGTCAGAGCCTCTGCGTACAAGCTGACCCCTCAGAATTATCTGGAATGGAATCCATGTTCTATGCCTACTCTCGCACATTCCTGTATGATCTAGGATGGTGAATGAGTCTTGATACAAAGTCTGACCATAAAGGAGGGTCTAAAATGGATGCTGTAGTCTCAGTGCTCCCCCTCCAACACAGTAGTCTGAGATGGCAGTGGAAACTCTGTTCTCTCCTAATGTCACATTATGATCTGGGCTAGAGTCTTGGTGCTCTTCTGATGTCATGTCATGATTTGTGATATGGGATGGAATCTTAGTGCTCTCCTTGACCCCCACATCATGATCTTGGCTGAAGACTGGCATCTCAGGGCTCTTTTTGAAATGATCTAGGTTGGCGATGAAGTATTGGTGTGAAGGTTGACCTCACTACATTTATCTACCTTGAAAAGTTCATTTTTCCAATTCCATTCTTTTGGCAAAATTTGCAGAGTTCTTTCTTCACTTCTATTTCCTATCAAGAGGTGACCAAATTGAGATAATTCATCATATTCCCAATAATCATTTTTTTTTGTGAACGAATGTCCTTCATAGTTAATGTTGCATACTTTCATCCTGATCAATTATTTGGTTGCTTTGAAGTATATTCATGGAATAATGGAGGATAGATGCTTCATTTGTTCTCGTTACAAGTTTGAACTAAATAAATTAATCCTTGAAAATCACCAATGAGTTAATTTGGGTACCTTGAAACCAAAGAGTTTATTTTAGCCACATTCTTGTACATGTTTATTTTTATTGTTGATTTGCTTTATTTTGTTTTTTTAATTCTTTTATCTTAACAAAGTATATAAGACCATTATATGCAATATAGTTTACAAAAGATTTCTCTCAGTCTATGTACTGTCTTTTCATACATATCATAATGCTTGTCTGCTCATTCTCACAATAAGTTTTCTTCTATTGTTTTGTTGTTTTAGTTTCTTATTTGTTTCATTGCTGCTATTGTTGGCTTGATTTTTGTTTCATTGGTTCTATTTTGTATGTATGTTATAATTTACATTTGAGTTTATGCTCTTTGCTGATAAATTTTCATATACTATCTTTTGTTCATTGTTCATACATTAAAAAACAATATTTTGCAAATTAAAAAAATGTTCTGTAAATATATGGTAGGTTCCTCTCTTAGTTCAGGTTTTTATTGCTGTGAAGAGACACCATGGCTATGGAAACTGTTATAAAGAAAATATTTAATTGGTGTGGTTCACTTATACTTTCAGAGGCTCAGTCCTTTATTATGGTGAGGAGCATGGTGGCCTGTAGGTAGACAGGTACTGGGGAGGTAGCCAAAAGTCCTACATCTTGAAGCAACAGGAAGTCAACTGAAACACTTGAGCATAGAAAGCCTTAAAGCCTACCCCCAACAGTGACACACTTCCTCAAATAAGGCAATACACACTCCAACAAAGCCAGGCCTCCTAATAATCTCTCTATGAGTTTATAAAGGCCATTTACATTCAACTACCACATTCCTTTTGGTTCATAGTATCTGTTAGCACCAGTATTTCTCTGTTTAGTTTCTTGTCTGGATGACCTATCGATTGGCAAAGGTGAGATATTAAAGTCTCTCACTGTCATGTCTTAGTGTCGATATATGATTTAAGCTCAGTGGTGATTCTTTCTTTTAAGAACTGGGGCTTCATTGTGTTTGGTGCATAGATGTTAAGAAGTGCAGTTTCCTCTTGGTGGTTTTACCTTTGATGAGCATATATGTCCTTCACTATCTCTTATGCTTACTTTTGGTTTGAAGTCTATTTCGTTAGATATTAAAATGGCTAGAAATAAAGAAATTAAAGACTTCTAGAAAAAAAATAGTTCTAGAAATGATTTTGTTGTTACCTGATTCATTTGAGCTGGTATAAAGTAAAATAATGTAAAAATACAAGCTATGAGAGCCAAATGTCCTTAGTACAGTGGTTCTCAACTTTCATAATGCTGTGACCCTTCATGTTATGGTGACCTCCAACCATGAAATTATTTTTATTGCTACTTCATAATTATTTTGTTACTTTTATGGATCATAATGTAAATATCTGATATGTGAGCCAAGGTTGAAAAACCTCTGCTATAGGGTCTCATGGGTCTGTGGATTTTATTACTGTCTTTAGAGGAAATACAGGAAGATTGTATGAAGAAAGATGAATCATCTGTTACACACCATCTACCCCTTTCTACAACCCTACATCCAAATGAAAAAAAATTACATGTTTAAATGCATTTTAATTAAATATGAATGGGCTTTAAAGTGTGCTCATTCCCTAACTATTGTATGATGGCTATTGACTTTACATTTATATTTGCATTGAACATTATAAATGATCTGGGCATGATTTGAATTTTAGAGGAGAATATTGTGAGTTCTGTAATAATTCTATGCCATTTTATGTAAGGGATGTGAGATTCTCCATGTTTCAGCAGCCTCAGGATCCAGGAACTAATTTCTCATAAAATGGTCTTTGGGGACTGGTAAGATAGCTCAGTGGGAAGAGGGGCTTGCCACCAAGCCTGCTGACTTTAGGGAGACCTCTGGGACCCACATAGTAGAAGAACAGAACAGACTCTTACAAGTTGACCTCTGACTTCCACACATGTGTACACACACACACACACACACACACACACACTCACACACACACACACACTCAGAGAGAGAGAGAGAGAGAGAGAGAGAGAGAGAGAGAGAGAGAGAGAGAGAGAGAGATATGCATGGGCTCATTTTATGAGCAACATATATAACTGGAAGATTTAAAGTGTTCTTGATCTCAGAGAACAGCGTTCACTGACTGGAGAAATGGTAGTCTGACCTTTTGCTTTTTTGTATATTATAATACCCGAGAACTCATAAGTGGATTCTAGATATAAAATAAAGACCAATCAGACCATAACCCATAGAACTATGGAGGCTATACATATAGCATGGAGGTCTCTAGGACGACTGTGGCTTAAAATAAATTTCGGTTTTACTCAGTTATTGAAAAAAAAAATAGCCAAATGAATGGAAACACATGAACCAAAGGCTGAGGGGCCCCCAGCTGGATCAGGCCCTCTGAATAGGTGAGACAGTTGATTGGTTTGATCTGTTTGGGAGGCAACTAGGCAGTGGGACCCAGTCCTGTGCTCATTGCATGAGTTGGCTGTTAGAAACCTGGAGCTTATGCAGGGACACTTGGCTCAGTCTGGGAGGAGGGTACTGGACCTGCCTGGACTGAGTCTACCAGGTTGATCTCAGTCCTTAGGGGAGGCTTTGCCCTGGAGGAGGTGGGAATGGGGGATGGGCTGGGGGAAAGGGGAGGGGGTGGGAGGGGGGAGAACAGGGGAACCCGTGGATGATATGTAGAACTGAATGATATTGTAAAATAAAATAAAAGGAAGAAAAAAATAGAACAAAAAAGTAATAATACCCGAGAAACCCCACAAAGGTGGTCGTGAGGATCTGAACTAGTTTCTTCCTTTGATCTTGATTTCCCTCTACCTGCTGATTTCACCTCTGCCTGCATCTTTGTTACTCGTGCAGAATGGTGATTAAAGCATTTGCCTTTAAAGTGTTTTGAATTTTGAATGAAGTAAGGCCCAACATTGCAGGAAACTGCCTGGAGCATTTTAAGTGCTCAGAATGGGTAAGAGTTCACCATAAATGCACTCCTGGGCTTTGGCTCTTTTATTTTAAGCAAGCCACAGTTTCTGGTGGTACACAGGCATCAGCTATTTTGGTTGTCCAGCTCTTTTGTCATTTGTTACATCTTATTGTATCACTCAGCACAGGTTAACTTATGTCGTCATCACTATACCTCACAGCTGACTCTGTGGCTTGGCTCAGTGAAGGTTTCTCCCTTCGCACATCACACTTTGACACAGATTTTGGAGCCCTACTGAATTTTGTATTTGTAAACTAGAACTTCAAAGTGTGTCATATCAGATATCTTGGAGTAAATGCTGGAGAGATGCGAGATGGCTCAGTGGGTAAAGAGTTTGCCACACAAGTAAAAACCTGAGGAGTGAGCTTGAAACCCACGTGAAGACGCTCACAGTAGCACACATGCATTAGTCAACTGCTCTTGTAGCAGGACAGGAAGCAGCAATGGGAGAATTTCTAGACAGGGAATCCTGCCGCCTGCAAGATATAAGGCAAGGATGGATATTGAAGGTTGTCTTCTGGCCCCCACATGTACATAATGGCAGGCACACACCCTCACTAACACACACACACACACACACACACACACACACACACTCATACAGACACAAAGCCACATGCTTATCCACAAAGATTTAACAATAAATACATACATACATACATACATACATACAGATAACTTGTATGGTAAATGAAAGATTTTATTTCCATGCTAAATTCTCCTATATTATCAGTTTCCAGAAATTTATTAAAATGTCCCCAATGGGCAATTATCATATGTGAATTTCACAGTTTTCAATGCTTTTGGCTCATTGAAAAGTTTATGAGTCTATGAGAAGATGGGTGGACAGGACCACACCTCCACCTTCGAGAGGCTTGATGGCCAGAACCTGGAGGCCAGTTCCTGCCGTATTTACCACGTGACTTTGAACATAAAATTTTATCTTTTGAGTTCTTCAGCACCATTCTTCAGAAAAAAAGGAAAATTCTTAAAAAATTAGTGTTTTTTCTCATAAAATTGTAATGCAAATATAATAATTTTAGTGTAGTCCTCGCTGCCCCTTTCCATCCATGTGCTGTGCTCTAGAGAGCCGGAGCTGGTCCGGCTT
This sequence comes from Peromyscus leucopus, assembly GCF_004664715.2. Classification (NCBI taxonomy): domain Eukaryota; kingdom Metazoa; phylum Chordata; class Mammalia; order Rodentia; family Cricetidae; genus Peromyscus; species Peromyscus leucopus. The sequence continues at coordinate 72,263,325 of NC_051076.1, read as the reverse complement.
TAAATGACCCCATCACAGAGCCGGTTATCATTTGTTTGGAGCGGTGTGTCATTAATCTTTTCTGTTCCCCCTCTCCCTTTTGGACTCACTTCAGCTGAATAAGCAGGAAAGAGAACAATGAACAACATTATGGAAATGTTAATTCCTGCTGTGGCTGAGTGGCTCTTAATCACACTATTAAGTGTATTCTCTGATTTAATCATCCTGGCCGACAAGCAGGAAGACCAGAATGGACGTTGATGAATGTCTGTCGTTATCTTCTGATATGGATGAGGTTGTTTTCTCTCTAACTAAATGTTAGTTGTTTCTTTTTTCCTCAGGAATGATAGGCTGTATATAAAGAAAGGGTGTATAAAATGCCTGTGTGTGTGTATGTGTGTGTGTGTACAGTGTGTGTATATGTGTGTGTGTGTGTGAACATGTGTAGGGAGCATGTGATCACAGAGGCTAATGTTGACTATTTTCCTCAGCTACTCTCCTCTCCACTAAGTTTTTGGTGACAGGATCTGTCAGAGCTCACTGATTCAGGTAGTCTAGCTGGCAGGTGGTCACTGGAGACTGGCTTTGACTGTCCCATGCAAAGGCCACAGACATATCATCTGCCCTGGCTTTTGATGAGCAGGTCCTCAACAAAATATTTTGTTGACTGAGCCATATCTCCAGCCCTTCTGCTACACCATTGCTCCGCTGAATTGCATTTTGTTCACACAGTAAGAGTAATTATGTGGACTTAGGACTGCACTGGCCTCAGCTCTCCCTCATATTTTCTACCCTTACGCCCTCCAGCTGTAGTCTTTGACAGACAATGCTTACTGCATGTAGAGTCTTGTTTCCCTAAAGACACTGCAGTACATCAGATCCCTTTTCTGGGGGGTCCTAACCTGCACAAGTCTTCCCTCCCCAGGACAGTGTTGGTGGAAGTCCTCAACAAGTAACCTCTAGGTGAGTGCCACCATTTCCATGAGACGTTAGGATTCTTGGGCAAAAGTCAGTGTCTTGCTCTGAGTTGTATTTGGACGCCTATCATACTCAGATTTATATTACTCATTGCTGAAAACAAGCTCTTCTTCCTCTAGAAGAGCACCATCAGGGCAGCCAGAGTCTTTTAAAATTTCTATCACTGATACATCACACCAAGCCTTTGTACAACATAGAATTGAGAAACTATTAACATAATGATTATATATAAATTTTATGTTATTTTGTGAATAATTCACATTTAATTATTCATATATACTTTATATGTATATATATACACATATGTGTATATGTCTGGCATCCATACACACACACACACACACACACACACGGAGGGGAGGTTTCATTTGTGGATTTGTGGTTTGGATATGAAATGTCCTCCATGGCTTTATGTGTTTCAGCACTTTCTTCCTGGTTGAGGGTGCTTTTTGGGATGTTGTGAGACCTTTATGAGGTGAAGTCTCATAGGAGGAAGTAAGTCACGGAAGTGGTCTTTAGTGTTTGTAGCTCAACCTCAGTTTCCTAGTGTGGATCGAGTGTGGATGAAATGTGAGCATCCAACCTTCTGCTCCTATCACCATGTCTTCTCTGTTATGATGGACTTGGAACTACGATCTACAATAACCCTTTGTCCCTTAAGTTGACTTTGTCAGAGATTTTTTTTTTTTTAAATCACAGCAACAAGAACATATCTAAAACATACATTGAATCTTGCTTCATCCCAAGACGTCATGGGAAGGAGTGCAGTGCTTAACCAGGTTCAAAGTGACTAGTCAGGAGAGTAGTTTCCCCATCATTCTCAGAACAGCTTCTAAGTGAGCACATGAATGGGGGCATTAAGATGCAGAGATGACAAGCTGTAGGTGGAGCTCACTTGACAGAGGGTTTATCTAGCATGCACAGAGCCCTGGGTTCTATCCCCAGCACTTCCTATACTGGGCATAGCATTGAGTCAGAAGGTTCAGGAGCTCCAGATCATCCTTGGTTACAAAATAAGTTTGAGGTCAGCCTGTGATATATAAGACCCCATCTTAAGAAAAGAAGCAGCCCTGGCCACATTCCACCCTGCCCAAGATAGTGTGTTGGGGGAGTTTCCATTAAAGCAATTTTCTAACCTGTGCCTTCCCTGAGCTCTTCATTCTGAGCTGTAGAGGTATGACCGGGCTGGGCCTGGACTCAATAAATGCCTGTGTCTTGCGAGAAAAAAAGAAGACTTGGAGATGAGGAAAGACTGGCCATGTAAACTGAAGAAACTGACAAACACCATGTTTGAAAGGGCTGATAGATGTAGATGTAAAGGTTGCATGGCAGAAAAATAGGACTGGGTTGAAAATCAGACTTTACTCTTCCTTTTGACTTATTGAGTTTACCAGGGTGTAAAACTGTGACCAGGTACCACATCAAAACAACTAAGCTTCAGGGGACATCATGGAAGACAGAATGGAAAGTTTGTGAGAGCCAGAAGGTCAGGAATATGACTGTGAAACTGTTTCTCCTAAAAATGACAGGAAAGCTACAGCCATGATACATCAGCAATGGGGCTGCTCAAGGCCTGGATAATGATAATACCAAAGTACATGCTAATGTGGAAGGGCGAAAGCTGTTGGGGACCCACTGCTGGACAAGGAACTACAGGCAACTAATGACTGCTGAGAGAGAGTTAGTTTTCCTAGGGATGAGCCGCAGATTGGCTTTCCAATAGCAAGTGGTCAGCCTAGAAATCATAAGCAAACAAGCAACAATAAATGGACTCAGCAGGCTGTACTTACATATTTATGCACATATATTTAATAAAAATAATGAGACTAGCAATGTAAAAGGGAAGAACTGGAGGAATGGGACATGGTAGGAGAGTGAGAAAGTAAAGGGAAGTGGGGAAATGATGTAATTATATCTTAATTAAAATAAAAAATATATGAGAAAGAGAAAACCAGTTCTCTGAAGAATATGAGAAAAAACAAAATAAAATGAATTAAAGCACTGATAATGGTGGCAGCGACTCAGCACAGCAAGTCTCTGAACTCCAGAGCTCCTTAGCTCCTTGCTCCCGTGAGCTCCCCGCACTGCTCCTGGAAGCTGACACAGCTAAACTGTCTGGGCTCCTGTGCAGACATCACCGAGAGGCTGTGTGTTTACAGCCTTTTACACTTGAACAATTCAAAATTCAAGAGAATCTTCTATTTGAATTCTGTTCATTAAACCCTAATTGTGAGAAGAGGCTGGTCCATGACTTCATGTGGATTTCTTGCATCAGGAAAACCATAATTGATCCAAGACTGCACAAAATAGGCCCATACCTAATTATTCTATTCAATGGATTGTTTTCAGGAGGGGGAGGTGGCACCATGGGTTAAGTGTTTGTTTCAAAATTATGAGGACCTGAGTTACAATACTCAGAACTCACATTAACAACAAAGAAAAATAAGAAGCCAGATGTGGTGGTGTAAATGCTGGGTATGCCCATGGATATCTGCAGACCCAGTGCTGGGGAAACAGAGACAAGAGGATCCTTGGAGCCTCCTGGTCAACTGCTCTTGCTTAATTGATGTATTTCAGATTCAAGGGGAGATCCTATCTCAAAAATTAAAGTTAAGCACAGTTGAGGAAGACTCTGGACACTCATCTGTGGCCTCCACCTGCCCACACATGAATGTACATACAAGTGCACACATATGTTTTCTTCTCTCCTTAAGCCATTCCTCTGTAAATAGCATATTGACACTCATCGAGGGAGCCTTAGGAGCAGCACAGTGCATCTTACTGACTACTAAAACTTCTGAACTTGGTCTTATGCAGTGTTTGGAGTGCAGATACAATATTGTCCTTTAGCAGTTCATGAAGAAGTGGCTATGGGCTAATATTCCACTCCCTTCTCTCATCTTCCTTTCCTCCTTCTCTTCTTGTCCCTCCTCTTTCTTTGCCCTCTTTCCCTACCTTCCTCTTAATTCTTCTCTCTCTCTCTCTCTCTGTCTGTCTCTCTCTCTCTCCCTCTCTCTCTCTCTCTCTCACACACACACACACACACACACACATACACTCACACTGATCTCAAGAACCCTATTTCTATTGTGTGCATTTGTACATGCACATACAATTGCATGTGTAGGTCAGAGAACAACACTGGGTGTTATTCCTAGGTACCTGCCACCATGTTTTCTCTCTCACTGGACTTGAACTCTCAGTAGTCTAGGCTATTTGGCCATGGAGCCCGGATATCCATCTGTCTCCACCTCCCCAACACTAGGGTCACAAGGGAGCACCACTGTGTCTGGACTTTTCTTCATTTTTTGTCATGTAGATTCTGGGGGTCCAGTTCAGGTCCTTAGCTCACAAGGCCAGCACTTGTACTTCTGAGGTGTCTCCCCAGCCTGAATTTGTACTTTTATATGTTTTTCCTGTTAGCAATATAAACTCAGAGGCATGATTTGTTTGTTTCTTTGCTTTGGTTTTCTGGGTTTGTCTTTCTGGCTCTGGTATACCTTACTCAGGATGGCTTCTTGCATTCTAAGAAAGCAGAGCACTCTGTACCCATTGAACAACATGCCCAGCCTAAGGAGTAAAATTTTACAACTCAGAAATGAGTAAAAGAGCCCGTAATTGTTGTTGCTGTTGGTGTTTAAAATTTTAAGTATCTGGCTTTGCCAAACAAAAAGAAGACAGCTAATGGAAGTTATGTTTGGTTTCTTCAGCTGATGCTGTCTAGGGCCTCCATATCTGTGCCTGCTCTTGTTTGGGACACACTATCATTTTCTGAATGGTAGCTACTAGCTACTGTGGTATTCACAATCATTAAAGACAACAGCAAGATAATAATAAAATCAGGAGACTGATCTAGGGTTTTCTTATTTTGTGTGTTTGATTTTGATGGTTTTGTTTTGTTTTGTTTTCTCCTCAGTGAATCATAATTCACTGAAGATCCAGGATGTGATCTTCACAGGCTCTTTTCCCTTAAGTCTCCGAAACTTGAAAGTTTATGATATCTCTTAGTCAGAGCAGGAGATTGAGATTACTTTGCTTCTGCTATTGTTGAAACAACTCAGTGGGTCCGGATCCCTCTCACATGTGCTCATGTTCTGTTTCACCTTAATTTCCACCCTCAAGGATATCTACAAAAAGACACAGGACTGGCTGATCTTGGTTCTTACTGTGGTGTGTTGGCCTGGGCAGTTTCAAAGGGAAATCATTCTATCCACATATATATGGAGGTGTGTGTGTGTGTGTGTGTGTGTGTGTGTGTGTGGTTTGCTTAAAAGCTGATTCAAAATTTAGAAAGAAGCCTGAGAGAGTAATGTTGGTGATCAAGGTGATGCTGGGGAACAGAGGTAGGAAAATGACACACAGGAGCTGAATGAGAACATACAGCTAACGCTTCTAGTTTGGACTCCATGGGAGTTTTTTTTTTTTTTTTTTTTTTTTTTTTTTTTTTTTTTTTTTTTTTTTTTTTTCCATTTTCATGATGGATATGTGAATTCATCTGTATATTGAAGTAGACCATCTTGGCATTCAAAAGGTATCCCAATATGTTATTTCTTTGAGGTAGTGCTTGTAAAAGTTCAGTTTTCTTTTTAATTCCACTGACTGCTGGTGCAATAGCACTTAGCTATGACCAGTCACTGAAAACACATGTGGCACTAGCCCACTTAAAGTGACTTTTTTAAAACTTTTTTACTAAGGAAGGGGTTTTGTATGCTGAAAATTTCCCTTGATTTTGCCTAAAACTATGTCAAATCATTCTATTATGCATTATCTAAACTGTAAAATATAGTTTTAAATGTTTTTAAGCTGATATAACCAACTCAGTTGTAATATTGTCTAGTTTGTTATCAATTTGAGTTTATTTCCCTGACTCTTAATGCTGTCATTCATTCATCCGTGTTTAACTATGTTGTTTTAATAAAAATATTTTTATACATTCATAACTGTATGTGTGCATAAGTGTATATATATTAAAACATACAGAGAAATGAAAGAGATAAAGGAGAAAAGAGAAAATAGAAGCCATAAAGTAAAAATCAGAGGGTAGAGGAGACCATACATGTACACACACACACACACACACACACACCACCGTGAGCTCCTCTGTACTCTTTCAGCTCGTACTCCTGACTTATGAAACATTTTGTCTTTCAGATGGAGCCCCATTCACCTGGTGGATTGGGAGAGCCAATGAAAGGCACCCTTACTGGGGCGGTTCTGTTCCGGGCATCCAGCAGTGTGGGTGTGGCCTAGAGGAGAGCTGCCTGGATGTTCGCCACTTTTGCAATTGTGATGCAGACATAGATGATTGGTAAGGAAAGTTTTGAGTTTCCTACAGCCGTGAGAGATGTCTGATACACAGAATTGCCACTAAGAGAGAATGATGCACATAACAAAAGCAATGGGAATTAGGACTGCATTAAAGAAAAAAAAATTAAAGGCCTGGGACCTTAGAGATGGCTCAGCAATTAAGAGCAATGGCTGCTCCTCCAAAGCACCTGGATTTGTGTCCCAGCACCCATATGTTGGCTGACAACTATATTTAATTCCAAAAGATTTGATGCTCGCTTCTGGCCTCTGTAAGCTCTGCCCACATAGGGCGCACATGTATAAGAACAAGACACTCATATACAAAAAATAGAAATAAAAATGTAAAAGCCTGCCCTTGTACATTCAGGACTAACACTAAGGTTTGTGCCAACATTTTGTATTCAGAACTTTCCACTCTAAGCAAGGAATGCAATGTAATATGTAATTTGCTATTTAGTTTTTCTTTTTTTCTTCACTCTCCACGTGTGCATGTGCGTGTGCGTGTGCCTGTGTGTGTGTGTGTGTGTGTGTGTGTGTGTGTGTGTGTGTGTTTCTGCCTGTGTGTAGAAAACCAAAAACCAACTTCCACTGTTACCACCCACCTTGATTTTTTGAAAGTATCTCTCACTGGCCCAGAACTGGCCAAATAGTCTTGGTTGGCTGGAAATGGCTGCCTCTGCTTCCTAGTTCTGGGATTACAGCCCTTATCGCCATACCAGGCCTTTAAATGTGGGTTCTGAAGATTAACTCAGCTCCTCCCACTTTAAGACCGGCACTTTACCACCAAACCATCTCTCCAGATCTTGAGTTAGCTTTTGAAATACACACATGTTAGGGAAGGGCCTGGAGAGAAGGATTTTTAATTATATTGATGATTTTTCTTTCTTTCAGTGATGTTCAGTGCATTTTCCACCATTGTTAAAGTGACCTTCAACATCAAATTAATGTTTTTTTATTTTACTTATAGATTTTGACTTAGTGATCATATAATTCTCACAATAATCATGATATTCCTTAAGAATGTGTGCCTTGAGGTTGACAAATGTCAGGTACAGAAGAGTTAAATGACTGTCTAATGTTATACACCTCCGTCAAATTCAAACCCAAGTCCATTAAACACTGCATGTCTAGTGCTCTCCTACACCAGCTCAGTCATGCGAGGTGATGTCTAAGTTCTCAAGTTTATTAGGTATACATCATCTCCAATCTCCAGCAAGCTGTTAGGTTTTCACTTTACAGTTATGTAAATGTACATACAGCATGTCCACTTTTGAGTCTGGGCTGAATTATAGGCAGTCCTTGATTTTTAATGTTTGCAGTATTTCTCTCTCTCCTCATCAAATGCTTCTCAGTTATCACTGAGGATTCCTGTGATGGTTCTCTCAGACCAGTTACAATTCCCTTTGCATAATGTATTATCTTTCAATGTTGAAACTGTTACTGGTAAGGACCAGGCCAGTGAAATCTGAGGTCTAATCTAAACCTTGTTTCAGACCAGTAAGCTACGGTTGGGGATCTGGCTCATTCAGTAAAGTGTCTGCCACACAAGCATGGCATCCTGAATTAAATCTCCAGTCCCCTCATAACTAAGTTATTTAAACATCTGGGCATGGTGGCATGGTCTTAAATTCACAGTACCGGCAAGGTAAGAGACCATCCAAAAAAGAAACAAATAACTAACTAACTAGAAATAGATAGGCAGTACTTGGGGAATAGCAGCCAAATTTGTCCCCTGGGCTCCATATGTACATGTGCAAATGTACATGTACTCCTGTATTCACACACACACACACACACACACACACACACACACACAGGTACACAAAAATTTCAGAAAAAGAATGAACATTGTCTGCATCTGCTTCTGTACTATATCGATCATGAGTTCAGAATATCACAGAGCTGGTTGGATACAGTGGTGAATTCCTTTAGATTCCTCCACCACTGCAAACACTTCATGTGGAAAATGTCAGATGAAGTTGACTGCAGGTCAGATGTCAACCTCTTTCTCCTTTGGTCCACCTCTTTACTTTGCAGTGAATTTTATTACAGCATTATAGAGACCTACATATAAATCTTCTTTGTGTCCTGGATGGAGAACAAATCTCTATGAACCAACAGCCTTCACTCTGTCTGATCCTGATGCAGTAGACATTTGATGTAAGTTTCAGGGAAACAAATTCAGAACATCTTTGGAGAGGGGGGATATATTAATTACTTTACTTTATACATTAAAAAGAAATTTCAGAAAGAAGGTTCTATTTTGGCTCATAGTCTAAGGATGTAATCAGTCATTGTGGCCTGAGCTTCAGGCAGCTGGTGACATTGTATTCACAGTCAGGAAGCAGAGAACAAAGAATACTGAGGCACAGCTCACTTTCTCCCTATTACTCAGTCTGGGACTTTAGTCTAGAAAATGGTGCAGCCCACATTTAGAATAGGCTTTGACACTTCAAGTAACCCGTTCCAGACAACTCCTCACAGACATGCCCTTAATCTTGTTTCATGTGACTCTAGAACCTATTAATAACAGTCAAGAGGAGCAATCAGATTAAGCATCATCTTCAGGTTTAGGAGAGTTGTGTGAAGTTTTTCTTTTCTTTGTCTTTTGGTAGTTGTGTTACAAAATAAACAAAAATAAAAAGAAGTCAACTAAAATCCTCTAATCCCAGACATTCAGATTTACTCATGAGTTTGAGTCATAAGTCCCTTCCCTGTGTCTGGTATTAGACAGTATTTGCAGATTTATAGGCTCAGAATAAAATGCCTCTACTTTATACTGTACGATTAGAGAAGCTGACACAGGGAGAAAATGCAAGGTGGAAACTGCCATTGGAAATGGAGTGTTTCTTCCTTTGTGTATTTTCCCTGGAGGCACACTGCCACAGTGTTTCCCTTCTCAGGTACAATTGTCAGCTCTTACTTGATTGCACCTCAATCAATGCTGCACATCCACAATGCACTGGGGATACCAGCTGCACGTCACTCACTGAAGGTGAAGCACTCCTGCACTTTCTCTCTAGAACATTGCACTGGTCATGCCATCCACTCCCATCCCAGCCTCCCTCTCTGCTGACCTGATTATTAGTTCACTGACCTCTGAATCATTTATGAGCTGATTTACCTTCATCACCTATGCTGTGCCTAGAGGAACTTACCAAAACACCTTTTCCCCACTCCTCTTGTGCCAGCACAGTTGTGTGTGTGCAGATGCACATGCACGTGTATGCATGAGTGTGTTGAGGACTGAAGTCAATATTCGGTGCTGCTATCCACCTTAGTTTGACCTGAAGCTCCTCTATCTAGCTAGGCCAGCTGGCCAGTGACCCTTAGGGACCTACCTGTTTCTGCTTCTACAGAGGAAAAGGATTATAATCATGTACTGCCATCTTAAGTTTAATCTTACCTGTGTTCTGAATATCAAACTCAGATTTTCATGCTTGCGCAGCACTCAATTGACTAATTGAGTCATTTTCTCAGCACTTGTGAGACCTTTTAGCACCATGTAGATTAATACATATATCATATTTATTAATCTACATATATTCTATTTCTTCATGGAATAAGCAACTTCTATTAGGGTTATCAGATTTTTTAGATACAGGTCTTGTTTAAAAGCTATCTTACTTTGCTCTCTAATGCCATGATGAAATACCCAAGTCAAGTTAGAGAATGAGGAGTTTATTCAGACTTAGAGTTCTAGAGGAATATGTGTGTATCATCATCATGGTAGAAAAGCATGGCAGCAAGCAGGGTTGGTGACTGAAGCACAGAGCTAAAAGCTCACAACTTAAACTGCAAGCAGGGAGCTAGATGAGCAAAGTAGAAATGATGGGAAACTTCGAAACCTAAAATCTTGCCACCAGTCACATACTACCTCCAACAAGTCTATATCTCCTAAACCTACTCAAAGAGCACAAGCAACTGGGAACCAAGCATTCAAATATCTGAGCCTATGGGGATGTTCTATTCAAACCACCACAACCAACCTACTAAAAATCAAAGGAAAGGAACTGAAATTTCCTGTTAGGATACATTCTTTACCATGAGAATCGATGCTGAACAACCAATTACAAAATCTAAGGGATAAAAGATCTAGAAGTTCCCATCCTTCTGGTGAATGTTTTTGAGGACACATCATTACAATATTTCATTGAGTTAACTTTCCTAGGATAATGTGCATAAATATCTCATCATCTGAGCTAGCGTTCTAGTGACAGATCCAAGAGCCAAATCCATCCAAGTTTTACTAAGTGAATCTATGAGTTTACTGAACTTCCTTATACAGCACTGTGAGGGATTACTTATTGAAATATGACTAGAATCCAAACAACTGTGTCACCTCAAAGTCCTACCCAATTGTGAATGATAACCTCATGGAAACTGCATCCTGGAGGCTCCCCTTATCTGGCCTTCCACATCCTTATATTCCAGTATCTTCCAAGATAACTTTCAAATGAAGTAAGACAGGAAGGAGTAATATCTGGAATCCCAGGTGAGAATACTTGACCCACCCACCTCTCCTTGTATTAGAGAATGTCTACAACTCTATAATAGACTTACCTACCTCTGTATTGTTCTGTTCAATTAGTTGCCATGGCTATGAGGCTAAGAAAATATTCACTCCAAAGACCATCTTATTATTCTCCCAATATCACAGTGTATGTTTTACTACATGCCATGTTGTTAATTTTAAATGAATTGACTGAATACCACTCTTTGCCAGCCAGCCAAGAAAAAAGCAGAGAAAAGTCAGGTCATAGATTCTTTGTCTCTGAAGCATCCATTGGACAGTGTGGAAAGTGCTCCTTAGTCACAAGTGTATTATTATGATACATTTGATAGCAAGGTTAAGAGCTTTGGGTGTAGAAAGAGGGTCAAGAATTCTGGGGAGCTGGATTTCAAAGAAAAGAAGTAGCTAAGGTGGAACAACTACGCTAGTGTTACATGAAAAGGAGAGAACCTTTGTGCATGCAGACTGAGAAATACGAAAGCATATCAAAATCACTGCATAAGCACATTGGTGTTGTTATAGGAAGTGAAGGAATGGAACAAGGAAGTGTCAGATGATGGAATGTGTCTGGTGTGTGTGTGTGTGTGTGTGTGTGTGTGTGTGTGTGTGTGTGTGTGTGTGTGTGAAGACTAGAGGTCAATTTCAAGTGTCATTCTACAGGAGTTGTTTATCTTTATCTTGAGACTTTGTCTCTTACTAGAACCAGGAGGGTGTCAAGTAAACTATGTTAGTCAATCTGAAAGTGCAAAGGATCTTCCTATCTCCATCTCCCCAACTCTAGAGTTGTGAACTTATGCCACTACACCTGGTATTATTGCCTGCCTCAGTTTCGCTATACTTGTGCTACAAGCAGTTTCCTCATCAGCTATGGAATAAACCCCAGATCACTGAACTTCTTATAGAAATACCAGTGAGCTAGTTTTGCCAGCACAAAATCGTATCTGTGTTAGCCATAAGATCTGGTAGAATTTGAAAATGCATCTACCACTTCTCTACCTAACTCCAGTGTCTACTGAATTAAGGAAAGCACAAAACCAAAAAGAGCCCAAAAGACCAGCTGCTGCCTTCCCTGCATGCATGGCTAACAGATCTGAGCTGGCTTTCCACATATTTAAATAGTTTTGTCCAGGTCCTTATATTTCCACTAGTATCCCCAGTGCTCTGTGTGAATGTTAGAATCTTCAAGAACTAAAATTCTTCCAATTTCTGCTATTGGGTAAAGTTAATCATAAAGCAAAATTGGTTGGTGGAACAGTTTAATCTGTTATACATGCTAGACAGAGCTGTCAGTTAACAGTTCTGAGAGGTACTTCATGAACCATATATAATATTCACATCCCAGAAAACCTATCCTTGAGGTTCTGATGATGACGGCATAGTGAATGTCATGTTACTCAGTGGCAGAACTGCTATTCCAGCTTAGTTAAAGGATTCTCTTAACTTCATCAAATCCTCAGCAGTGAGGATTCCAGAGGGGTTTTAGAGAATCTCTGCAATCGCATGGAGAAGCATCCATCTTCCTTTTTGCTAAGTGAGGCTTCTCGGGGAGCCTTAGGCAAACCCTTCCACTGCTTGTGACTGATTCTTCTTTTCTCTATTACAATAGACCTTGGTGACTGAGCTCTTAGAGTCATATGTTCCAATGAGATCAAGTAACCTAGGAAAAAGAGTGGGTATCATATGTTTGATGAAAGGGAGAAAGAGCTGAAAATAAGATGGAGATACATGGGAAGAAAAATGTCACTCAATTAGCATTTCTAGGAGAACCATTTTGATTAAAATGAAAGTAAGCCACAACTAGATAAATCAGTCAGGGGTACACTCAGCCTAAGTATCTGTTGGTGTTTGGTTCCTGATCTACTACTCATACTAAAATGCACAGATATTCTGATCTTTCATATAAAGTGGCATAACATTTACATAGAATATGTACAGCCCTTCTGTCAATCATCATCAGATTATTGTATTGCCTCATATAAAACTGATAGGCTTTAGTTTTACCATGTTGTTTAAAGAATATTGACAGGCTTGCCATTGCCTAGTATAAACACAAGTTTATTTTAAGTATTTTCTCTCTATAGTGGCTTTAGTCTGTGAATAAAGAACCTATGGAGAGAAGGGATATAGTTTCCTATGAAACTGATTATTCAAGGGTTTCTATAACAGTCAAAATCTGAATAGTAAAGTGAGGGGGAATAAATCAATCTTGATGTTCAACAACAGAGATTTGAATGAGGAAAATATGGTATACAAGCATAAAGGTTTTCAGTGGTAAAGAAATGGTTAGTTTTTGTGTTAATTTTTGTATGAAATTAAGTACAATTGGAATAATCATATTAAGCAAATCACAGAATAAAAAAAATATATTTTTTCTTTCATTTGTGGATCCTTGCTTTTTTATATATACATAAGATTGTGTGTGTGTGTGTGTGTGTGTGTGTGTGTGTGTATGTGTGTTTGTGGGTGTGCGTAGAGTTTCACACATAATTATGAGTATGGGTGGGTGTTTTGATATGTGTTTGTGTGAAGAACAAAGGATGAAGTTGGGTGTCTTCTGTTGTTCTTTGTCTCTTTTGTTTCTTGGCCCAGGGTCTTTTTTACTAAACCTGGAAACTGGCTCACCAGTGACTCCATGGATCCTCCCGTCCTCTGGATTGCTAGGGTTACAGACTAATACAGGCATATCATTTTTGAGGGATCTAAGCTTAAACTCTCATGTGTTTGTGATTAGCATTTTCACCTACTGAATCATCTAGCTCCCCAGACCACAAGGCAGAGTTTTCAGAAGCAGTTTGCTAGACCCCCGAGGGTGTGCAAGAAAACCCAGGGAACAGCATGGTCCTGAACATGGTGTAGGGGAATGTTAGGCTTTTCAGGGAGGAGAAAGTGACCATCAGAGAGGGAGGGAAGCATGGTTGTGTCACATGTTGAAGGTGGGGAGACACTGCAATGGGGGCCTCCTGGTGACAGCTCTTAGCCTTAATTGTAAGTTTTCTTATCCAAATACCAGGACCAATAAAAGTGAAGCTCCCTTCAGAGAGAGCTTCCCCCACTTCCTTCCTCACTGAGAATGCAGAGGAGTTGGGGGTTCCCAGTTCTAGTCATTGCTTTTGCCCTTGGTGTACCTTTTGTAAAGCAGTGTTCCTGTCAGGATGCCATCTGGAAAAGGGAGTCCGCTCTTCTCATTTTTAAAGAACAGTATACTTTTAGGGAGTTGTTCTGTTTTCTTTTTCTTTTTTTATCATATGGAACCCTGGAGCCTTAACTTACTATGTACAGCTTAATTATGGTATGATACTGCAGTCATGAATGATGACTAATGACTTCTCTTGGACAGATGTTTACCTCTGTTGTTTGGTGGATTAAATACAATTCAGACTTAACTGCTGTTGACTACATTGTTCCTCTCGGATATTATCAGAAGAAATCTCTACCAAGTTTTCCATATGCATTTTTGTTGTGAATTAATTTTCTAATCCCTTTCAAAAGTAGATCTTAGTACCAGAGAGGTAATTCAGACAATAGTATTCACCACACAAGCATGAAACCTCAGCTTGATCCCCAGTATCCAAGTAAAAAGCCAGCTAAAAAACCTAAAAAAAAATTTCCAGGCATGTTGTAAGCACGTGTAGCTCCAGTTCTGGACTGGTGGAGAGAGGCAGGTCCTAGGGTTCAGCCAGCCTGCCTCATCAGAACAGTTTATTTGCTAATGTTTATCTGTTGCTCAATCTAATTTTTGCTTTGTTTTCGAACTTTCTCCCAGTGGGCAAAAATTCTAAGTGGTTAAGTAATTTGGGGAGCTGTTAGTCACTGGATTCTCATAAATATCTGGCCTCAGCATCAAGTGGGTCCTTTCTGTTGGAGAGAGGTGTGCCTGCCCTCTGTGAGGTCACTGTTATCTCGGTGTTCAAAGAGTGAGTGAGTGAGTGAAGAGGAGGCCTTGCTGAGGTGAGGCTCAGGTCAGATGGGAGGTGGCAGTCTCCTCCTCATCTCCCTCCCAATGCCATTTCTCTTGTTATGCATCCACAGCCCATGAAAAAGCACACAGCTTTACTTCAGACAGTCCCAATGACTGTGAAGAAAAGTACAGAATTTTCATGATGCACAGGGCAAGAGCTAATCCTCCACCTTTGCACATCTACAGCACTGATATTGTGATCTGATCATGTACTCAGCACATACAGTTTTTGTTAATTTTTTGGCTGACAGCATTGTCATAGTCTGGATGCTAACTCTAATGAATCCCTAACTAAATTTTTATTATGGAACAGGATAATCAAATCCCACATTTGTCATCTGTTAATTAGAGACTCTAAATCATTCAGCTTCTTGGAGCTTCAGGTTCTGATTTTATTTTTAAAAATAGAGAAAGGTGGGGTCGTTATTTCTGGGGATTGCTAGCTGAGTTAGCAAATAATCTTCATATCTATCACACGTGGCATGTAGTCAGTTTTGAAAAAAACATGTCGTTATTAATATTATTATTTTCTGTAATATTACAAAGTCTTTAATTAGAAGAGGCAACATTGGTTTATATAATGTTTTATATATAATTTATATAATATATTAAATTTATGTTTAATATATATGAAATAAAAGGGCTAACACCAAGAAAGAAACACCATGCCAGTGTAATGAAATTCCCTTCAACTCTCAAATTCTGGGTGGAATAATGAGATAACTCTGAAGTCTGAAATACTCTGAAATAGGGCTCCTGGTAAATTCACCATGCAGTGGCTGGACCTGCTGGGTATGAATATAGCCCAAGAGCTGTGAGTCTGTAACTGAGGAGGCTGTGGTCTCCCACAGCATCGGCCAAGGTGACCCAGGTGTATTCTCAGGGAGTCAGTCTCGAAAATGATTGCAAATTAGTAAACTGAAACCCAATCAATTGAATTGTGTCATGTGTGGAGAAAGCCAGTGTGTACTGAATGGGGATGGTCAACCAGAGACCAGCCTAGGATGGCTCAAAGACTCAGAGTTGTTTTGTGTGCAGCAATGTCCAGGGAAGACAGTGACAACATGGTGAAATACCAGCTTCCAGCCAGGAGGAGCTGCTCTCTGCCAGTGGGACATCACAGAGTGTGTTCACACACAAATGTGTTAATATTTGGGAATCCATTCTTGGTTTCACAGGCTGGTCATTCCATTTCATATCCTGGGTCCTGAGAAAAAGAATTTCAGAATGGTGCCATTTGCTGAACAAAGCTGGGGTGTGAAAACAGAAATGACCAGCAGTGATAGAAGTTCTGTGGATGCCATCAGTGTTAGTCAGAGCATAAGCAGAGTAAATGATTAACTACTAGGTTGTGTGGCACACAACTGGGAATCAACATTTCTCAGATGCAGATGACTCTAGGTACATCTTTCTCTGTCGCTGGTATAAACCAGTTATATTTACCAATGTGGCAGTTTGTTTTAGACATCAACTTTCTATAACCTAGAATTTCAGGAAAGACAGTTTCATTGAGGATGTACATTGGGTTGGACTGGGGGTATTGTCATAATTGGTGTAAGGAGAACAAGTTCACTACGGAAAACACCATTCCTGGGGAAGGAATCCTGAATTCTTTTTATTGTTTAAAATTTCCAGAAAAAAATCATTCCTGATAATATGAATTACACTACTGAACCACATATAAATTTTTCTGTGGTTCTGGAAGAGCCTTTTTATACTTAGCATGCTTTTTATCTATGCTAATATGCTGACCCAGGGGCAACAAGTAGGTGTGGACGAGATGTCATGGAGTCTAAGGGGGGCCCGAGCCAGCATAGTTGACAGACTACAGAACCCAGCATGTGTAGCTGAAAAGCAAAAATGGGATGGAGTAGCTTGACACAGCATGTCCTGGTTTCTTCAGGGGAGAGTCTGGATTTTGTCTTTACTTCACTGGGTGTTTGAGTTCCACTTTACAATCTCTAGTTGTGAATACTTTTGAACAAAAAGGCAAATCTATTCTTTCTGTGTGTGTAACATGCATAAGTGTGATTTTTAGCTGAAGCAAAGCTTTATCATTTGAATGACTTCTAAACAAAAGCACTCAAATTACAGATATTATATTATGTATTTCTTTATATTTTTAATGGGGCTGTATGGGAAGGGTTCAGATGAATATTTGGTTCATTTATAACCTAGATAAATTATTAAGGGTTTTTCTCCAAATCTCATGAGCTCAATTCTAAATCTTAAAATTTAATTTTCCACATGTGCTATATAGCAAGAAATCTCCAATCCAGGATCATAGCTGGATGCCTATGAAATAAGTTGTCTTGCCCGAGGCCACAGAGTAGTTCAGGGACAAAGAAGAAAACTAAAGTAAGTGTCAGTGAGACTGATTCTGAGCATTTAATACAGACCAGACACTGTGCCCAGCAGCTGTGAATCTTACTTAATCCTCTGCAAGCTGCTATTCAGATGTGCACTCAACACACCAAGTGTTTCCTAAAGGACATCACTCACCCACACTACTAATGTGTGTCCTTAAACACAAGACAGATACCAGGGAGGCAAAACCATGACTTGGTTGCTGACATTTCTATCCTGTGATCCTGGGCAACAACTCAGTGCCTCCAAGCCACTTTCAACATTTGTAAACGGACATAGTGATGTACACTTCAGAGAAGAATTGTGGGGGCAAAGATTACACCTATCATTAATGAATTTCATTCTGGAAGTATTTGCACAGTCAATGGAAATTTATTTATTTGAGTTGAATTTGTACTATTATTTTTCAAACATTGTTTTTATTTAAATTTGAAAATGTTATATATGAACACTATGTACTTGGATGGCATCCATCCTCTATAGTACATTTTCTAGCTCCCCCTGGTATGTGTACGGGTATGTATACATATGTATGCGTATTTTTATTTGTGTCTAGGCTGGTGCATGTGTATGTGTATAAGTGCACATGTGGTGGCCAGAAACCAGCTTTTGTTGTGGGTACTGTAGAGTACATCTTATTTTTTGAGGCAAGGTCTCTTATTGGCCTGGACCTCACCAATTCAGCTAGGTTGGCTGGCAAGCAGGCCCCAGAGATCTGCCTGTCTCCACTTAACCAGGCTTATGATTACAATCAAGTGCAACAAGGGTAGGTTTTCTTGTGTTCATAAGATCTGGATTCGGGTCTCTATGCTCATACACCAAGCAGATCAGACTGTCTAAGTTATCTGCACAGCTCCACAATGCCAGGTTCTTACTTCCAATTTTATGCTCTGCCTAGCGGTACCACCATCGCCTTGATTCTGAAAGACAGCTTAAAAAGAGGAGGAAACATTGGCTTCCCCTATTCTTTTTAAATTTTCTTATTAAAAGAAAACTAGGGGCTGGAGAGATGGCTCAGAGGTTAAGAGCACTGACTGTTCTTCCAGAGGTCCTGAGTTCAATACCAGCACCCACATGGTGGCTCACAACCATCTATGAGATCTGGCACTCTCTTCTGTATACATAATAAATAAATAAATCTTAAAAAAAAGAAAACTAGGTACTTTCTTATTTGCATAATTAACAAGAACAAAGCCAGAGCCATTAACCAGCAAGGTCTTTCTAAAGAACAAAGCAAAAAAAAAAAAAAAAAAAAAAAAAAACACCAATAACTATAAAGATTCATTTTAACACAACTTAAAAGGTGATAAGGAACATTCAAGCCTGATTAAAAGCTGTTGGCAGGTGGTTCAGCCAAGTCCTGTGAGTGATTTTTGAGAGGGAATTGTGGTATCTATTTTCAAGTTAGGTCCTTAGATAGCAGATCTTCTTTTATGGGAAAGAGAAGTGATGTTTAATGTCACATTAACACTGCAGTGAGCCTTTGGGTCCTCTTGGCCACAATCAGCAGAGCGAACTTGGTAAACTACCTGTGCTCCTGCAAGCACATTTAGGGAAGACATAAAATCCAGTGGTGTTTGGAAGCAGGCCATGGGTTCTGTAATTGGTATTCCAACTATTCACACAGGCCTGGAGATGAAAGGCCTTCTGTTATGCTCCTCCTAACCCTAGGCAGGCTGCATCCAATCCAATTCACTTTGCAAAACAAGTGTCTTTACACAGATTCCCTAGATAATCTACATTTTATCCTTCTTTTTCCCCCCTTAAATTTATGTTTTTCAGGACAAAGGATACTGGTTTTCTTTCCTTCAAAGATCACTTGCCTGTAACTCAGATCGTTATCACTGATACCAACAGATCAAACTCAGAAGCTGCTTGGAGAATTGGCCCTTTGCGTTGCTATGGTGACCGTGAGTACAACAACCCCCTTTCTCTGAATTACATGAACATAAATCGTTTTGGTTCCCATATTCCTTTTCCCTTCAGTGGCCTCCTAGTGTTGAAAATTCCACCCAAGCCCATTGCTTTCCTGTACCCAGTGGAAGCACACACCCACGCTGAAGGACTCTCTGCTTCACAGGACACTACTGGAATGCTGTTGCCTTTTCTACTGAAGCTTCTTACCTGCACTTTCCTACCTTCCATGCGGAATTCAGCGCTGACATTTCCTTCTTTTTTAAAACCACCGCTTTATCTGGAGTTTTCCTAGAGAACCTTGGAATGAAAGACTTCATTCGACTTGAAATGAGCTGTAAGTGCCTTTGTTTATGAGTTCAATGTCAGTGGTCCACAGAGAAGGCTTCACTTTATCTTTGCCACCAGCCACCAGTACATACTATTAATGTTGAGCCAATGTAACCATTATCAGTAAAACTAGCACTGAAGCTGTCAAATCTCTGCAAATTTGTTATGATTAATTATGTTCTGTCAGCATTTGTCGGGTGGTTCTTCTGGATATGTGCATTCCAAAAGTATCTATGCGTTACTATTGGCAACTCCATTCTCTATTAAGGCATGGCTATCTCTTACCTGTCCCTTTAAGTTTCCACACCTCAGGATTGCACTCTATGGGAAGCAAGGGTTCTCTTAATGTTTGGGATCCACTTAACAACTGTATCCATGCTTCAGAAGTCATTTTTTTATGTGCCGAGAAGACAGCTCAATCAGTAAAGAACCTGTGTGCAAGCATGAGGAGCTGAGTTCAGTTCCCCAGAACCCAAGTAACATAGCCAGGCATTCCCATGCCAGAAGAGGCACAGACAGGTGGAGCCTTGCAGCTCCTCCAGCAGAATTGCTGAGTTCTGGGTTCAGTGAGGGACTCTGTTCCACAAATGAGGTGGAGAATAATTGAGGAGGAACTTGGACATCCACCTCTGGCATGCCTGAGCACATCTTGACCAAGTAACTAACACACATACACACACACACACACACACACACACACACACACACACACACACACACAAACACACACAATTTCTTATCTTTCACCAATAGGAGAGTATAACTAGTCAATGATAATTCATGCTGAATTTCCACTTCTTTCTTTCCAGTAGCACTGTATGTGTGGGGTTAGATGCACAATTTATACTTTTGTAATAGCCCTGCCCCCTATCTGTGGGATCTGTGCATTAATGATCATTAAGCCAAATGGACACTAGAGAAATATGGATGGAAAGACATTCTACTGAAGGACAATGCATATCAGCATGCTAATAAGAATACATGAAAGCACAAAAAAGAAAGAAATATAATGATTAATTAATTTTTATGAAAATAGAAAAAACAACGTTTTAGTCTATTTCAGTAATAATAACTTTAAAAGTCTGTCCTTAAGTTTGATTTTCTGCAAAGTTGTCAATGACTTCACTAAAATTAATTTCCTATACTTGTTTTTGTTCAAATGAAACTATAAATTGTATTAGCATATTTATCTTCTATTACATTTAAAAGAAAATATTTTTATTCATTTTCAATGAGATTGTTTTTCATATAAACTCAAATATTCAGAAGGTTTGGGAAGATTTTCAACAAAAGTGACAAGTTTGGTAAAGTAAATCATTTTTTTAAACTCCAATAATTATAACACTCTCCATATCTTTTTCTTTTAACCAGAATCAATTCTAGAGATTTCAAAATATCCAAGTAATCAAAAATCTTTGCAGCATTCATGAGAATTCACCATAGATTTTGCTCCTGTTAGGGAGGGACTGAACCAAACTGTCAAGGGTTTGCAGTAACTTGAGCTCTTCTGCTTCTTGTGCTGCCACTTGTGTTACTCTGTGTACTTTCATGTTACATCAGAGAGGGATGTGAACACACAGTGAAAAACTCTGTCTCAGAAAACAAGCCTTGGAGGGAATCCTGAGGAATGACACCAATACTCTCCCCTAGCCTCTCCATGCAGGGAAACACACATGAATGAGCACATCTGCTCACATATGTACCAGCATATATGTGAGTAGGCATACACAGACATACAGATAAATAAATAAATAAAAATAAACATTAAGCATATTTTAGCTGCTCTTAACTGTTGCTTCTGGGATCTTTAGACTAAGTGGCCTCCACTACCTGTAACCTGTCTTGCTCTTACTCTGCTCATGACCACAGCTTGCTTGAGCTTGTCCTTGAACATCACTCTACCTTGTCTAATTGGACGTTTTCCGATAGTTTGAGTGAGGTGATTGACCATGTCACAGTGATTTAACTTCATGAGATACCCTT
Organism: Peromyscus leucopus; assembly: GCF_004664715.2. Taxonomy (NCBI): domain Eukaryota; kingdom Metazoa; phylum Chordata; class Mammalia; order Rodentia; family Cricetidae; genus Peromyscus; species Peromyscus leucopus. The sequence goes on along the minus strand of NC_051076.1, from coordinate 72,241,996 downwards.
GAAAGCTAAGCAAACATCTTATCCTCAGATATTGGAAATTTGAGAGTTCCCCACAAGAAGACAAGAACATTTACAGAAAGGCAGGGTGGAAGTTTTGTGTAGATCTCGAGCACATGGGTGAGCTGCTAAGTGTTTCTTTTGCAGTTGCAGACTACACACGGGAAAAGAGAGTATCTCCATGTTACTTTTCACTTATTGTCCCAGGACACATGCTACTAATGGGGGAAGCTTTTGTGATTTTGGTGTAAAATAAAAATCCTTCATACCTAACTTGCTCAGACTCTGAAAAGCAGGTTGAATACCAACCATTCCATACTGTGGACATAATAACCTCAATGTAAAATTTAATAAAAAATCAGGCCCTGCAGCCTTTTCATTCATTAATTCTGTAGTCAATGTTATGGTATATTATCACAAGATAATCATCAGTGATTAAGTGTTAATTACAGATCAGTGTCCATTTTTTTTGTACTTTGTAGCAGTGCACTGTGCCTTTTTAAATTCAATTTAGTATTAAATTTATAAAAACACAGAAATAAAACGTGTAATAAAATTGTTTGATGTTTACTGTCATTAGACTGTCAAATATTAATTTCTAAAACACAGGCATTTTGTATTAAATATTTTTAAGTATTAGACCTGAGAATGTGGATGTAGTTCAGTAACAAAGAGGACTAGCTAGCACACACAAGACCTTGAGTTCAGTCCCTACCAATAGAAACTAAATAAATACATAAACATAAAGTCAGCATAATATAAGGCCTCATATTTCCTAAACTTCTTAATATTATTGTTGTTGCTACTGCTATGAAGGGGAAAACTGTAACAAAATATCAAAAACCTTATTCTTCATAGCTACAGATCCAGTAACATTACTCATTTAAGCAGATGGACTTTCCATGCTAAAGAGTTCACAGCAAGAAACCATGCAGACCAGCCCCTTGGAAAGGAAAGGTCCTTTAACAGATGCACTGACTCAGAAGAGACACAGTCCCATAGAGAGTTCTCCTCTTTGCTATCCAAACAGCAAGATTGATATGTTCATTGACAGTAAGTTGTCCAGCACAGAATAGTATTGTCCTCATCTCTGATCTGGGCTAGGAGTTGAGGACACATGAATGCCTCTTTGTTAAGCTTTGAGCTGAGTAATGGAAAGACAGTGGAGAGTAGACACCAAAGGATTCCCTGCAGGGTACAGTGACACATTCTTGCTGTAGAGGTGAGGGAGAACATTCAGTGGCCTTTTCTAGGCTTCTTTGATCCTAGGAACCCTTGTGAGGCATTCCTCCCACCAAGGTATTTATAGGCTCTTCCTTTGACAATCTTCCCTCAACAGAGTGGTGAGTTCATGTGGTTTCATTCATCTCTTAACTCCCCAGGAACTCCATCCAACTTGATGAATAGCATCCAAAGGCCCCTTAGATTTGTGTTGAACAATAAAGGAGTAAACAATGAGAAAATATCTATCATTTAAGAGGAACATTTAAGTGAGACATTTAAGTGGGACATTTATGATACTATGAGAGTGTTACTGCATCCTAATTTCCTATCCAGGGCCATGAGAATATGTGCTTGCCTCTGTGCCCTGCCACAAAGTCTGGAGGTAAGCCCATGTTGGCTTATGGTACCATTTGCTCATTCCTACTTTTTATATTCAACTGCATCTAGTTATCTCTATTATGTATTCTAGCCATGATAGCCATGGGAGACTACATAGACTACAGGGTATTTGAGGTTGGAAGCAAGAGTTAAACATACAATCTCTACCCAGGGCCACACAGATACCCAGGGTCAAGGTCACAAACTCTGGCCATGTTCATGTCTGAGATCCATGCTGCCACCAGAGCCACACCAATCTGGGTACTCTGTACTGCCACATGGGGCCATGGTGTCATCCAGGCTTGCACTGCTGCCAAGGGCCATGTCTAGATCCATATTCCTACTGAAGCTGGGGTTTGTGATCATGTCCATGGCCCATGTTGCCACAGGGGTTCATAGGAATTATGTATGTTGAAATACGAGGGTCATGTTGAGCTGACCCTGCCCCTCCTTTGCTCTAGGGTAGCTGACCCTGCCTCTTTCTAGACACTACAACAAGAGAGCTGGTCTCACACACTTGGGAGAGCTGTCCCATGCACTTGGGAGAGCTGGTCCCTTTTCTCACCATGGGCATAAAAGAGCTGGCCCCAATAACATGGGCCTAGAAGAGTGGGCTCTGCATTGTGATGGGGGTGGGGTCCCAGTGGCCCAGATCAAACAGTTCAGCTGCCACTCAGACCCACATCCTAGGCCTCAGGTTGGCCCAACCTAAGATAAGTAAAAGTTTTTCTACAATAGTGTTTCTCAACATTTCTAATGCTTTGGCCCTTTAATGCAGTTCTCCTGTTGTGGTGACCCTGAACCACAAAATTATTTTCCTTGCTACTCCATAACTGTAATTTCACTACTCTTATGAATCATAATGTAAATATTTGATATGCTGGATATCTGATGTGTGACCCTTGTGAAAGGGTCATTCAACCCCCAAAGGGGTCATGACCCACAAGTTGAGAACCACTGCTCTACAGTTTGCAGACTAGTTGAGGAGACAAACAGTCAGATTGTATGGTACAGGTGATGCATGGTATAGCTATGCTCAGTAGAGACAAGAAGCCCAATTTGGTGAAAGAATTGGGCAAGGACAGCAGAGCATCAAGCCTCCTAAAAAGGCATGCTGTCTGATGGTAACCTAATACTTTTAAACTAACCATGCAGGGAGAATTTTACCAAAATATTTAATATTTCTCCTACATATTCCCATGAATCTTTGTCCTGTATACATAGAGATTGATATGTGTGAAAGCCAGTCATCTCTCAATAAATGTTTGATTTTGACATGAGCAGATTTTCAAGATGGAACTAGTGACGTAAATAAGAAATAGATATGGGCAGTGGTGGTATATGCCTCTAATCCTAGTACTGGGGAGTCAAAAGCAGGTGGATCTCTGTGAGTTCAAGGCCAGCCTGGTCTACAAAACAAGGTCCAGGACAGCCAGGGCTATACAGAAAAACACTGTATGGACAAACAACCAAGAAAGAAAGAAAGAGAGAGAGAGAGAGAGAGAGAGAGAGAGAGAGAGAGAGAGAGAGAGAGAGAGAAAAGAAGAAGAAGAAGAAGAAGAAGAAGAAGAAGAAGAAGAAGAAGAAGAAGAAGAAGAAGAAGAAGAAGAAGAAGAAGAAGAAACTGAGGCTAAAGAGAGGGCTCAATGGCTAATTGCACTTGCTATTCTTACAGAAGATCCATGTTCAGTCAACAGCACCTCTGTGGTCATTCCAGCCATGTATAATGACAGTTTCAGGGGATCCATCACCCTTTCTGGCTTCTTTCCCTATCAGACATGCATGTGGCGTACAGATATACAATTAGGTAAAGCATATATATAAAATAAATATATATCTAAAGCAATTAAAACAGAAACAGAAAAGAGAAACCAGGTCAGGGAGAATGAATGACTTAGCTGTCAAGTGGAGCATGAGGACCCTCAGAGCACACATTAAAAAATCAGGTGTGGTGGCATATGCTTGAAATCCCACTGTTGAGAGAAAGATCCAGATTCCCTGGATCTGGCTTGTTAGTCAGCCTAACCCCATCAGTCAGCACCACCACAATCACTGCCCTCTGAAGTATTATCACCATGATCTCCAGCATAACTCTTCCAGATTCCATCCCTACTGAAACCAATACATCACCACAGTCACCATGGTTATCATCACCATCACCAGGACCAGCACCATTGCTATCTTCATTATGACCATCATTTTAATATCATCAGTATTATTGTTAGTGGATGGCTGCCAATTGATTTCCATAATATATTGTTAAAAGAGAGTCCTGGGTAGTAACCAACATGAAGGGTTCTGAGTAATTTAAGGCTGTGCCATTTTCAATGTTATTGCCCTGGACAAGCAACTGACATTATCAAAGTCATCTTAATATTTTAAGATACATTTTAATTTATGTGTATATGTCTATGTGGGTATTTACACATGTATCCAGGTACCTCTGGAGGCCAGAGAACAATCATATCCCTGGAGCTGGAGTTTTAGGCAGTTATGGGCTACCCCATCTGAATATTAGGAAACTGAGCTCTGATTCTCTGCAAGAGCGGCAAGTGCTCTTGCCTGTTGAGCCTTTTCTCCAGCCTGATTTCGGGATTTTTGGATATGGAAATATGAGTGCTTGAATCACATGCATTGACTAAATATCCTGGCAAATGGTTCTGTTGTTCTAAGGACATGGGTCTCCTTTCTATAGCTTGGAGATACTTGGCCAACCACTTGTGTAGAGTAGAACATAGGTAAAACCACGGTAGACCAAGAAAACCCAGAGCTTCAGCAGAGATTAATTGGCACAGGTCCCTGCTTCTTGTATTGAACAACTAGGAACGACTGATGTGGGCAGGGCATAGAAGACATACATTCTTAGTTTTTAGAAGTTGATACTGCTGATGGTGATCCCAGTGTTCCAGGGAATTCAGAGATGTCCTCCCCACATTGTCAGAGACTTATAATTCCTTTCCCTAAACATCCTGAACATGCCTGTGTCTGTAACACACTGACAATGGCCTCCAACCTTCTTTCTTGTTTGGCTGCAGCTGCTTCTGAGGTCACATTCGCCATTGATGTTGGGAACGGCCCTGTCGAGCTCCTTGTCCAGTCTCCTTCTCCTCTGAATGACAACCAATGGCATTATATCCGGGCTGAGAGGAACCTCAAGGAGACCTCCCTGCAGGTGGATAACCTTCCACAGAGTACAAGGGAGACCTCAGAGGAAGGCCATTTCCGGCTTCAGCTGAATAGTCAGTTGTTTGTAGGTAGGATATATCATACTGCATACTTTGTGATAAACACCTACAAGATAGCTTTGTACCCTAGCTCAAGGAAAATTCCTAATATTTTTACAACTATAAAATGAAATATGTTGTTATTTTTTACTCTTAAATTTATTAATTTATAAATTTATTCTAGCTTCATAGATCATCACAATGAAGTTTATGCTACTCCTTCACAAACTTAGGGACTATCTCAGACTGTTTTGGTACCATTTTTCCTTGTGTATGTTATTTTCAGACATCTATGGAATTTTATGTTTTGGGTCATTGTAATAAAAATTTACAGCACAGGCATAGAGATTCCAGTCCATCACGCTTCTTAGCAATTTCCAACTCCTGATAACTATTGCTAAAAGTGTGATCAAATAGTTTAACTAAACTAAAGAACTTCAGTTTCAGGAGTAAAAATTATGGAGTGCTGGCTGGTTTTATGTCAACATGGCACTAGCTAGAGACACTTGAAAGAGGGACTCTCAATTGAGAAAATGTCTCCATATATTTTGCCTATAAGGAAGTCTGTAGAGCCTTTACTTAATTAGTGGTTTATGTGAGGGGTACCAGCTATTGTTCATGGTTCCATTGGTGGGCTGGTGGTCCTGGATTCTATAAGACATCAAGCTGAGCAGGCCATGTAAGGCACAGCAGTATGCAGCCCCTCCATGGCTTCTAAATCAGTTCCTGCTTCCAGGTTCTTGCCCTGCTTGATGTCTTCCCATGACTTCCTTTGATAATTGACTGTGATATTCAAGTATAAGCAAAATAAACCTTGTCCTCTCCAAGTTGCTTTTGGTCACAGCAACAGAAACCCTAGCTAATGTAAGATGGTACTCACTCCCTCAGTGAGACTCAGCATTAGCACCAATATTATCTCTGAATAGGTTGCCACTGACAGTGGTGAGAGTGGAGAGATTCAGAAGTCATGGACTGAAGTTGTTCCTTCTTTTATTTCACTATCTTGTCCTCCATTCTTCCTCCCTCATTTCCCCCACCAATAGTCACAGAGGTGCTAACTCTATTCAGGCACCATTGTGAGATAGTGAGGATAGAATATGAACTAAGAGAAGTCACTGCTTTTCAAGGTGCTGGTGTGTGGGTGGGGGCATGTGTGTGACAGTGGGTGTGAATTGTGTGTGCATGAATATGTGTATGTATGTATGTGTATGAGTGTGTGTCATGCAGTATGTATGTGTATAGAGAGAAAGAGAGGGACAGACAGACAGATGGAGAGGGAGAGGAGGGGGAATATTTTAGATATGCTAGTCTAGTACTGATTTAGTTTTTGCACTGTTTTCTATCAACACTCACACTGTATTGCTCACAACCAGCTATGAACTCTGTCTCTATTCCATGTATATTTCTTATTTGCTTTCTTTATATGTGGGCTAATGTAATTTTTAAAGCTGAAAATATTACCACTTAAAACATTATTGCTTAAGGAAAAGAGATACTAGAATTTGAGATCATCAGACTTTGATTTCATCATCCACCATACATGTATCTTCATTAACTGTGTTTTATACATCTAGCAGAATCTAATATCAAGTGATTTAAAACCTTCTTATGATTATAAGTCTTTTCCTTAATTAATAACTCCTGTAAGTAATATGATTTACTGCTGAAAGAATTTAAATTTATTTTGCTGTTTTAGTTCTATTTAAACATCACATTTTATTTTTTGGAGGAGTTTGCTACTCATCAAGATTTAATATCTTCTTTTTGGTGGAATCAGTTCAAGTATTTTACAATTTTCATAAATTATACTCCATGTGAAAGTCTAATTTATCTTCAGGCAGTATTTATGAATCTTTCTAGTTGAAGCAGGATCTAAAGATGGAGGATTGGCTTTTTACACAATCAAAGCTCCCCAACTATCACAAGAATAGAGACGAGGTGAACTTTGTGTAATTTAAAATGGAAGAGGCAGCAGTCTTTTGTGACATATTTTATCACCACACATTTAAATTGGTCACAAATTCAGTGAGTTATGCAAGCATGTGAATGGCACTGGATGAAGCATCTTGATAGAGTTGTAGCCCAGGTCTGTCGAGGAGCAAGCTCACTTCTGTTATGCTTCTCTCCAGCGAGTCCCATTTCAGAAATTACTGTGCTTTACTGAATTTAACTTCATGAAATTGAAAAAGGGGAAACATTCTGTTATAGGTCATCTTTGTCTGTTGATTTATGCCTCACTCTTTAGCATTCAATGACAGGTATGTTGGCGAAGGTCATCTGGCCAAAGGCAGTTGAAGACCTAACATTCCATTTTTTATGTAATTGATGGTCAGTGAATGAATGAATGAATGAATGAAAGTTTTGCTTAGTCACTGCCCTAGTTTCCTGTCTAGTTGCTGTGATAAAATTTTCCAACAGAAGCAACAGGAAAGAAAGGGCTTATTCAGTTTACAGTTCCAGATTAGAATCCATCACTAAGAAAGAAGAGGCAGGAACCTGAAGTAACTCTTTACATCCCTAGTCAAGTACAGAGAGAATGAATACATGCATGTTTACTCTCAGTTTAGCTCCTCCTCTTTTATATAGTCTACGACCTAAAACCAAAGGATAGTACCACCTACTTTTATGTTAGGTCCTAACACGGGAATTAACTTAATCAAGATTATCCCTCAAAGACATGCCCACAGTCCACTCTAATAAAAAAAAATTCCCTCATTGTGAATCATTTAACAGGTGATTCTGTATTGTATCAAATTGGCAAAATTAACCATCATAGTTATATTAGCCTAAATAAAGAACTGTGTCCTCCATCACTCAGAAATGTGGAGACATTAGATGCTTATCTATGGCAGGTACCAAAGGATGCCATTATTGGAGTGTGTGTCTTGATTGGATAGATTGAGTATGACATCGTTTAAGTATCAATATGGATGTGCCTGTCCATATACCTTTAGCCATGGGAGGATCTTTAAATCAAACTAGAGTCACCAGCAGCATTTTGATCACCGGATCTCTTCTGTGATCATGAGTACTTTCTGTGTACCAGACACAGGCTGCATCCTTTAAAAAAGGACATACTTCTGGCACTGCCCTGGTTATTTCAATGTGACAGCATGAAAAGTGTTGATCAATTACTCATTGTTGGATAGATTTCCAGAATCAATATTGTAACTCAACACTGTTTGTCACAATGATAGTTAGGGATATTTGCAACAAAGCTATGTTGCCCAGTGCATTGATTGAGCAGAAGATAAGAAATTTTATAGGATGTAGCTTTAAATATGAAATATATAGCTGAGGTACAGTCTCACCATTGGAACTGTTGACAGTTTCATTAATTCTGATTTGTGAGTTTTATGTATGTATATATGTGTGTGGTTTGAATGCATGTTTGCATGTGCATGGGCATATTTGTTTGTGGTCACATGTATAAATGTAGAGGCAAGAGGTTGATATCAAAATATTCCTTGATAGCTTTCCACTTCATTTCTGAGTGAAGGTGTTTTGCTGAAGCCCTGCTTTGGCTGATGTGGGAAAGCCAGCTGCCCCCTTGAGCATGCTGCCTTTGTCTCCCAAGTGATGGGATTACAAGTGACACCAAAACACACCTCCCAGCTGTTGTGTGAGTGCTGGAGGTCTGAACTTCTGTACTCATCCACATGCTGTTAGTATTCTGGATGAGACCTTGGTAGAGAAATAGCTGGCATAAATATGTGATTGTCTTTTGCCATAGAATGGAAATGAAGTTCAGGACTGACAGAACCACTCCCTGCATGTCTCATGCCTGTGTGCATAGCACAGCAAAGGAAGAGTCTCACTTTTCCCACTTGGGTGTGGCATCTTCCCAGGTCTGCTGCAGATATACAACAGACATTTGTGTAGATGAGCCCATGAGCCTCACTTTCTGTTGGTACCTCCTTTGCCTCTTTCTTTCATTCATACACATGCTTGATGCAGCTGGTCACATTGCAACCCTAGTCAGGAAGCAGAGGCAATGTCTGCTGGTGCTTAGCTCTCTGTCTCTGTCTCTGTCTCTCCCTCCCTCCTCCCTCCTTTTTTTATTCAGTCCAGGAAAACAGCCAATGGTATGGTGCCACTGACATTTAGGGTGGGTCTTCCCACCTCAATTGATCTGAAATAGAAACTCCCTCATATACATGCCTGAGATGTGTCTCTTATGGAGTTCTAGATCCATCAAATTAATGATTAAGCTTTCCATGACAGATGTTAAGCTTCTGTAGGCTATCGACTGGCTTTAGGCAAAGTAGTTCACATAGGGATTAAATAGCTGAATACTCAAGTGTAGGAGAAAAGAGGGGAGGGAAGAAAGGAGTAGGGTGAAGTAAGGGAAAAGGAGAGGGAGAAAGAGATATAATGAGATGAAGCATAAAAACAGGAAAACATTAACATAATAATTTTTGTTAAATCAGAGCTGTTTGGCCCACTCAGTGCTGGCACTAAAGGAGGTAAAGAGGAGAACTTGGGAAAATGGAGATCCCTGTGCTTGTGCAGGGTTGGAGAGGGCACATACATAAAGGCACTTCTTTGGAGACAGGGAAGATTTCTCAAGTGCTTCTCTAAGTCAGGTTTAGCATTCTAAGCTACATTTTAAGAACTGATTCACACTTAATCCAAAGAACAACAATCCTAATGAACTCACCTGATACCAGGACCAAATGAGATATGATATACCAAATTGCTTCTCAATACACCATCTAATCAATACTCTTTGTTGTCAGAAAGATTGATGTCATGTACCAAAAGGATAAATGGGTGTATCTGTGCTTCTTGGAACCAGAAACCATGTAAGAGAGAAGCAGAAGAAAGTAGATTCTCTTTGTTGTGGCATTAGCCTCAAATTTTCAGCATAATAGCTTAGCTCATAGATTCAGGGCTGGGAGTCCTCTGTACTGTTGCCTGTCAGCAGATTCTATTCCACCCCAGCTCAGCCATGCAAAATTCTTTTGACTTTTGACCCTAGCCAAGGTAATCTTTTTTAAGTCGATGTCTTCACTGTTCAGAGTGAAGGGCAGCAACACCACTTCCTTTTTCATTGAGAATTTAATGAACTTAGTGGAATGAGTAATACAACTCTCACATGCTTGACATGGGTAACAAAATTATTTTGATTATCAAAGAACTTGTAGATTAAGACTGAGACGATAAAGAAAGGCTGAAAACCACTTTAAGAATAAAGCAATCTTTTCACTCTTCTAACTGTAAATTATTGTGTGAATTTCCTCTTGGAGATGTGAACAACTATGTATTCACTCTAAGAAGAGCAAAAATTACAGAACAAAGAAGCAATTCCCCTAAAGTCTAACTTACTGAGACAGTGAATTTACTGGTTTCTTTTATGATTATAAATGAGGTTTGCTCACAGGAACATGGGTGGCTCAGGTAGCTGCCTCACTGATAGCTCCCTGTAGCCTGGAAGATGACTCATAAAAGCTGCATCCCTCAAGGTTCCTGAACCACTTACAGGAATCTTGGTGGGATGGGGGGGGGGATCTTAAAGCATATCCTATTCCAACAACTGTTATTAGTTATATAACTGTGGTGGAATATTACTTTTAGATGCCTTACATTCACTTATGCTGGCAATATTTGTTTAATGATGCAAAGATGTGTTACATTTTCTTATGTTGCATTTCTTTAACTCTGAAAAGCTGTGTTACTTTGCCTGCCTAAAACACCTGATTGGTCTATTAAAGGGCTGAACAGCCAATAGCAAGGCAGGAGAGAGAAAAGCAGAGCTTACAGGCAGAGAGAATAAATAAGAGGAGAAATTTAGGCTCAAGAGAAGAAGGGGAGGAATGAGAAAGGAGGAGAAGAGGATGTCAGGGACCAGGCACCCAGCCACACATTCAGCCCCAGAGTAAGAAGTAAAGAAAGATATATAGAACAAAGAAAGGTAAAAAGCTCAGAGGCAAAATGTAGTTAAAAAGAAATGGAATAACTTAAGTTAGAAAAACTGGCTAGAAACAAGCCAAGCTAAGGCTGGGCATTCATAAGTAAGAACAAGTCTCCATGTATTTATTTGGGAGTTGTGTATGGGCCCCCAAAGAGTAAAAAGCAAAGATACATATAACCAATTCCCAGGACCCACGTGGTAGAAGGAGAGAGTGGACTATTACAACATGTCCTCTAACAGTGTGTGTACATGTCTCTGTGTGTATATACATGCATGTGTGTACATGTATTTGTGTTTTCTCTGTGTGCATGTTTGTGTTGTCTTTTTTTCATGTACATGTACACTTGTGTTGTCTCTGTGTATACATGCACATGTATGTGTAGATGTGTGTTTGTGTGTGGTCTATGTGTGTGTTTATGTGTATGTGTTTCTATATGTGAATATGTCCATGGATGTGCGTGCGTGCATGTGTGTGTGTGTGTGTGTGTGTGTGTGTGTGTGTGTGTGTGTATGTGTGTGTGTTGGTATGTATCTTCTTAAAATTATCCAACATGTGGTCTAGTCTGTACATTCCTTATAGTAAAAAGAATCTGTTCTTTAGATTTTTTTCTCTCTTATAAAAACAAAACCCAGGCTATAAAAGCACAACTTCAGTTCATTGTGCAAGGAACTTGCACAATGCCTCTTGTCATGGTGCTCTCTCAGCATCTAGAAGGGCATGAGTTTTTAGTTTTGGGAAAATCGTACATTGAGAAGTGCATTTTTACCAGAGAAATTATCCCAGCCACCCTTTCTTCATTTATAAACTTGTTGTCTAGGCCACATAGGCAAGAACATGTGCAATAGATCTTGCATTCACCACCTCTGCTAGGAGAAAAATGACACCAAGAAGATATATGAAGAGTTATTCAAATCCATGAAGGGGGGTGACTACAAAGCAGGAGAAACAGAACCCAGTGTGAGGCTCCATAAATCCTCCCCTCTTTATTGCTTATAACCCCCAGAAAAGAAATAATGAGCCTTCCTTTGTGATCGGCTTATGTGTGCCATTGATTTATCTTGTGGTTAAAGGAGACTTACTCACCGAAATTGAAACAGACAAGACAGCACAATTGAGGTTTGGCCTCTTGGCCTGCATTCTTATCAGAATTGGAAGCAAACTCATTTTTTTTTTTTTTTATTATTTCAGAGTAAAAGAGTAGCCTTGTATCTCAGGAATGTTCTTTTTTATTCTTTGGGCTCAAGCAGTGATTCATGTGTGTTTATTGGTCTGGTTACCTGGTATCTTAGTTGCTTTCCTATTTCTGTGATAAGACACCATGACCAAGAAAATGCTTAGATTGCACTCATGGTTGCAGAGGGTAGACTCTGTGACAATCATGATGTGGAGCAGGGCAACAGCCAGGCAGTCATGGCACCTGGGCAATAGTCGAGAGCTTGCATCTTGATATATAAGTATGAGGTAGAGAGAGATACAACGGGGATAGCATAGGCTTTTGAAACCTCAAAGCCAGTCCCAAGTGGCACATCATCTCCAACAAGATCACACCTCCAAATCCTTCTCAAACAGTTCCACCAACTAGGGAGCACGTATGCAAACATGATGTTGAGGAGGCTGTTCTCATTCAAACCACTGTACCTGGGATGGATTAAGGAAGGTATATTTCTAAGCATCTACATTGTGGTTTTCCAGAGATCTGTCTGTCTCCACCTCATATCTTATATCACTGTGATTATAGGCATACATCATATCACTTAGTCTTTTTATAGGTTCTTTTTTTCTTTATTAAGAAAATTTTTATTCGTTTTATGTACCAACTTCAGATCCTGCTCTCATTCCTCCTCCTGCCCCCAGCCTTCACCCCCAACTCATCTCCCATCCCCTCCTATGAAAAGACAAGGGCTCCCACAGGGAGTCAGCAAAGCCTGGTACATTCAGGTGAGGTAGGTTCCAGCCCCTACCCACTGCATCAAGGTTGTGCAAGGTGTCCCACCATAGGTAATGAGCTCCAGAAAGCTAGCTCATGCACCAGGGATAGATCCTGATTTCACTGCCAGAGCCCTTCAAACCGACCAAGCTACACAACTGTCTCACTTATGCAGAGGACCTAGGCAAGTCCCATACAATCTCCTTAGGTTCTGAGGATCAGACTCAGGTCTCCATGTCTGTGAGGTAAGCACTGTACTCACTGATCCATTCCCAACCTCAATTTACAATTTTATTTTCTTTTTTTACACTTACATTTCTTATCCAAAATGGTAAACTTCCAACACCTATCCTATCTTCTTTGATAAGTATGCACACAGATCTAGCTACTTTCTAAACCAAATTTAATAGAGTTGTAGCATAAGGTGTTCAAGAGGAATGAGTCTCAGTTAAGACAGTCTACAAATACAGGAAATAATTGATGTGTAGTTTCTACCATCAGTATTTTCTTCTGCTCCTCTTCCTTTCTTGTTTTCCTCTTCCCCATTCCATTCCTTCTACTTTTCATTAGTACATTAGGCAGACCTCAAGGACTATTATGCACTCTCCACTCATCTATGATATAACCTTGAGCTCAAAGATCGGACACGAAATACCTGTTTCTAAAGCCAGAATGGGCCTCTGCCTTTTTTGGGATCTCCCAGAATTCTCAGCAGAGCACATATACAGGGTAATGGGATTTAACTGGGCTTTCCAACTTCTTGTATTTAGCACACATTTCTGGGAAGAGCAGGGTTTCTCTGTGAACAAAACAATGAGAAAGTTTAAATCTGCTCAATGCTTGATGGAGGGTATTGAATCCTCTCCTGACAGCCTCCAGATGTATCTCGGCTAAGAGTCAGATTGCAGTCCATGTCTCAATTTGAGTGAAGAAATCTTATCTGCTAAACAGCATTTTATAGATAACTCTAAGATCAAAAAGTAGATAATACATAATTACCTACTGAGTCTAGGTAGTAGATGACGACTCAAGAAAAGGGCCCAGAGGACAGTAGTACCTGAACATACCCTGTACTCCATGATCCTCAGTAAGCTTTACTATAAAAACATGGAATGATAGATGGAATAGCTGAAAATTCAACAATTCAGTGAGCAATATAGCTAACCGTGAGTGACATGGAGGTGAACCTCAACACTGATCTTTCCTTCTCCCAGTGCACAGTCCTATACTGCACAAGCATAAAGAATATATTGCAATTTTGTCTCTTTGGTGCATCTTACAGTTCTCTTTGAAATTTGCCAGGAAAGACAATCTGACTCTGTCCCCCCCCCCCTTTTTTTTTTCCAATGAAGACACTACAGGCTGTTTAAAAAAATCCGTATTTTATTTACATGCAGACACCATGGTCATACAAACTTTCATTCCTATGCATCTAAGAAGAGCTATGTCTCTCTGAGTCTTGCTCTCTCTCTCTCTCTGGGCATGTTTGTTTTTGAAACAGGGTCTCATATTTCCTAAGCTGGCCTGGGACATGCTATGTAGTCAAAGATGATTTTGAATTTCTGAGCCTCCAGACTTCACATCGTGCGTGCTGAGATTTTTGATGTGCACAGCCATGATTACTTAATTCATTGGTACTGGCAATTGAACTCAGGGCTTCATGCATGCCAGGCAAGCACTCTACCAACAGCCCTGACTTCATGTTTTTTTAAATTCCTTTCTCTCACTGGGATTTTAAAGAAAAGTTCAGCAGGGCAGACGATACCACCTCAGTTAAGTGTTAGGCAAGGATGTTACTCTTATGTAATACAATGTTACAGGTCAACAGATGGAAGCTGAGGTGAAATTACCTTGCAGACAGCTTCCTTCAGAGAGCAATAGCATGAAGACCACAAATGAGAGTGAGGAGCTCTTAGATCCAAAGAAAAAAAGAAGGCATCTTGATCCTATAGATTTTCATGAAGATGGGGAGAAGTCCCATACCACATACCCCAGTCTACATGCTAGACATCATCATTAGCATCCAGCCCTCAAGGCCCTCTGGTGTCATGGCAGTAGGGACTTGGCAGGCCTTGTCTGTAGCTACAAAAAGAAGAAGAAGAGCTGCATGGTCAGAGCAGGCTCTTCCCATCCTTTCCAGGAAGAGATCCCATAGCAGGAAGTGGCCTGATTTCTGGGGGAGGGGACAGTCGGAGGTTCTGTGATCTATCGATTATATCTATGAAATATAGCAATGACACTGTTCATGTTTTCCTTCTTGTTTTTCACCCTTAGGAGGGACATCGTCAAGACAAAAAGGTTTTCTTGGATGTATCCGCTCTTTACACTTGAATGGGCAGAAAGTGGATCTGGAAGAGAGGGCAAAGGTCACATCTGGAGTCAGACCTGGCTGCCCAGGTCACTGCAGCAGCTATGGAAGTAACTGCCACAACGGGGGCAAGTGTGTGGAAAAGCACAGTGGCTACTCCTGTGACTGCACCAACTCACCATATGAAGGGCCTTTCTGCCAGAAAGGTAAGCTGGGCGCGCATGCCACTACTGTGTCCAGTCCAGCAGCTTCCACACACCACCTCCTGCAATCCCATGCCTGAGGCAATACACACCATTGTTCCTGTATGTGATGCTCTAATGTCCACATGGCATGATCAAACCAATGGCACCGATGCCTTTAGGCACACCACACCATTGCTTCTTTGTGTGACAATGGTCAAACCAACGTTCTCCATTCCCTCAAGCAGTGCCCCAGACTTGTACTCTCAAGTTTTCCCTGTTTAGACTCTGCTTAGCTCATCAACATTGTCATAGCCTCTATCCTGGTATTGGGCTTGCACGCTTGCTGGCAGTGCAGTTGTGCGACGTCATAGTTGAAAATGGGCACATCATCCAGGTTGAAGAAAAGCTGAAGACCAGAAACTGACCACTTACTAACATTTCTAGTTCCAGTACCTCAATTAGAAAATGAATCAAGGGACCACAGTGTTGAGTGCAAAAGAAGATATAGAAACATTTAAGCTATCTTTAATTTTTTGAAAGAATACATATCAATGAATAAAAAACCATTCACTATAAACTTTATAGTTTTTTTAACTTTTGTTTATAAAATAGTAGTTTACTGTGCACTCAGTATAAACAATGTTCAAAGAATAGTATTTATATTAAAATGAAATATAACTTCTGCAGGACACAGTAATTCTTTATGGCTCTTACCTATTCATGAAGAACATTCTCCTTTTTGGTGTGTGTGTGTGTGTGTGTGTGTGTGTGTGTGTGTGTGTGTGTGTGTGCCTGCCTATTCCTATGTATGAGGGTTGTGCATGCATGTGCAGACCATAAGGAAAAAATAGGTACATGTTGCTCAGGTGACATCTACCCTGTATTTTGAGGCAGGGTCTCTCACTGGTCTAGGCTCTCCAATAGACTAGGCTGACTGGCCAGAAAGCTGTAGGGATCTACCAGACTCTGCCTCCCCAGCACTGAGATTGCAACCACCACTATGCTAGTTATATTTTTAACCTAGGTTTTGAGGATCAAACTGTAAGCACTTGAACAACAGAGCCACATCTTCAGCCTTTAAACACATTTTTCAAGATCCTCTATCAAGCAGTAGTTTATTGAGTCTAACTTAATCTGAAAGTTAAAGAAAAAAAGAACCCAGTGTTTTCTTTGAAGAATTCTATAATTCAATTTCTCCTGTCCTTCATTCTGATTTTCTCTCCAACTAATTGGGATTATTTACTTGTTATTGCCAGAAAACATAATAAACTTCTGGAGCAAACAAAACATTGGAACAAACTTTAGGACCAACAGGGTGTTAAACCATGTATCAGAGCGTAGAATAAATAAAACAGGCCCAAACTGATGGCTCCTAACTAAAAACAAAACTTTAAGTTTTTTCTATTACACCTATTTATTTTGTTGAGGGAACACATGTACTATGGCACACATGTGGAGGTTAGAGAAAATCCTGTGGCCCTTGACCTCTCATTCTACCATGTGGGTCCATGGATCAATCTTAGGTCCTCAGATAAGGTGAAAAGTTTCTTTTACCCACTGAGCCATCTTGCTAGCCTTGAAACTTGTGTAGATAAGAGTTTACAAACTCATAGTGGTTGTAGTTGCTTACACACAACCCGCAAAGATCAATCTAGTCAATATTCCAACATGGAATTTGGACTCAATAAGCCCCGCCCCTAGCTGACAACCTATTGACAGTTGATTAGTTGAAGAAGAGTTGCTTTTCTTGACTCTTACTGTGCCCATGTTCCCTCAGATAGTCTTACATGCAAGCCAAAAAAGCCATCATTAACTGGACTCAATGGGTAATAAATAGCATGTGGTTAGGAGGGAATATGTGGGATTGGAAGGAGTTGGAGGGGGTGTGATAAAAATGCATTAGATATGTGTCTTAGTTTGCTTTCTATTGTTGTGAAAGATGCCATGACCAAAAATGCCTAGGGGAGGAAAGGGTTTATTTGACTTACAGGTCACAGAGCAACATGAAGGGAAGGCAATGCAGCAACTCAAGGCAGAACCTGGAGGCAAGAAATGAAGTTAAATCTATGAAGGAATGCTAGCTTACCCCTCATGGTTTGCTCAGCCTGTTTCTTTGCACAACCCAGGTGCACTTGCCTATGAGTTTCACTGCCCACAGTGGGCTGTGCCATCCCATTCCACATTAGTCATTAATCAAGAAAATGCCCCCCAGAGACTTGTCTACAGGCCAATCTGATGGAGGCAATTGCTTAAGTAAAGTTTCCTCTTTCCAGATTACCCTGGCCTATGTCAAGTTGACAAAAATTAACCAGAACAGTTATTCCCTTGTCAACTTGACGCACCAATACATTACTATTAAATCATAAACTTTCCTTTCTTGTTTGCCTCTAAGATCTCATATTAATGTCAATACCACAATAAAAAACATACCAACTTTTAAAAATTTAAAATTAAAAATTCCACAGTTTTTTAAAAATGTTAGCACTTTTAAAAGTTCGCTCTCTTTAAATATCTGAACTCTCTGAAAGTCTCTGAAGTACCAGAGCACACTCACAACCAAAACAAAGCAAAACTAAACGTGGATAGTAAAACGTTCAATGCTTGGCACCTGGTACTCATTCACCATCTGACCTCCTGAGGGCCTAGCCAGCACCACTTCCCTGGCTCTGTGATCTCCAGAACACATAGGTCCTCTCCTAACTCAGGCCAGCTCCATCCCATAGCTGTTGCTTATCTTGACTGTTGTCCCACATCACTAATATGATGGGGTCTCTACCTTCACCAATGGCCTCTTGGCCTCTTTTTTGTAACTCTGACACTACACATGGTAACAAACTTCTCCTTTTTCCCATGACCCTTCCAATCCTGGGGTTTCTACAGTAACTAAGGTTATATCTTCACCAATGACTTCTCATGATGCCATGTTTCAACTTTTATGACATCGTCAGTATGGCAGTTTCATACCAGCAAAAGCAGTGCCATTTGGAAGATTCTTAGATATTACCAAGTTTGGTGCCAGTTTGTGATGTAGCTTTGGCTTTTCTGGCCTATAGCTTTGGGTGTTAACCCTGAGTAAACACTTTCCAGCAGATTTTGCCTCAGTGATTCTGGTCTCTTATTAATCACAGCTGATTCTTCAGCTCCAACTGACCAGCCTCTGTTTTCTTAGTGCTGCACAATTTTCACCTTCAGGGGTTTTATATACAAAACATCACACCAACAATCCTGATGTCTATTCTTCCCTCTGAAATGTAACAAGCTCGGCCTCCATCATCTGCTTTGCTCTCAACATTGTTTCAAATTCATATAGAATAGCCCAGTAGACTCTGAGCCTTCAATGCTTTTTCCAGGCCAAAGTGCCAAATACATTCCACAATCCACACTCCACCGTCAAACAGCATGTTCATGTCTATCCCAGCAGCATCCATGAACCTGCTCCCAACATCTGTTTCAATTTAGTCTCTCTTGCTATGGTAAGTGCTGTGACCAAAATAGCTTGGGAGGGAGAGAGCATATCTGGCTTACAGGGCAGTAACCCAAGGTAGGGACCTGGAGAACAGAACTGAAGTAGAGACCAAGAGGAATATTGTGTACTGGCTTGCTCCTGGTGGCTTGGTCAGCCAGCTTCCTTGGATAATCCAGGACCACTTGCTCAGGGGCAGTACTGCTCAGAGTAGGCTGGGACCTCCTACACCAATCATTATTCAAGAAAATGCCCTTACAGACTTGCTGGTTTACCCTGACCTATGTCAAGGTAACAAAAATAACAAAGACAGCATATATAACATTCTTAAAGAATAAGCAAATGCATTTTAAATTAATTTGAAGACAAAGGTGTTCTCAGTTTTCACATGGGGAAAACTCTGCTAAAAACTCTGCAAAGTTGGAGTGCATCTTTGAGTTGTCCCATCATTACAAGAAGCACATGCAGATGCAGGGGACCAGACATGATGCCGAAGTATACCAAAAGTGTCCTGTAGTATCTACGTCAAAGTCTTCTGATGGGGAAGGGAAACCTTGATCGGAAGTTCTACCTGCATCTCTCATCCAAAAATCCCTGGGAACATCCTCCTCTTTAGCCTCATTGGTACAGCTTCCTTTCTGCAACTTTTGTGTTTACTCTCCTGTGTTGATACTGTCACAACTGTTGTCCACATCTGTTAAAATACCTGTTTCTCATTTTGATGCATCAGTGAAATAAACAACTGTGTCCTTCTTAACCTTTTCAGGGTCCTACCTACTCTACTGTTTCTAATTTCTACCTCTTTATTGAAATTAAATGACCCCCTGGATAAACAATAGGTATAAGATGTCCCTCTTAACCAATTATTTGTCTTTACAATTGCCTCTGGGAAATGTGACTTGGAACTGAAAAGGAGAGCCATGTGCCAAAAGAACCCTGAACAAAGAGTGTCCCCTGCTGGGGTGCTGTTCCCTGCTTTTTATTACAGCATCATGTATGCCAGAGCTGAGGTTTTTAAACACGTAGGATATCAAGGATGGAATTAAGGACATGTGCTCATTCGCCTGTCCTGGGCCCAGTCACCCATTTCCTGTTCCTTATGGTGCTATAATAAGGAAGAAACATTCTTTGGGGATTATAATTACAGGCACTTCATCCCATAGTTCCTTGGCTCTATTGCTTTTGCATCCGTGTGGACATCATAGGTGAGTGTGGTAGAAAAACTCCATTTCTTACAGTTTCTGTGAGGCAGAAATGAGAGGGGAGATGTGGAGATCTCAGGATCACCTTTCAAAGTCATGCCACCAATGGTCCAGCTGCTTTCCACCAGCTCTACCTTCATGGGTTGTTCGTATTTTTATTTTTTGGATGATTGTGTACATTCATGCTCTGTGTGTGGGAGCCCAAGGATGCCAGAAGACAGTATCAGATTCTGTGGAACTGATCCAAGTGGTTGTTAGCTGCCTAACATGGGTGCCAAGAAACAAACTCAGGTCCTGTGGACAAGGAAGAGGACTTAGCCTCTGAGCCATCTCTCCAGCCCAGGTGATGTGAAAGTCATTCACTCTCAGAGCTGGGGACCTTTGATT
Organism: Peromyscus leucopus; assembly: GCF_004664715.2. Taxonomy (NCBI): domain Eukaryota; kingdom Metazoa; phylum Chordata; class Mammalia; order Rodentia; family Cricetidae; genus Peromyscus; species Peromyscus leucopus. The sequence goes on along the minus strand of NC_051076.1, from coordinate 72,221,786 downwards.
TATTTGGTCTGCTGCTTTGCTCTTGGACTTTTTCTCATTTGTGATTCTGATTTTATTCTGAATAAAAATGTGATGGAAATATCCCTCCAGGAATGTGGCTTTTTGCTTTTTTGTGATTTTTTAAAGATTTATTTATTGTTAGTTTTGTAGTTAGATACAATTCAAACCCAAAGAAATCCTCCCTGGTAAGGTGTATCTATCTGTCCTGCTTCCTGTTCTTCCCCACATACCCTTCCCTACCTAGGTTCAGATTCTTTTCTTCATCAGCCACCTCAAAATCTCAGTGCCTCTAGCAACCTTCTGCCTCCCAAGAAGCCACTCCTCTCTCTGTCTCTGTGGATTTGCCGAGGTGGAACTCTCTTATAAAGGAACCTTAATGCATATTGCTTCTTTGTTTCACCTTTCTCTGATTAGATAATGATGTCACTTCTCCCATGCCAAGGCAATTTTTTCCTTTCTATTGCCAAAGTATTTTATGGCTGCTCCTTTCTCTGCTTGCCTGTTGGTCAGACAATGGGCACTGGACTGTCTCCATTTCCTTCTGAACAATACTATCCCTGAAACTCAGGTACGTGTTTAGGATTGTCATATAATTTGATATCATTTTATTACATGTATTTATTTGAGCAAGGGGAGCTGACAGAGCACATATGTGCCGTGTGGTCCTGTAGAAGGTAAACAGCAACTTTCAGAACCCAGTTTCTCTTCGTCCACCTGTGAGTGATGGCACAGGGAAGAAACCGTAGAAATGGCTGCTCCATGGGGAGTATACTTTTGTTGACTGTAAATATGAGAGAACAGACAGAGGCATCTGGAAGAGTCCAGAACTGAAAGAAAAAGAACAAATAGGACTGGCAGGGCCAGGGCTATCTCCCCTGCAGGGCTTGAGGGGTGACAGAGAGAAGTGGGAGAAAATGGCAGGGAGGCTAGCAAGAGAAGCAGAGAAGCAGGGCTGGGGTGGGAGTGTGGGGCCTGCCAGTTCTGTAGCCTGGAACAGCCTGGGAAGGAGCATAATGGAGGAGGGAAGACGGGCTAGTGGGCCAGGATTCCAGTGCAGGATTTGAAATGCACAACAGGTACGTGTGTTAGGTACCATGAAAGACTGAAAGTTAGCTTGGATAGGCAACCACAGGCATATGCCAAGGGAACTGGCTCTTTTCTGTGGGCAGAAACCAATTTCACAGATTCCTAAGGAATGCCACCTGTGAGCTTTGATCTTTACACTATAAATCCTCCTAGAGTCCAGCTTGAGCTGAGCCTAGACTTTCACTTTGGGCCAAGTCAGTGGGACTGCCCTTTCTGGGAATACTTGGGGGGTTCCCCCTTGACCTAATATCACTGTGCAGCACTGGGTATAAAACTCAGGTCACTAAGACTGGTGAGTGACAAGTTCACTTACCTGCTGAGCCAGCTTGCTGCCCATGTTTCATCTCTCGAGGAACTGTTAAATTGTTTTTCAAGGTGGGTTGCAGATTTTCCATCTTACCAGAAGTGTACAAAGCTCTAGTTTTTCTGCACTCTCACAACCTGTTACTGTGTGCCTATCTTATAGCAGATACCCTACTGTATGGGAAATGGTGCGATACTGTGGCTCTGCCTTGCTCATACCTAATGACTAGTCATGCTAAACAGTCTTTCAAATCATTACCATTCATTTCATGTCTGTTTTGAATAACTGCATATTCAAACCTTTTGCAGATTTTTATTCTCATTGCCATTCATTCACAACTTTTTCCTCTTTTCTGAATATATGTTCCTTATAAAAATATAATTTGCAAATTTATCCTCCATCCTATGGGTTTTCTTTTCAGAGTTTTCATTATATCTTTGGAAACAGAAAGTTGCTACATTCTGATGGAACCTAATTCATCTTTTCTTTCTTTTATTGGTTCTACTTTTACTGTCATACAGGAGAAATAATGGGTGGGTTCAAGGGTGTAAAAGTTTGTACCTATGATTTCTTCTGAGTATTCTATAATTTTAGCTCTTCTATTGAGGATATTGCTACATTTTGAGTTAATTTTTATATTTGTTGTATGATTGGGCTTTATATGATTCCATTATTTATTTTACCAAATTTAAGTTACGTTTGTTTATTATCTATCTATTTCTCTCTCTCTCTCTCTCTTTCTCGTGTGTGTGTGTGTGTGTGTGTGTGTGTGTGTGTGTTTGTCAGCATGCCAGGGCACATGTGTGGTTAGAGCACAATTTATAGGAGTAGCTTCTTTCTTTCTACAGTATGTTCACAGGGACTGAACTCAGATCATCAGGCTTGGCTGCAAGCATCTTTACCCTCTGAGCCATCTGGGCAGTCTTGACATGATTCTTTTGCCTGCTAATATCCATATGCCTAGGTATCATTTATCAATGTGTACTTCTTTGCCTTCATCTTTCTTCTATTTTTGTCTGAATAACCAATTCTATCACTTAAATATTTTTGTTACTAAAAATTCTAGATAATAAATTTGTAAATTGATATACAAATCTAGAAAGTTGAACCTAACTGAACCACATAGACAATCATTTCAAAACAAACAAACAAAAATGTTATTTGCATTCAATATAGTGGAGATGTGGAGATCATGATGTATATTTTATTTATGCCACGGGCTTCCTTTATTTCATCCAATAAGCATTCCTATATATATCATAAATATTTGTAAGCCTAAGTTTCAACTGTTGCAATGGTTCCCATTATAAATACTGTCTTCTCTTACTTAATTCACCTGTCACCAGAGCTCTGCAGAAATAATCTTGGTTCATGTTTTTACTCATTTACTCATTGTCCATTGTCCATGGGAGACAGTCGTTATATATTTATTCTCAAACTTCCTCAATTTTCACTTTCTAATGAGTGGGAAATGCAGACATTTTTTAGGAGGGATCATGTTTAGCACTCAATGAATACTTCACACAGCCTGCAAATTCTCCCTACATGCTGGTTCTTACTATATTTTCTAATGTTATCCTATCTCAAGTTGAAATTCGCTGAATATGTTTAGATTTTCTTCATAAGTAATCTATTGGAAATCTAAACCCATTCCAGCTCCTTTATCTCCTGCCACAAAACAGAAAGAAACGGATGAGTAGCAGAACCTACATATACTGTGGAACTAGGCTTTATACGGAAACAAATAATGCCTAAACATTAGAAATAAGGAAAACTAGGTCCAAGAGAAGAACAAGGACATCAATTTTGTGTGACATGTCTAATCATGGATTTTTTTCCATTGTTGATTTAATGTCCAAAGAGAAGAAAAATCATAATGTACATGCCCATATCTGTTTTTCATACACTGTGAATCACATACACATTCAACTATATACGGAAACATCAAACAAGGGCTTTTATTTTGTTAACTAGAAAATAGTAGCTCAAAATGCAGGTTGTAAGTCCCTATGGAAAACACTTGAATCAAGCAGATCACAAGCCAACATCTTCATGGCCATAAGTGTATGCTTCCTATTTTTAACAAAAGAAACACTGATTGATATAACTTTCTTGATGAAAGACAAACATTCTTTTTTGAACCTTTCATAAAATTGCACTAGTAGTAGTATAAATTGCATTTATGAAATTAGTAGTAATTTCATAAAAAATGTACTGCCAGAGACTATGCATAAACATGTAGCATTATTTAAGTGGTACTATTATAGACTGTTAATAGAGTTTTCACAAGGCAGAAAAATGGTAAGAGCATTAGGAAGCACAGCTAAGTTTGGTTATGTTCTCAGTGCCCCACACTTTTCCAGGGAATATCGAGGGAGGATTAGGAACACTGCACCCTTCATTTGGGAAGAAGAGAACCCTATCATAGCCACATGAACTCAAGTTTACCACACAGTTTGACAGTCAGATGTGCATTCACAGATCTAAGTCCATCTCCCCAGCTCTAGGTGATACTTTCTTGCAACACAGAGGTTCCATAAATCTAAACCCTGCTGGGCAACGTTTCTCAGTGATTTACAGACCATCTCACTGAATAACATAGTGATACGGAGAGCAGGTTAGTGTTGTGATTAAGATCCCTAGCCACATTTCTAATTGCAAACAATGGATACAAAGGGCTGTGGAAACAGCTCTGTCAGCAAAGTGCTTGCCGCACAAGCATGAGAATCTGAGTGTGGATCCCTAGCACTCACATAGAACACAAGATGTCCCTAGAGGAGGTGAGATAAGAGGTTTTCTGAGCCCACTAGCCAGACAGTCTAGCTAGTACAAGAGCTCCAGGTTCAGTGTCTCAAAACATGAAGAGGACAGTGATAGAGGAGGACACACCATCTTTAGTCTCTGACATGAATCCTCATGCACATATGTGATCATACACACGAGTAGATTTGAGCCTCTTCAAAATTGTTAAGCACGTTGTCTAATTTTTTTAACAGCCCTCACACAGTGCTGGGTGCAAGGAAACAATGGTCAGGCATTATAATTACTTCAAGTAGTTGACTCAGTGTTTGAAAATGTGCTCTCTTGTCTTCTTTTTTTACAGAAATTTCAGCTCTTTTTGATTCTGGCAGCTCGGTTACATACATGTTTCAAGAACCATACCCGGTGACCAAGAACACAAGCCTGTCATCATCAGCTATCTACATAGATACAGCCCCAAACAAAGAAACCATCACACTGAGCTTTGTGACAGCACAGGCCCCCAGCCTCTTGCTCTTCCTCAATTCCTCGTCTCAGGATTCTCTGGCTCTCCTGCTTGGCAAGAATGGTGAGTGTTGGTGGCTTGAAGCCACAAGGCCAGCCTTGCCTGAAGGGAGAGCTCATGCTCAGCAGAACCCTGCAGAGCAGAGCAGCTAGGCAGCTTCAGCCAAACCCTTCATTCCAGTTTTCCTTTACAAGGCATAATCAGTATCCTGGGACAGTGTCAATTTGCCACCAAAGTCTCAAACTCATCCACTTTAATTTGTCTTGATTGTGTTGTGATGATTCTTTACTATTTGTTCTATGCTGGCATCCAGTAAGTATAAAAGATCATAAGGTGGTCTGAAATTCAGAAGGGCAGTTTCCATATGTATCCTGCCATCTTTGCTGCCCTGCCCTTCACTCGGGCCTGGTAGAACATAAATACGGCTGTGTTCATAGGTGGGCATTGTCTAGATCTTCCAGGCAATATGGTGTAGGAGCCAAACCTTGTGGCACAGAACCTAACTTCTGAGAATCTGATTTTCTCTTAGAGATACTAACTCTTTGTACATAATGATTGACTATTGATCTGTGATATTTTCCACTCTGAAATGGCAAGAGCTGGAGTATTTTACTTAGCCAAAAAAGTACTACTGATTGATAAATGGAATTTTGTTATATCTTTCCTTTCTTCCAATTATTAAAATTAGTTATAAAACTCATGCCTTATTATAGGACATTGCACTCTGACTTCACATACATAGATGAACTCAAGTGTCTTTTGAAGGCTGCAGCTCTTTGTTATCTCTGCTTCTTTGCTGTTGACATCTCCAATAAAATAGAATTTGCAAAGGAGACTTTGTTTCTCAGTTTTCAAGGTATCTATCTATAGTAACTACCTGTCATGCTGTTGCTCATAAACATACAATGAAGATGTGAATCAAGCTGTGGAAAGAAGGTTGACCTAGTGGGTATGAGAAGGTTAGATAAAGGACAGAAATTGTATCACACAAGAAATATTGATGGTAACCATATATGGTAGCAGCTTTATGACCACAAATGTTTTTAATTACACTATGCAAGGACAAAACCTACTAATAAAGCCATGACCAAGTACACTATGAAATCAAAATCCTACCACATGTAACAATTGTTTGAACAAAAGACCCACTGAAACACACACATATATCTCTATTACATGATCTCACACAACACTGTCCTGTGAAAAGGAATATGGTTCAAATCCTCTTGCAATCTTCTGGTACCACTACAGGATTTCAGACTTTTGGTCAATTTATCCCAATCACAAAGCTAAGCTCCAGGGTGGACTGTTGAGTGCCACAGCAGAAGTGACACCCGTCGAAGGCAGCACGTATATGACCATGTCTACACCTCAGGTGCAAAGTACATATTTGTGTTGGTGTGCTATTTTCTGTCTGTTCTTTGTGTTATGTTTCTTTCTCACAGTGTACTATGTATGACTTGAATATAAATATAAATATTCACTTATTCTGAAAGGTATAATGAAAACTCAGGGTGTATAAGATGAACCAGCCAAATGAACAGCAATAATAATAGATAGTTCATAAGATGCTACAGATGCCATTTATTCTGAGACCAACATACAGGAAAGAAAGAGAAATATGGATAGGCAGGAAAGAAGAGAGATAAAGAGAAAAGAAGAATGAGGAGGAGGAGGAAAAGGAAGAGGAAGCAGAAGAGGAGGAGTATAAAGATGAAGAAGGGTGGAGGAGGAAGACAAAGAAAAGGAGGAAGAAGAGGAGATTTGATTATTTTTCAGGCTCTTGGGTGATTTAATCATCAACTTCTCACTAGACTTTTAAAAGTTTAAGCACAAAAACATCCTAATAATTCAGACCTTCAGCTTTGCTATGTCAAGCCCTTCAAGTGTGTGGGGCTGTCTTTGAACCCCAGGCATGGCGAGTTCAAGCAGGTACATGTATTGCAGACAGCTAATCCATGGAACAGCCAGGAATGTCTCCTGACAATTGGCCCAGTACTCTCCCTTCTAAACTGCATCACTTTCTCCTGGTGTGTTTGGACCATAGCAAGATGGCTAAAGAGACAGGATTATTCCTGAAGTACCTTTAGGCTAGGCTTTCACATACTTGTACTAGTCACAGTATATGTCTGAAAATATGACTGCCATGAATACATGAAATAGAGAAAAGGAATCACTGCACCTAATTATTATAATAAGCCCATACTGTGCTTAACTCTTCTAGTAACTCTGGTTACCCATTGATATTAATATTCCTACTATGCCAGGTCTCTGCAGTTTTAGAAACTGAGACACAAGGACAGCAAATAAATAATTCATAATATCACAGTGTTAATCCTGACAATTTAGAGAGAAAAAAACAGTTCCATATTTTTGAGCCAAATTTGAAGCAAGTTTTAATTAAGCACTGACCATAAAAAATGGACTCATCAGATCCACCCCAATTCCCAGCGAGAGTCATACTTTTCAGGGACTTAAAAAGGCAAAACCCATAATGCATTGCATGCTCCATCAGGTCTAATCAGGGGCAAACATACATCCTGATATATTTCCTGCCTATGTACCTCCCACCTGCACATGATCAAGCACATCCAGAGTAGTAGCTTCAAAAAAAACTTGTTTAGGGAGGTAAAAACATGTGGCTTATTATTTCCCAAGAACTGCAATTCCCAGCATTTTAGGAAGTTCCCTTGCCCTTGGGCAGGTGGTGCTTGGAGATAAATTTTGGCTCTTAACAACAGCAAGCAGGAGTCATCAAGGGAATCTAAACCTCCCTTTCTCAGCCCAGTGACACAGTCAGGTGTTCCGTTGTGTTGTGTCTTCACGTGGGAGCATCTTGCAGGAACTCTCAGGCTTGCTGGCCCGGCCTCTGCGTGCTGGGATCATGGTTGTACACCACCATACCCGAGTCTGCTTTCTTAATCATGAGGACTTAATAAAAAGTGCTAATCTTTTAACCTGTGAAACACATGATTCTTTCAAATACTTACTATTTTTTAGTGGGGAATCATTCTTGAATTCCTCCCTGGCATATTCTCATGTCTTCCTTAAAGTCTCTCTTCCTGAGAAATGCCACCTGACTGTATTGGTATTTACATTTTAGAAACCCCAACTAACTTCTGGAAACAGAGCTGCACAGGCCCCAAGTGTTGGTTGTGTAGGTCTCAGGACATGTGAAAGCTCAGCTGTGCAGCATGGCTTCTTAGGCTAACTAATAGGAGAGGCTCTTGACACAGAGAGCCATTCTGATAAAGATGTGGATCCCATCCTAGAAGACAGTCACTGGGATTTCAGGGTTGTTGTATGATGGAACAGAGAATTGGGCCAGAGACACAGGCATAGTGGTATAAATAGACAGGTTATTAAAAAGGAGAAAGGCAGTCCTGAACAGAGCAGCAGGCTGGTGGGCTGGGACTGGCCTCAAGGTCATGTTCCTTTATAAGTCATTTGCATAACTACCTTATTATTCTCAGGGGCTTATCTAGCACATTCCCTGTTAGGCTATGTGTATCCTTCAGGGGAGAGGGTTTCTGTGCTAACTGGTTATTTTATATGCTAATCTTGACCCCTCTCTCTTACTCTTGCCCTCCCACCATACTTCTACCCCATATCATTCTTGGGTCCTCCATGCAGTGGGTAGTCAAATAGTCCAGGAGATGGTTTATTTAGAATCTGTGGTACTTTCAGCCATCTCCATACCCTCAAAGACACAACTGAGCAATTATTCACATTGTTTCCTTAATTTTTCTAGTGGTGTTATTAGTATGACTAGTATGAGAGACTGTGGACAAGCAACCCAATGCTGTCTCCATTCTATATGAAGAGAGATAGAGTCTGAAGCTGCCCAAAATGTGCAAAAGCCAACCTAGACAGAGTTGGAGTGATCAGATTTCTGTAGCAATCTAGCTGAAAAGAAGACGTTGGCCAACTTTAATAATAAACTTCAGAGTTTAGTGATTATACCATTGGAGCAAATATCTTCAATGGTATTAAGTTTCTTATCATTAGTGCTCTTCAGATAACAATTAAGGAATTATTTGATGGGGAAAGAATAATAATGTGAGAAGTAGATGAGAGACAAAATAACAATCAGCAAGAGTTGAATTTCTTCCTAAGTCTTAGATTTTGTGATTCTTTATTCCCTCCTTGTATCATCTTTCATGAATATATCTGTCTGTGAAGGCTTCATTTGCAGACTTTGAAAGCTCCTTTAGGAATTAAGAAGAATTCATGTTTTCAGCATGGTCCTAATGTATTCACAGCATTAAGGCATGACCCGATTAACAGTGGATCAGGAACTAGGAACATTTTGATGGAATTTGGGTACATTACATTGAGAATTGTACTTCTGACCTCAAAGCAGTGGCTCACACCTGGAAGTGGAGGCAGGAGGACTAACATTCAAGGACAACTTCAGATTTGTAGCATGTTCAAGACCAGTCTGGGCTACATGAGACCCTGTCTCAAAAAGAAAAGAGAATCAGTTCCTCTTTTGGATGTTAGGGGTCCTTACAAGTGAAAGTAAGATAAGGAGAGTGAAAGTTCAATTGGTGAAGAAGTTTACCTTGAAGTCCTCCGCAATCAGGATCTTCTCACAGCTATCCTGGACAGAATCAACAGTCTTGTGTTCCACTCACAGCTGTCCTGGGCAGAATCAACAGTCCTGTGTTAGAAAGCCTCTTACCTTGTTCTGTTTTTAAGATGCCTTTGGGAATCTGGTGGTGATGATGAGAAGGCCAGATTAAAAGGAGTCCCATTTGTTCTCTCAGAAGGCTGCAAACTCTCACTCCAGCACTGTGGGCTGAGAAACCAGGGTGCAGAGTTAGAAGGGTAAATCTTGTAAACAGTCAACAAAGTTCTCAGCTGGCTAATCGATTTTACATAGCCAGGCAAGAGGTGAGAAGATGCCTGTGAGTCAAAGGCGTGCTTGTGAGCCCTGCCCTGGCAGCAGTTTCTTTCGACAGGACTGCGATTCTTCATTGCCCTTCTTGTTAGTATTGATGTCTCCAGCTCTGGACTTACTCAGCCTAGGCTGCTGCTGTCACTTCCAGTGAAAACAGAGCCTGGTGTTTAAATAAAGGAAAGGATAGTCACTTCTGGGATGTAAACTCTCTCTCTGTCAAACACACACACACTGGAGAATAGGGGTAGATTTTGAGGTGTGAGAGTTCTCAAGCCTGGGTTTTTAACTCACAGAAAACTACTTAGAAACTTGGAAATTTGAAGAAAACCCTTTAAATGGAAGCAGCATGTCCAGAGAGGGGAGGGATCTAAGAATATTATTGATCTCTATATTTCATTTTATGTCTGTATGCATGCCATCTTCAGAAAAGCCTTCCATTTCTTTGCGAGATTGTCTCTCATTGGCTATGAGTTCACCAATTAGGATAGTCTGGCTGGCCTGTGAGCTCAAAGATTCTGTCTGGTTCTGCCTACCAGATGCTGAGGTTATGGTACATGTCAACACAAATGGTATCAAATCAGGTCCTTGTGCTTGCAAGGAAAGTGCTCTGTGAACTAAAACATCAGCCCAGTCATACAACATTTTACTGAATAACAATTCTCCCTACCTCATAATACCAACATTTTTTCCTTCAAAGTTGACATGTGACAAATATTCTCAGAGACCATGCCCTGCCTTTAAGAATCTGCTTTTCAGCCAGAAATGTATCAGCTTCTCATAGACATAAGGTTTGTATAGATTTAGTACAGTTAGACTCTCTGCCAGGAAGACTAGATACAGGGAGAGAACAAGTTGACCCATTCATTCTGGCAGAGACACTGGAGGAATTTATCTTTTCCCTTTCCATGGCATCTAAGGACAGAGTTGGGAAAGTCAGCATCAATAAGCAAAGATGAGAGACCTCTTTCTAAGTGGAAAGACTAAACAACTTCAATCTCCAACACTAGAAGCATAACAAAAAAAATCAGGGGTTGGGGATTTAACTCAGTGGTAGAGTGCTTGCCTAGCAAGCGCAAGGCCCTGGGTTCGGTCCTCAGCTCCAGAAAAAAAAAAGAAAGAAAAAAAATCATATAGTACGCTAAGGGTTTCTCAGTATGTGGTATTTTATTTTAACCAGTTAAATACATACCAAATAAAATAATGTATGTGTATATATATATTCATATATATATGAATATATATAACACACATATATATTTATATATATATGAATATATATTCCACAGACAAAAATTTACAAAGCATTTCATCACCTTATTGATAGTAGTAATAATATGAATTATTAGGTTAATATTCTGTTATCAGAACATGAATAAAAGGATAATTAAAAGAGGAAATGGAAAGTGCCCAGAAAGTGAGAACTTCATGGGCATAAAATTACTAGAGGAAGTTGAAAATAAGAGTATGGGTAATCTCACATCAGGTGGCTGTCATTGCACAGGGAGAGCAGATTTATCTATGCACAAGCATGAAAGCAAGAACATTTAAGAATGAATTTTTTCTAAGGCCATGTGAAATATACCTTCTAAAGAGAGGTAGAGAGACAGCAGGGGGGATGAAAATCAAGGAAGAAAGAGTGTATGTGAAGGATTAATAGTCTTGTGTATTGACAGGTCATACACTTTAAGCCCCAGTCAGTAGATACAGTAAAACATGGTTTAAAGCCTCTATGTGTTTCAGTCATGGTGAGTGTAGAGCTACTTGCCTGCACAAATCATTATCAAAGAAAACCAAAATATGGAGAGTAGAAACTCCTTAATCAGTCCTCTACGTTCTCGGGCAAGAAACACTAATCAAAGGCTTATATAGACATGAAGCTAATGAAATATTAGATATAATAACTCTACAGACACCCATTGAGGGCATTCTTAGTCTATGAGGGCTGCAGGCAAAATGCTGTTGACTGGGTGACATGAAGGAAAAGTCATTTCCTTAAAGGGTATGAAGACTAGGAGTGCAAAGTCAAGTGCTGGCTGACAGAGCTGTTGTCTGTTGAGGGGTCTTCTGCTGGGTTGACCACCTTTTCTACTTGTGCTCATGTGTTTACATCAAGGGAGATGAAGGAGCAGGAGAAATAGTGAAATATCAGGGGAGGGAGAGGGAGGGAGAGAGAGAGAGAGAGAGAGAGGGAGGGAGGGAGGGGGGAGGGAGGGAGGGGGGAGGGAGGGAGGGAGGGAGGGAGGGAGGGAGAGAGAGAGAGAGAGAGAGAGAGAGAGAGAGAGAGAGAGAGAGAGAGTAGACAGAGAAAAATGGAAATTTCTGAATCATCTTGTTCCTTTTCTTTGAAGGATGCTAATCCTGTAAGATCATGGAATGTCCTTTATGCCATCATTTTGTTACTGGGGAAATTGGCATTCCCTCTTTAGTTCTTCATCTCTTTAATGGAGGCAGTCAAGATGTGCTCAAAAAGAAGGTCAAGGATAACCTTATTAGAGTCTAAAACAAAACTGAAGCAGGCAAACTGTAACTCTCTGCAACTGCCCAGAGGACAGAGACACAGATGAAGAAGAGAGAACCATGCTGTTTGAGCTAGGCATGGATATTGACTGATTGCAAAAAGAGAAAAGTAAGGAAGCCCAGAAGGTCAGGCAAAGCACAAGTGGGCTCTGGAGAAGCATCTGAAAGAAAGGACAGAATATAAGAGAAAGGGACAGTTACAGTGCTTAGAAAGAAAGGTGGACCCAACAGAACTTCGCCACGATCATAGAGCTTCACTCAGGACTTCTGGGAGAGAAAAGTACATTATCAGATTAAAGGAATGATTCCTTTTAATCTCTTTAGCTTGGCTTAGTGTGAGCCAGCCTTCCTGAGGGGTAGTCCTTTGAACAGTTGATTGGCCAGCCCATTTATATCAACTCTTGGGTAGAATGAAATGATATGTCTCCATATAGAGGTCAATTATCATCTCCAAATGTAGCCACATTGAATTTTAAGCACATATATATTATTTATAATGCTTAAAATGTACTAGATACTGATCTATGCTCATTTAATAGAAAAATTAACAGAGTATTATTGACTTTCAGAAGATTCATGAGATGAAGAGTCATGTTTGATTCATCTTAATAATATCATCAATGAGCAAAGCAGCTTAGATTACAGAGTGTTCTATCATTAAAATATGTATTCTGCCTCTAGCAAGTCTAGTAAGTATAAAGAGTCACACAACTATCAAGTGCAGTAAGTCCTGAGAGAGTCCATGATAAGATTTTGTAACCAAAGACAATGGTTTAACCTCTTGAGGCCTATAGGGACAGAAAAAAGAAGAGATAAAAAGAGTGAAGTGTCAATATAAAAACACAACTCTCATGTGAAAAGGGATAAGAGATATTTCATCCTAGAGTCAGCTATGAGTGACCATGGCCACAAAGCACAGAGTACTCAGAGAACACAGATTTGGGGTACCTCAAACTTTACATTCCAATGTAGTAACAGCTTGATAAGAGTTTTTATAGTACTAGAACAGAGAAAAAGCATGAATTAAGGCACTTATCCAATACATTTGGGAAATTTTAGGTAGGAAGGTTATAGAAGATACTAGCTGAGGACACTCAGCCTCTTGGTCGGTGAGAGCTCATTACCTCTTAAGTATCCCAAAGGGGTTTCATTTGTCAGTAATAAAGCTGTTAGCTCAGACAAAGATGGGTAAGTGATGGCTAAGGAGGGTGTCAAAGATGGCCCATGAAAAGAAAGTACCCTTCTTTAAAAGAATTTTTCTCACGGAAGGTTTCATATTACTGCACGTAATTCTCTAGTCAGTGCTCTCCCCCCAAAAAGCAAAGGGTTTGGGTGATAGACATGTATACTCATGGAGGAAACTCTCTTTATATAGAGTAGCTATAGTTTCCAAGTTACTGACACACATGAACACTTTCAGGCAGAGCATTTAATGTCATAATGAGCAAAACTTACCTGCATTGGGTCCTATAAAGAGAGTCAGAATGACTCGGCAATCATGAAGGACACCTTACAGATTGCTCCAGAGCATCTTAGCTAAAAGAAGGACAATCTGAGGGTGCATGTACACTCCTTTAAAGGGGCAACAACTTTCCCAAACCTCCAGCTGCCTAGAGGATAACAATGTCATAAGATAGCATTGGAGTGACTCTGGGGAGAGAGTATGCCTCATCCCTGGTGAGTGAATGAGCAAAGGCTTCTGAGTGAACTTGGGCAGGAGCAGAGGCTGAATTGAGTGTTATGGTTTGTCAGTTTTCTCTCTGAAGTTCCATTTGGCCAACTCTGGCACATGTGCAGAGGTGGAATTTGGAGCTCCATCTGTTGATCGGCTATTCTGTGGCTATATTTTCTAAAAGCCTCTGGATCTTCTCACTTTGTACTTTCCTAGTTGAAACAACTCTCAAGACATGTTCTTAGAACTGAGCAACTGCTTTTTTTTTTTCAAGTAAGGCTGCTTTCTTACCACTATAATGTCAGCCTCTAATTATTCTCTTCCCTTGTGATGTTCAGTTGTTTAAAAGGGGGTGGGGGGCAAGGAGTGCTCAAGGTACCCTTTGTTTTCATCTGTAGATTTGGGATAATTGTGTTGGTCAAGGGTCTCGCAGCAGGTTTTAGGGATTAATGAGATCCTGTTTGTAAAGGGTTTGCAGGACTCAAATGAAAGATGTGTGATAAATACAAAATAGGGTTATTGTAGAAGGCAACAAAAAGCTGGCTGCACACTGAACCACCTGGATTGTTTTTTAAATGCTGGGTTGGAGAGATTGGGGGATTGCATGTTTAACTTTTGGACTAGACCTCTAATTAGAGGTTTAAGGATTAAGGAAATATTTACCATCTGTGTGAAGAAAGCCTTTCTCAGGTGAAAGGTGTGTTGTTATTCTTCTCCCTGGACTTGACCTATAAACACTTGCATCTTAGAATGGGAAAAGGATTCGGCAGAAGGTGTTCCCTCAGGCCTTCTTCTGTACAGTTCTCTTTCTTTTGTACAGCAAGTATGACTTGAATGGTCATTAATTCTTCTACTTCAAAGTTCCTCAAGATGCACTTCACTTTAGTGTGCATCTTGGCTCCTCGGTGCTTCAGCATGTCCTTGTGTTCTGTTCTCTTCCCTGTGTCTATTCCTGCTTCTCTTCAGTGACAGACCATTTCCTCCTCCAGTTTGTTCGAGGTTTCATGGAGTTTGTGTGTTTTGTGGTGAATATTGTATTTGCTGCCTATACCAATCCCATCCCTGGTGACACTGTTCTTGATGATCTAGGTTCAGGCTGAGTGTTTAGAGACCTCTTACTCTAGAATGTAATATAAACACAAAGAGATTGCCAAGTATTGAAGGAAACTAGCCCCGACAAAGCAGTGGTGCAGATTAGAGAGAAATGAACTGTCATATTTGACAGAGGGCCATATAAGTGAAGATACTCAAACACCACAGCTAACTCTCTGGGATCTTTCTGGTGGGGTTTAAGGAGAGAAGGGGTGGTTTCTAAAAGTCATAGTTTGGGGGTACTATTTTGATTGGTATTTTAAATTATATAATCATGTTTCCACTCCAATTTTCTCTTTCCATATTGCATCTGATATTAATCATATGCTTGTTTGGTTATACATAAACACAATATGGTAAATAGAGGGTTCTCCCTAGAACTGTACTTGACAACACAGTTTTGCCTTATTACACATAAGCTTAAAACCACTTCAGACCAGATCAGAGAGTATGATTGAATAGAATCTGTCTAAGTTTGAATCTTCCTTGAGGTGAAATGAAGCTTAATCCATTGGTCAGAGGGGTGTGTGTGTGTGTGTGTGTGTGTGTGTGTGTGTGTGTGTGTGTGCAGCTGGATGCAGGTGGGTCTGATGCTGTTGATTGACTGTTATGTGAATTGCTCAGAGTTAGAGGAAGGTGTACACAGTACCTTCAGGTAAGTGTCTCAGGCTGCCATGTGTATTATTATTAGAAGGGTGGTGTATGTAGGCTGAATCAAACCAGGTCTCTGGCTGCTAAATTATTCCCTGTGTTTGATTACCTCAATGCCTTACTTAAGAGACATTTGTTTAAAAGAGAACTCAGGTTGAACTTATGGACAAGAATATAAGAGGGTAAAACCCCCAGTAAAACATTTTGAAATGTGTTGTTAGCATAAAATAAGAAGAGACTGCCACATCGCTCCTGTACTTTGTAATTCTACTGTGGCACACAAAGATGCACCCAGGAATCTGGAGAGAAGAAACATCTCCATGGTGCCAATTTTTGTCACACATGTTGTAGGACACAGCTACAGCCCCTGGATGTGAGAGCAGCCAGCAAAGTTTGATAGTCCTGGTCAAACTGAGATGTTGGAGTGGAATAAAACATGGGAGAATCTTCTAAGAACAAGTGATTTCAATATTAGTAATAAGCTTTAGCAGCATTGTTATTGTTCAGACAAACTGCATATAAAAATACAGGGCCCCGTTTAAACATGCATAGATGTACAAGTTTATCGTCTCCCTTTTAATACCTCCAAAACTACATAAAGAATTTCAGAAAGAATTGAAAATGCTAGAACCCCAAAAGAAAAAGAGAACAGAAGACAGATAAAGGCAGGACAGAAATGTCAACAAACTGAATTGGAAGACTAAAAACCAGATAGAGGAGGGGGTGGCCTCCCTTCCGGGCTCTGCTGGAGTGAGCTCATAGGAATATGTCCCACTGTCACTGCTGCTGTCTGCTGGGAACTGGTGTTTAGAGATTCTTGGCATCTTATTCAAAGAGTTGAAGTCATGCACACAAATAGCAAAGTAGTGAGGAATTTAATTTAAGAACAAAGTGAAAGTATAAGCCAGATACTGTGTAAGAGAACAGCGACCTTGAGTGGCACTTATTCAAGAGCCCCCACTCACTGTTTGGGGCTCCTTTTTTGTAGGTTTGGGGAAAGGAGAAGAAGTTGGTTGCCTGGGATAGCCCATGAGTTCTTTCCTATTTTTGTTGATAGGCTTGTGTTATGTAAGCCTCTGTTCACTGCACATATACTTCGCCATGATGCATCTGATTTTAGTCATATACGTACCTATCATGCTTAGGCATAAAATAGTAAATAAGGGATTTTCCCTAAAATTACCTTGCCTTGATGTGCATACACACAAATTCTGCATAGTCTGCATTACTAAAATGGCCTTAGCTCTGGAATGTGCTTCAGAATGTGTTTGGCCATACAAGGGCAGTTACTGAAGGCTTTCAGGGAACTCCATTGCTTCATAAGGGGTGTGCTTTCAGCTCTACACAAGTGAAAGCCAACTTGTTAAGTGCATTGTTGGAAGAGAGCTGTGTGTCACTTCATCCAAGCAGATTCTAGCATAGCCTGCCTCACTATAGCTGCTAATCATAGGACTGCTCTCTGCACCCTAAGCCTGGGCTTGAACATCAAATAGGGGGTGATCAGATGGTGTTTATGAAGGGAGGTGTTTACTCTTGGTTAAATTTTCCTTGCTCAGGAAGATAAACAACAGGTTCCTTTTCACCTTCAACTTTGACTTATCTTTCTCATGTAGAAATTGAAACAATAATTAGTCAGAGATGAAGTCTCACTGTAGATGCAGCAGCAAACAGACATGTAATGCACTCTGCACACTGAGTTCTGGGATCTAAGCCTGACTTTACTGACTTTCCTTCTTCAATGCAGGCAACGAGAGCATTCTTCCATAAAATGAACAGTTTTATGAAAAATATACATAAAGTCTAAGTCTTTAGAAATACCCCCATTGAACATCAGTCTCCCATGTGATCTCCAGCCAATGATCCCTACTCATTATTAAGATCAGCCTACATTTTGAAATTCCTATCTGATTTTCAGTGTCCCAATCATTTGGGTGAATAAGAAACAAAATCTCTGTGTCCATAAACTTTTCAAGATGAGAAATAAAATAATCAAATGAACAAGCCAAAATATTTATAAACATATGAATAAAGTGGGTTGCAGAAAACCAACATGTCAGAGGGACTGTGGAGATGACTCACCTGCTCAAGCAAAAGGATCAGAGCTTTTCCCAGTACCTAAGTAAAACCCTGTCCCATGGCATCATGGGACTGTAACCACAGTGCTGCGAGGCAGAGAGGTGGATTTCCAGAGATCATCAATAACCTAGTTTTCCCATTTGACGAATACCAGGTTCAGAGAGAGACCTTGTCTAAAACAATAAGGTGAATGGAAATGGAATTAGATATCCACTTCAGCCTTTCCTGTACATGAAATATGTATACATGCCTAGAAACATGTACAACACTTATATTAACATGTGTGTTTAACACATACAACATCTTCATAGAGATAGAAGAATGTATAAATTCTTGAGATAAAACCATGGTTCTTTAAAATGAATATCAGAGATAATAAGAAAGAAGTCTTGGCTGTTTGATAGAAGAGATTTTTAAGTCTATGAATTTGGAAGATAGAGCCTGAAAAATCACCCAGGGAACTGAATAGGAATGAAGGGGGTGGGATTGTGGGGAATTGCCAATACAGGAATAAGAAAGGAATTGTAAGTTTAAAACAGAAAAACTACCCCCACAATTCTAAGTCAAAGTCATTTCCAAGCTTCAATCATAGGTTTGGTTAACTTACCAGTCATGTGTGAGTCTTCCTAAGGACATTCCCTGAGAGGCTCTCTTACTGCCGTAATATTGACCCAAAGTTAGCATCTTAAAATACCAAACAATTATCAGGACGAACTGTTATGGAATTGCTTGGGATTGGCTTATTTGAAAAATACTAACTGTAGTCTCCAAAGAGGTCAGACCCTTGTCCTGAACCTTTGGAATCTGAAAGGCCCCAGAGTCTGCTGCTAAGCTTCCTCCTGTGACTGCTCACAACAGCTTTCAGCTCCCTGGTTTTTAATAATGTTCATCAGCTCTGTCCCCTAGGGAGAAGCAGCACAAAGGACACTTGGCAGAAATGGAGGACAGTGAGTAAAGTAGAGGAGGTAATGACATGAGGCCTGAACACCTGGGTGCAGGAATTATCAAAGTGCTATAGAAGCAGCCTGCTGCCATGTACTTCACTAACAAGGCAGAGTTGGGAGAATTGCTCAGTGGGCAAAGTACATGTCACCAAAACACACATTGAAAAAAGCTGGGCAAATATTAGCACAAGGGTAATAGAAACAGACAGATCCTTGTGGCTCTCACTGACTAGATAGGCTATTTGACAAATTCCCAGCCAATGGGAATATGTATGCCCCTCTCCTTCTCTCTCTCCCTCTCCCTTCCTCCCCACCCGTGTGTGTGTGTGTGTGTGTGTGTGTGTGTGTGTGTGTGTGTGTGTGTGCGCGCGCGCGCGCGCGCGCGCACACGCGCGCATGCACGTGCTCATAGATCTGCATGTGGAAGCCAGAAGACAATCTCAGGTGCTTTTCCTCAGGAGCTGTCCACCTTGATTTTGGCTGGACTCTTCTGTTGTTCTGGAATTTGCTGGCTTAGCTAGCTGGTTGACCTGTCAGTCTGAGAGATCTACCTGTCTCTGCTGTCTCAGTGCTGGCATTAATAGGATGTACCACAACACTCAGTGTTTTTATACAGGTTCTGAGGGTTGAAATTATTCCTCAAGCTAGTTGAAAATACCTTACTTACTGAGCCATATCCCTAGCTCTCAACCAACTCCTACTTCAGTCATTTTTGTTTTGTTCTAGATATCCTAATCTTGGAATCAAATTATCACCACGGTGTTTAGTGAGTTTTCCAATCTATAAATGTATACATTATAAATTCACTTTCTATTCTAACCGCAGCAGTCCTTTGAAAATTCAAATATATTGAGGCCACTCCTTTCTCATAGCTCTCCCTTGTCCCTGGTTCCATCTCAAAGTCTCTGCCTTCCAACATTCTTGCTTTCCAATGACCTCTGTGTTCTTAGTATTCAAATATCCAGTTGGACCTTGTAAATGCATTCAGTCATTCTATATTTGTGACATTGAAGGCATCCTATTTGTTTTCTTTGGGTCTTTGCACATGTCACTGCTTTTGTTTGAAGTTTCCTTTCCCTCCCTGCATCTCTTCTTTCCAATAAATGCTTATGAAAATTCATTTGAATGAGAACTATCTTTCCTCCTCACACAAAGGCTGTTTTGGGTGCCCTCCTGAAGCACTTGTTTAATAGTCCATTATACAAGTGGTCAGAAGCAGCTGGCTTCATCCACTGTGAAATCATTTATTCCAGAACTCACAACCACTGACTTAGCACCCTAGAGACCCCAGAGTCCATGTAGGAGAAACAGGCCACTGTTAAAGCAACTTTCTTTATGAAATTTTTAGTAGCCTCAATTAACATCAGAATATGAATATTTTCAAGCAGAGGCCCCTTCTTAAAGCACGTTCTAGTATTACATCTGTGTCAGTACTAACTAACATCCCATAGTGCACTAAAGCACAACTAAGACTCAAGAAAAGCAATTCAGCTAGTCAACAACCTTATTTCATGCTGTGGAGCAAAATAAATTAGAGAAAAAATCTTCTAAAATTTACAGACAATAATGAAAATGGATTGCAGTCATCCTATCCCCACTAATTTTGATGAATGTTTATCCTCTCAATGTACATGACAGGTTCATGGGGGAAATATTGTAAAGGATGCAGGGCTGGGGAGATGGATCAGTTGGTAATGTACTTGCAGTGAAAACATGAGATCCTGAGTTCTGATTCCCCAGAATGCACCATGAGCATGAGTTTTTAATCCCAGTGCTACTGTGATGAGATAAAAGTTGAACACAGAAGACTCCACAGAAGTTTACCTATTGTCCTGCTAAATGCATCACAGAGCAAGAGATCTGCCTCAAACAATATGGAAGGTGATGACCAATACCTGAGGATACCCTCTGACTTCTGTATGTATATTGTGGTACATATGCACCTGTACACACACAGACAACCACATACACATGTAAAAAGACACACAAATATTTAAAGAGTGAGAATTTAAAGTGCATGAAATATTTATTATAGGAAAAAGAGAAAGGAAAGAATGTGACTCCTTATGGTAATACATTGGATTTTCGTGTGTGTTTGCATTGCCCTTTTCTGGAGGGACCTCTAAAACAATGAAGAAGATCAAATTGGATGTTCAAATAGATCATTCAAATGAAAGGAGAGCACTAAAACTCAAAGAAACAGCACACATAATTCCCCTCTGAAGGTCCTGACTCCCCACTCTCCTAGCAATAACTAAGTAAGCCTGGATGTCCTGAAACAAAGGCCACTGACATTTGTCAGGCTTTTCAATAAATTGGCAATGAACGTCTAAATCCTTGCAAGGTGAGAGATAAATTAGCACACCGCCAAAGGTACTGGAAAAACGCAGTGCTCGTTCAGTAGTTGAAATATTTTTTGATAAAGTAATAATCCTCCCATAATCTCTCCC